>NW_027287250.1:1059449-1474449 GCF_022747635.1 Hetaerina americana
TGCGACACCACCGCCGAACAGACGACTCGTCCATTACATTGTCTCCATACACCTCCTTTAATTGGCGATGAATATCACATGGGCGAACGTTTCTTGCATCGAGGAATTTAATCACTGCCCTCACTTCACAACTGGCGGCGTTCTCAATTTTTTTAAACATTGGAAACAATCACAGAAACAACACAGGCAATGCTAGCGTCACGCAACTTGGCTCAGAGAAGGCAGACAAGCCACTGAAGCTATCTGACCTCGTCCAGCGGCTACTCGCGTCGTCAGCACTTCATGCGGCACGAACGGGTACTACTTTCCGGATGACCCTCGTATATGTATATATATATATATATATATATATATATATATATATATATATATATATATATATATATATATATATATATATATATATATATATATATATATATACATATACACACACATTCAAACACGAAATACCGCCAAACGGCGAACAAATACTCATTTACATAGAAACAGATATAAGGAAAAGGGATAGGAACACACATAAAGGACGAACACAGGAGAGGTGGGGAAAGCGGAATCCTGCAGATCACGAATGTAAAAATGTTTTCTAGACCAGAATTTGAACTCCGGATCTTTCCACTTGCCGGGCGGAGGCTCCTAACCACTTGAGCTATCCAGGAAACGTAATTTACACTGAATATATATTATATATATATATATATATAATATATATACATATATATAATATATATATATATGTATGTATATGTGGGTCGTGGTAATCAAGTGGGTAGATCGTTGGACTGCTGAGCGGAGGGTGCCGGGTTCGATTCCCGGGAAGGGGGCACTCTGGGCACCTGCAGAGCCCTTCCCCCGGGGCCTTGCCCCCTTTACGGGCCATCTCCCGCGGTCATGGCTACGTTGGAATTCCACTTGGCACATATCTTCAATAAATTCACCAAAACCAAATCCAAGTTCGTGGAAACGTATGCACCAATGATGGCCTCTCATTTCCTGAAGGTAAATAATTTAAAAAATCCCCACTTCTACACGGGGTCCTCGAAGAAAGCTTCACTATCAAAGTCCGCATGCACAGCTACATAGTGCAGGTATCTTTGGAGAGTTTGGCACACATTGAGAGCGAAATCCAATCCAAATGTTCTCCTCCCCGCTTTAATGACTGGCGGTCGACGTGCTTTGCGAGTCGCCGATCACGAGGTCCCCCGCGCACGCACATCCTCTGGGGGCGCACACGCACTCACCCCCACGCAGCGGAGAGGGGGCAGGGTGGCGGATTGGCATTATCTCGGCCCCCCTCCTTCCCTCGCACCACACCGAACTTCCGGAGACCCACCCCCCCGTGGGGGGTTGGGGAGGGGGGGAGTGGCGATCGCGCCGCGTGGCCATGGCGACGGCGACATCGGCTCCGCAGGATACATTAACCTGCGCGCACGTGCCACGCCCCCCTCTGGCGCCACACGCACACCACGACGGCGCCTCTCTCCTCCAACGACGACACACCGGGGGCAATGTGACATGCTCTGAGACTGGGGGGGGGGAACCTGATTTCATACCTCCTTTTTTATAGTTTTCCCAAAACTGGTAATTAAGTTTTCGCTGCCCTTAGAAATGGCTCCTTGGATATAACTCGCAGAAGTTTTTCCTCGCGAGTCATTTAAGTAAAACAGCCGTATTTTTGAGGAAATGCTCAAATTGCTGAAATGAATTGGAATCATTACACAACCAGGATACGTTTGACACAAAATAATTTTCCTTCCTGGCGCGGTCGGTAAACAGAATTCTAATGCCTTATCGTTGGTGGAAAAAATGGCATCTTAAATCTATCCGTTCTGCACTTAATCTCTCTAATTTGTTCGATATGATCTCGCCCACCGCAGTACGATGGGGTGATGATACACTTTCAACATCATGCAAGATATTTAATCTGTAATTTAACCTTCGCACCGTGAGTGAATCCCAGCCTAATTCCTCTAATGCTTTGGATACGCTACTAAGTTTATCGCAACAACGTCTTACAAATCTAGCTCCTCTACGGTGCACGCGATCTTATTTGGCTGAAAATTAGCAATTTCGACATTAATTCTCCACCGATTCTACGTCTCGATCGTTGTTTTGTGATGAGAAACCTTTGATTCGCCGGTCAGGTTCCAGCAGAGAGTTGTAGTACGGCGGCCTTAAAGATGCATATTTATAGGTTCTCTTGGATTCAGTCGTTGTTACCAGGAATTGCTAAAGCAACTGTTTTAATGCTAGAGTAATTCCCTAATAAAGGAAGAGCTTTCCACTGCAACGCAGACACCGGCCCCGATTGTATTTAAAGTGAGCACTACAATGGGGCGAAACGTAATTCCGAAACATCAGGTTATTCAATGTCACGCATTCCAGATGCTAAGGCGTGTTAGAGAGCATTCTCCAACCGGCGAGATAACAACGCACGCCATAAAACATCTCACTTCCCCGAAGGACGCAAACTACGCGACACATCTACGTAAACTACGAATGCTACACTGAAAGACTAAAACTAAACGATCCCTTGCGGAATTAATCTCGAAAATACAATTTTGCGACGTGGATGATTGACATTTTTTAACTTTAGTATGGACCGAAACCAACCATGATCCCCGTGCGAGGAGTGTTGCACCCCCCCCCCCGCACGGCAGGGAGGCGCCCCACCGGGGTGGGTCGCCGATGGAAGGGGAGGGCGCTCATCGCCCGGGGGGAATGACACGCATGCGGCGAGGGAGGGGCCGCGGGGTTATCGCGGGGGGGCGGTTAAGCGTGGACCCCCCCCCCCTCGCCCGTCCCCCCCCCCGCCGGGCGAATCTCGCTTGCGGCGAACGATCCGCCCAATGGGCCGCGCACTCCTCACTTAGGCGACACATTCGGCCCCCCTCCTTCCGCCCCCACCACGCTCCCCAAAATGACACAAGGAGCCCCTTTCATTCCCTCTCGCCGCCGGGCACAATAACTGCCGCAAGTGGAGGCGGTGATATCTTAACGGAGCGTTAAATTAGGAAAATACACTCTCCCATGAGCATATTGCCTGAATGCGATCCGAGGAAGGTATTTTTTTACTCTCAAACCCTCTGGCTCCAGTCAGGAGCCTCTGCATCGCTCCACGTCCTTTGACCGTAATCCTCTCGCGAATCGCCGTTGCGCCCCTGTGCATCCCCGCGCGCCTCACCGAAGCACCCAGATAAGGAGCCAGGGGCGGCGTCCGAGCCCACCAACCTCAAAGGCGAGTTTGGCATTAACCAGGTCTCGGCCGAGTAGTTTTATTTTCAACGTAAGGCGCTTTGCATGCCCGGACACAAGGGGCGGCAGGGGGGGTCACGTCGCCGCTCGCCGTGCGTGACTTTTGGGTTTCCGGTATTCCTCCTCCTTCTCGGTGTCGCGAATCCTCGGCCAATGGGGCGACAGTTAGAATTAAACTTTAAGAAGCGGACAGTGATGAACTTTTGGAAAAGAAAGGAATTTTCTCTCATACGCCAAATGCATTGGGAACACCGAAATGGAATGCGCAGACTCGATTAAATACTTAGGCGTCATCCTCACCTTGCGATTGAACGAGAAAGGATTTAAATACCACTGAATATAACCTGCTGCCTCCGGGATTCGAACTCGGGCCCACCTCGGAGTGGAGCGCCACTACTTGACGCATCGCACCGTCTCGGCCCAATCCAAGATCGTGTGGGCGAGGCCCTCACTTCTTCCGCATGAATGTTTCACTGATCTGACAGCCCTTCTTCAACAAACTCTCAATTGCGTTATTTGAGATGAATCCCATAGACTTGCCTCCTACTTCGTTCGATCTCACTACGGAAAACTAGCCCGCCTCATTTATTTTTCATTGGCACATTTTCCAACCATGCGTTAGACGGAAATAGAATTGCGCGTGTGCTTCCCTCGTGTGAGATCGAAGGCCATGGTGACCCCCAAGTAGTTCACGTGGTTTGCTAAGTTCACCCGACACCTTCGATTTTGTACGAGCCGTGTTGTCTAAACCAAGTGTTCCTTATGAATAACCCCTGTCGGAACTCTGCTGCTTTCTCCCGTAATCATTTATTGTTCGTAAACGGTACGTTGGTGAAGTATGTTCATGCTTTTCTGGTTCTTGAGACGTGCATAACCACCCATGGCAAAGAGTCTTCTATTGACTATCCCTTCGGAGGTAAACCAAAATACGAGTATCTCGTATCTCGTATCTCCACATGCAAGACACCTTGCCTTTATGGTAGGGCTTTGTGAGTTCTGATGACCCCTACAACTGCTTTGGCGGGAACCATGGGATTTGTTCTCCGTGGGGTCACCCATGCCAGATAGGTACAAAGGTAGTCCATGCAATGTCGCTTCCTCAGTGAGGCGTTGCAAGGCGTCTAGCCCAGTGGCTCGGGCATTTTTGAGTAACCGTACGACGTTATAAACACTATTTAGGAACGAAACAGGAATCCAGCTCCATTAAATATTTCATGGCACAATCGACGTGTGAGATCTATGTATGAGTCCCGGAAACTGAAAACATTCGGCGCGACCCGCGTCACCCCTCCGGCAATGTGAGACGAAAGTCTTCCGCGATCGTCATTTCAAGAAATCCTTGCGAAGAACCGACAGCAGCAGCAGAGAAGAACAGCAAGAAGAAATGAAAAATGGTTGGAGTGCGCGATTCTGAAGACATGGACATTAGAGAATACTAAGCGGTAATGGGAAAAAGAGATAGATATTATAGGTCCATGGGAGGTGAGATGGAAGGACAGTGGGGATTACTGGAGAGATAGTTATCGGAGGGAACGCGGGCCAGGGAGGGGTGGCAAAAACGATGAATAGTATCTACATCTACATAAATACCCGCGATCCACCAAAAAGGTTGATGGCAGGGGGTTGCAAGCACCAGATGGTCGTCTTTATTTTGGGGCGAGATAGAGACTACGGAGTCTCTTCTGCCACCTAACGTGGGAAGGGTGAGTGATAAGGAAGCTCATAGGAGAGAAAGGGAAGAGAGG
Source organism: Hetaerina americana (assembly GCF_022747635.1). Classification (NCBI taxonomy): domain Eukaryota; kingdom Metazoa; phylum Arthropoda; class Insecta; order Odonata; family Calopterygidae; genus Hetaerina; species Hetaerina americana. The sequence continues at coordinate 1,064,450 of NW_027287250.1, forward strand.
AAAAATATTTAGTTAAAAATATATCAATTTTTATTCATGCTAGATGAAGATTTTATTTAAAAAATGTCAATTTTACATAATAAATTAGTTGTTTGCCGTACAAAAACGAAGGCTTAAAAATGAGCCAGCACCGTTTGCACAACAGATCTCCACTAGACCAAGACCGGCCATTTAAAATGACTGGAGAGGTAAGAAGGGGAAATTTAACTAATTCATGGCTATGCAATTCATGGTCGCCGCCCCTGAGACACGGGTGGAGAATGCGACACACTGCTGTTGGCGGTGGACGGAATAGCAAGGGGGGAGGAAGAAGCGCAGTCAACATAGAACAAGCGACAGATAATTTATTAATAGTCGAAGTAAAGGCAGAGCCAAAGAAACTTGGTAATTGTTCTTTTATTTATTTATTTCCTTTATTTAGAATCCTCCGAGCGACCACTAAGGAGTGTAGTATGGGGTGATTGCATACCAGACCACCATTGACCCAAAACACCTCTTCCTCCCAGCGCGATCGGACAAATGTTATTTTATTCAAATCCCTTATCGTTCGAGGAAAAAATGACATCTTGCATCTCTCCGTTCTGTACTCACTCGAATTGTATTGACATGATCTCTCCTGCCGTAGTGCGTTGGGGGTAATAACACATTTTAAACATCCGCTCTAAAGAGACATCCTTCCATTTCATTAAAGAGATTAAGTCGGCAATATAGCCTTCGCTCCGTGAGTGATTAACATCCTAGATCCTCTAATTATTTTGATTAAATCAATCGATCGATTCGCACGGTTTCACGGGAGCGGATGCTGACTCTGATTACAATTTAATTATTATGAAGTGTAGCGTTCTAACCAAGGGGTGGACGATTTAGCGTCCCGTCTGACACACAGGGCACTCGAGTGTGCCGTCCACATGGCGCCCCGAGTATGCATCGGGATGCGACTAAAATATCCTGCCACCAACGGGATTCGAACCCGGGACATCGGATTGGAGACGATCCCCCCAGTAAAGAGAGCACTGTGATTTACTAACTCGTGGTCCGTAAGGCCACGGACACCAATCGTAATGACACTTACATTCGCAGGCCAGAACGCGAGAGGACGCACTAACCACGCAAAATACTCTGCGAGATCACTCCCTCCCATGGTCTCGTAATAAATCACTGGCGGTGCTCATTCGGCACTCGCTCAGTGCTCGCGTGGGGCGCCAGGAACGAGTGGCGCCCCACGCGAGGCTCGAGAGTGCGCGATGAAAATAGTTCTCGAGAAGGTCCACCCGCGCCCCCACCACTCACCCGCACCCGGAGGCACCCGGGGGGCAGGGCGGGGGGAATGGTGTTGGGGTATTGGGGTGGGAGGGGGTGTGTGTGCAGGGGATTCTCCGAGGGGTCAACGAAAGAGATTTTTCGAGAGGAATGATTTTTCCCCAGCGCCGTGATTTCATTAGTGTCCGCACCGCGGCGCGCTCCCCGCAGTGGCGGGGTAAAAAGAGGTCGAGGCCTCGCTTTAAATGACCTCATCTATTTTTTCGGACAATATAACACGGCCGCCCTCCGTCAACACCGCCAATCTCCGGAAAAAAGCCTCCAGGTCCCAAACGTCATCAAAAACCACTGCCACCTTTTTCTGCAGGTGGTCCGCCCCATCACCTCACCTGCGCCCCCGCCCTCCCCGCCCCCGCGGTCTCGTGGGCACAAGTAGAAGGTCTAAACAAACAAGCCAATGTCGACGGCCCCTTCCCCATGCCCTCCCCCATCCACGTGCACCAACTCACAAGACAATACTCCGCCACCCTTTCATTGCAGACATCATTTAAAGGAAAGAAAAACGCGCCGCGAGACAGCAGTCTCGTGGACCGGCAAAAGAGGGGCATCTAGTGGACACAGAGGCGAACTAAGTCCCATTGGTCAGGCGACTTAAGTGTGGACAGAGACGCACGCCACGAGGCGGGAAAGCCCACCAACCACCCCTCCCCCTCCCAAACCCCGAAGCCGCGGACGACTCCCCCCCCCCCGCAGCAATAAGGCTGACGCTTGCAGGATGGCTCTAGCAGTGATGACGAAAATGTATTATTACCCCCCTCCTACTACGGAAGGAGGTATTATGCCAATAAAATTGGACAGATTAAGGGAAGAACAGATAGATTTAAGGTGTCATTTTTGTCACGAATGATAGGGGATCATAATAACATTGCCCGACCGCGACAGGGGTAAAGATATTCGTGCCAAAATTACTATGGTGTGTATTCACCCACTGCCACACACCTAAGCGGTGGCTTGCAGGGTATGTGAATTGATAAATAAAGGCTCTCGAAAACTAACAGTGTTTATCAGGTCGGACTTGCAGATCTTGTTTCCAGCGATGGTGACGGAATGCGTCAAAAATGAGGGATAGAAATTAAAATTACATTATTTGGTGGACCTGAGCGCTGAATTAAAATTAGGATTAATTAAAAGAGTAAATGAAATGGGTAAATGGGTAAATTTGATGAAATATTAAACAGAGATGTTATCTCTCGCTGGTTAGACCCCTTTTAGAATATGCTGCTCGTGGCGATGGGATCCTCACAAAGACAGATTCATTGGCGAATTGGATCGCGTGCAGGTAGAGGAGCAAGATTTGTAAAACGTTATTATGATAAACTGGCAGGTGCGCTAGGAATCACTCACGGAGCGAAGTTACAATTACAGATTAAATGCATGGTCTGGTAAACATTGGAAGGACGTGTCTTCGGAAATGATGCTGAAATGTGTCATTACGTCCATCGTACTCCGGTAGGAGAGATGATGACAGTAACATAATAGAGATTAAGTGTTGGACAGATAGATTACAGATGCCATTTTTTCCACGAGAGATAAGGGATCAGAATAGCATTGTCCGACCGACCTCGGTAGGGTCATGTTCGGGTCAAAATTAGTCTGGTGTGCATTCACGCCCTGCCACACACCCCAGCGGTGGCTTGCATGGTACTAACATATCAAAATATGAACTTTGGAGTAGATAGATTTAACATGTCATTTTTTCCAAGAACGATAATGATCAAAATAACTAGGTCCGGCCGCAGTAGGGTTCGGGTCCAAACTTAGTCTGGTGTGCATTCACGCCCTGCCACACACCGTAGTTATACAGTTATTTTAACACTTTCTAAGCCACCGCTAGTACTGCTCGACTAGTACTACTGGAGAGTACGTAAATGTCTAATAGATCACACTAACGGCCGGAGATATCAGTCCAATAGAGTAAGAGAGATTAGGCGAAGGAAAGATAGATTAAGGTGTTATTTTTCCCACGAACGATAAGGGTTCAGAATAAAATGACGTTCGTCCAACCGCGCTACGAGGGAAAGGTGTTTTGGGTCAAGGGCAGTCTGGTGTGCCCCTGCCAAACCTTAGTGGTGGCTTGCAGGGAACTGAATACAACCAAAACCCTTTAAAATACGTGGTGATGTTGGTACTTGTATTTGCTGATCGGTTTTACTTTTAATGAATTAAAAACGTCCAAACTATTTCATACCATTTTCCAATTCTGTCCAAAACACATATGCGTGACCTATTTGAACAGTTCAGACATCAATTCAAAGCGAGTGTAAATCAAAAATGATCTCACGGATGGTCCGAAACACGAAAGCGTTTATTGCGCTGTCGTGCACGTCAGCTGAGGGGGAGGGGCGCCGTGGGCGGCGGGCGACGCCAATCACGCGGAGGAAACTTTTCGGCCCAGTTACATATTTGTCCACTTCGCACTCCCCCTGGCCGGTCATCCCGCGAACTAACAACAAACTTCCTCTCCTCCCACCTACCCGCCGCAAAAACAAAAAATAAAAGTCTTCCCCTCCTCCCCCCCTCCTCCCCTCCCGGCTCTTACGATTTAATTGGCGAAGTTTTCCGCTTCCCCGACGTCGCTTGGCAACGCCGTTGGACGAGGAAAACTGACACGAGGGGCGGGGGCGGGGTGTTGCCGGACTCGGGCCTTTAATTATGAGAGGAATGCGGGGGGGGGGTGGAAGGAGGGGGGGAAGGAGGGGAAAAGGGGGGGGTCCTCGGCGCGCCAGGCCGGTTAATAGAGGCGGCGGCGCGGAGTGGTGTCTGTCCCACGCGGGCGACGATCTTCATTTGTCGCCAACGTGAAAACATCCACTCAGCCGGCTCGCCCCCTGCACGCGATGAATACCCCCTGCCGCCCCTGCGGCGGCGCCGAGCCAACTGATTCCGAGCGAGGATCCTCCAGCGATGTCGGTTGGGTCACAAAATCAAGGCTCATAGTTATGCCTTCGTGACGTCATTATCCCTGTCTTCCTGAATGTCAACCATTGCCATTCCAACGACTCGGAAATTATTTCACTATGCTCCCTGTTTTCCGAATGATCCCTTCGATGCGATGCCGATGCCCTTCCCGAGAACGGTGCTGAGAACACCGATCGGCGGGCGACCATGCGCCCCCACGGCAGGGGCACCGGACAGGGGCACCGGCCAGGGGCACTGAAGAGGCGCTCGGCCGTGGCAGGGAAATGCAACGGCAGGGGGTGAATATTTTGTATTTTTTGTACCCTGCAAGCAATCGCCAGGGTGTGTGGCAGGGGGTGAATACACATCGGACTAATTTTGATTCGAATATGAACCCTAACGCGTTCGGACGAAGTTATTCTGTTCCTTAAAAAATGACACCTTAAATCCATCTGTTAAGCACTTAATCTCTCCAATTTTTTTTCATTATCTCCTGCGGTTGTACGATGGGGGTAATAATACATTTTCAACATCACTGCTAAAGAGACGTCCTTCCAATATATGTAAGAGTTTCAATTTGTAATTTAACCTTCGCTTCATTACGTGATTCCCAGTCTACTTCGCGTAATACTTTGGATACGCTACTAAGTTTATCATTACAATGTTTAACAAATCTAGCTCCTCTACACTGCACGCGATCCAATTTGGCAATTAATCCAACTTCGTTAGGATTCCATATATGAGAAAAACAAATTTGTATTTTTCCACAGATAAAATCTGTGGAAATGTACAAATTTGTTTTTCCCAAAATGACGAACTTCCAATACATTTCGCCTGAATCTGTTCAATAGATCCCATATACTTCCAACATATGCTCAATGAGGCAGGCCTAATTAACGACAGATAACATTTCTCTTTGATCTTTTCATCACGTTTACCCAGTACCCTTCTAATAAATTCTGATTTTTTGTTACCTTACCCACATATTCACGGTGTTTCTCCCAGGAGAGGTCGTGAGTGAGGGTAACACCTAGGTATTTAATTGAGCCTACACATTCCATTTCGGTTTTCCCAATGCAGCAGGCGTTCGGGTGGGAATCGCTCTTTTCCCAAAAATTCATCACGACGCACTTTTTTAAGTTTAATTCTCATTACCAAGTGTCGCGCCAGGGTTGTATAGCATTAGGGTCATCTGATAAAGATGCTGTGTTCTCGGGATCACGGATATCACGGTAAACACTGCATCATATGCCAATAAACGTATCTTACGAGTTACTACCGAGTAAATTTCATTAACACGATGCAGGAATAAAAGAGGTGCGATGATACTTCTCTGGGGAATACCTGAAGTAACTTCTACTACATTTGAGCTAACTCCATCTATCACTAATCTTTGAACCCGACCGTTCAAAAAGTCTTTAATCTAACCCGTGATGTTTTATGAATGCCATATGCTAGTAGCTTTGTCAGTAATTTACTTTGAGGTACTTTGTCGAAGGCTTTCTAAAAATCTAGAAATATCGCGTCCATTGGAACATTGCTCTCTCCTGAAGTAAGAAATGAAGTGGGATTGAATGCCGAATCAGACGGCGTGTGTCGTAGAGGAGCTAGATACGTGAAAGGTTTTTATGATAAACTTATTAGCGGGTCCAAAATCCTATTTAGTTATTTAGAGTATCCTGAAAAGAACCACTAGGGTGTGTGACAGAGGGAAATTAGAGGAACTAGGCTGGTAATCACCCACGGGGCGGAAGTTAAATTACAGATAAATCTCTAGCGTTAATTGGAGGGACGTCTCTGCAGCAGTGAATTTGAAAATGTATTATTTCCCCCGTCGTGCTGCGGTAGGAGTGATCACAACAGTAAAATTAGAGAGATTACGAGTAGAACAGATATATTTAAGACGTCATTTTTTCCTACGAACGATAAGGGATTAGAATAACTTTGTCCAGCCGCGATAGAGGCCATATTCGAGTCAACATTAGTCTGGTGTGTACTCGCCGCTTGCCACAAACCCTTTCGATAGCCTGCAGGGTAATATGTAAATAAATAAAATGCGAAGCCGCACATATCATGTCAGAATCCCAGGAATACTGATACTATTCCATCCAACTGCTACATAAATACTGATACAATTCAATACTATTCAATCTACCGGTAGTCTTTACATAGTCCCGAAAGAATAAATACGTGGATTATTTGAATAATGCGCGCATTCTAACTTTTATTAATTCCATCGGAATCTCCATTTTGTTAACACACAACTCGTAAAAATTGCCTCCGTAATGCAGGAAGGGCATTAGAAAGCGTTTCCTGTTTTCTTATACAAATACTTGTAGTCTTGTCTATCCCTTCGCCTAGTGCATCGAGACCACACGAATTTAGGGGGAAACGTTCCCACCACAACCGTAGAGGTGACGAAGGCAGGGAGGGGGCAAGAGGCGAGAGTGGGCCTCGAGGTTTAAGAAATTAGCACCCGCCCACCCCCGCGCGCCTCGGCGCCCCGGGCCTCCTTGAAGAGGGGATGAGGAGGGGGTTGAGAAGGGGAGGTGGTTGAGAAGGGGAGGGGGTGGAGGTGTCCTCCAATTTGGTCGGCGCCGGGCCAGGGAGGGTGGTTTGGGAGCGTGGGGGGGGGTTGCGAGGCGCATCGGATGAGACCGTCTTTTTGCGTCGCGCAGCAGGGGGCATGCGATATGAGGGCGGAGACCGGCCCTGATTAAATGAATAATTGAGCGCCCATCCCTTGGAAGGGCGACGCCGGCCCTGATTCCATCCAGGAACACGCAATCTTCCCGTCGCGAAGAAAAACCCCCACAAGGGATGGGAGGGAAAACTTGGGGGGGGTGACGACAAACCAGGCGCGCCTTACCAACACAGGGAACGCTGCTTCCTGTTCCGCACGCAAATAATCACTTTTTCTTACTTAAAAAATGAACAAGTTTTCCACACGCGGCTGGTTGCCCCCCCCCCCAATCCCCCAGGGAAAGGAGGCGACGGTGGGCTGGGAGGGGAGGGAGGGAAACGAGGGGCGGAAGGGAGGGGCGCGGACTCCCAATAATTAATCCGGACGCCTTGATTGGCGCGTCAACTTTTCTCGAAGTCTTCCGTCAATCCCGTCCTCCAACGCCCATCTTGGGAGGTGGCAACTCCCCGCATTAATAAGGACATAGAATTATAGTGCCCTCCACCTGGATGCGAATCGCGGGCAGGGGGGTGCCCCCCCCACCACCGCGACTTACACCGTGCATGAATGGCGAGGCACTGAAGTTTAATCCCGAAATAAATAATGCGTCTATAGGTTGGTCATATGATCAATCTGCGAGCCCCTTTTTTTTCTAAAACATTGATGCAATGTGAGCAATCCGGACGAAAGAGTCTGTACGACAATGCAAACAGTTCCATATGACTAAATCCTCATTTTTAATTTTTAGTACCCTACAAGCCGCTAGGGTTGAATACACACCAGGGTAATTTTGACCCGAAACTCTACCGCGGTCGAACAATGTTATTCCGATCCCTTATCGTTCGTGGGAAAAATGAAATCTTAAAACTATCCATTCTACACCTAATCTCTTTAATGGAATTGACTAGATCCCTCCTACGATGGGGGTGATAATATATTTTCAACATCGCTGCTAAAAAGACGTCCTTCCAATTAACGCAAGAGGTTTAATCTGTAATTTAACCTTCGCTCTGTTGAGTGATTCCCAGCCTAGCTCCTCTGGTATTTTGGACACGCTACTTAGTTCATCATAATAACGTTTTACAAATCTAGCTCCTGTACTCTGCACGCGATCCGATTTGACAATCAATCGGTAGTCTGGTGTTAATTAGATCCAAACCCTAGTTGTGGCTTTCAGGGTCCTGTGTAAATAAAAATATCAAAATAAATGAAAATATAAATGCGAATAAGGAAGCGATTCAGAGAAAGTTACATATGGACTTCACCTTTTATTGGCGTATGACTCGGGGGATAGAAACAGCAGGGAAAATAAGCTTGGAGGCGAAGGAAGCGAGGAGCCACGGAAGAACGGTGACGAATGGAGTGCTTCGGAGGGAGGGTGAGGGGTGAAGCAAATGATTGATGGGCCAAATTCCGGTGCAATGATTGAAACGAGGAAATGAAGAGATTGACAGGATTGAACCGGATACTTGGAGAGCTGCACCGAACCAATCCTCCGCTTGATGTCCCGTATTAGTGTTTTTAAATACCTTTTGCTCCAGAGTGTCAGTCTTGCCTCATTTTTGAGGAAGCCTTACTTTATTACGTAGGTATTGCCACGGGAGATGAGAGGTGCGGGTAGATACCCTTGGGAAGCTGGACTCTCAAAGATGTAACATTATGCTCACGGCAGTACCATTTATGCGTCAAATGGATGAACCTTTCTCGGTTCGAAGCAGACGAATAGCATTCATCTTCGTAATCCCTCGCGGTCGAGACGTCATTGGCAGTTTTCTTTCGGCGTGCCAGAATCACGCCTTTCTAGAGACGGAACATATCGAGAACTCGAGGCGTTCACTCTCACCGTTGGCAGGAAAATTTGGCGGTCAGCGAGCGATAAAACCTCGCCCGGGTGGGAGAGGTGTAGGGGAGGGGGTGGGGGGAGGCAACCGACCAGACCACGCACCCGTGCCGCCCTCCAAATGCCATCAATCTCGTGGGGACGAATATACTTTGGAAATCTTCCGGAAACCCTCCGGCGACCCATGGCACGTCAGACAGCGAGCGTGGTCACGCTCGAGAGTCGCGTCGGCCCAGCCAGCCACTCGCCCTGAATGTCGAAGAGTCACGATTTTCGGGGCCGTGAGTGAGTTTGGGCCGTGACGCGTCGTGTAGTTTGGGCGCAAACAGACGGGAAACTGACGGACTACAATGAAAACAGCATCCGATATAAAACTGCACGCACATCGAATCGCCCGCTCGCTCATCACGTAATAAATACCTACATAAAGAACGGGGATAATCAGCCAAGCATTCGAATTTAAATTTCTTTAATAGATAATTTTACCCTATTTTAGCATCGAATATTAATGGAATGAATTCACCCAGACCAGATCACGGATGTCGACTAAGAGGAGTTAAAGGCCACATTTCGATTTCTCCCTCGTTAAGGACCCGTCATCGACACCGGGCACGTGCATTCCATGGAAACCGAAGGGCGCGCGATCGAGGGCGAGGTGACGACACGCGAAGACAAGCCGGCCGATCGGGGGGCGCGCTCCCCCTTTGCTCCCCCCGGCCGCCGAGCGATTCCTCCCCTTGGCGGCCCGAGGGCAGTGGAGCGACCCCCTTGGATCGCCTCTCACGCGCCACTCGCACGTAAACGGTTCGGGCCCCGTCGGGGGTGGCTTATCCTCTCGCTCGGAGCGCCGCACTTGTTGTCGCGCCGGGCGGGGGCACTTACTTAATAATGGAGGAGCAATCACTTTGCTTTGCGGATCAAGCTGCATTATTGAGCGCATTTGAGGGGCGGGGAGGAAGGGGGGAGGCGTCGGGTGGAGGGGAATCGGGACGGCGTGTGGTGCGGGGGTGATTTGATTTGTGGGGGCGGAGGAAAGGGGGGGAGTCGCAAGGGGAGGGCGGAAGGTGTGAAATCTTAATGGGCGGCGGGTGGAGCGGGGGGGGGGCAGATAGAAGAGCTTTTATTTTGGGAACCCGGGCGATTGCTTGATTAAGGACCCTTCTCCGCCGGAGGGGGGTGGGGCGCCTCTCGGGGGAGGGGGAGGGGCAGGCGCCGCGCGTGGAGTGATCGAGAGTTGGCTGGGGGCCGATGGATGCACGTGGAAGGTAACCACCGCCCCCAGCCCCCGGACGGCGGGGGGGGGGGGGCGAACGGTTGAGGGGAGCGGCGACCATCCACCGCGAGAGGGACACACCATCGACGACTCGGGAAGGAGGACGAATCAGCGATCGGATTGGAGACACTTGCGCGGGGAGAGAAAGCGCCCCTTGCCCCCGAAGTGAGAGGCGGGTGGGAGCGAAACGCACCGAGGTCGCTTCGATGCGAACATTGAGATGACCTCCGTGCGATAATTAAAAAATACCCTGCACATTTGCCACGCATCTTATGAGGAATGTTGTAGGGTAGAGCCAAAGCGCCTGGGCGTGGATTACTCGATGGAGCTGGACGGAACTGATTGTGTACGTATTTAGCATGTTTAGGAATTGATGTTTTCATTTTTAAAATATCGGCTCTCAAACCCAAGACACCCATCAAATATCTGAATCCGAATCTTCAAGCATGCCTGAGAGTGGAATGCTGATGGGATTTTTACCCTTGTAACATTGCAATTTTATTTTCATTTTCTTAAGTATAGTCCCTGTTCGCAAAGTAACATTCGCATCTTGTTTATCATTTGGAAATTCAGAGACCATTTCAGCACATTTTAAATGGAATACATGTTTATCAATGTTTCAGTCGTAAATTGCTCAGCGCAGTCCTCCATTATTCTTAATTCAGTGTTATTTCCCACACGTCCACGACATCTCCTCGATTTGGCGCCCTCATTAATTTGTACTCGTCTCTTGATCGGGGAATATTGGAGGCATTTGCTCGCTGATATGAAGGGATACAACATTACTCATGTCAATGCAACAATTTCAGAGTGTAAAAATCATTCGCCTTGACTGGGATTCGAACCCAGATCCCTCAATATCCGGTCGAGTGCTTTAGCCACTTAAGCTACCGAGGCGTCCTCTTAAACTCTGAAATTTTGGGGCTTTTAAAGGAACAAGATGTTTTTTAAAAATTTTTAACAATTACTCATGTATTTATGCGACGAGGCCTTTATTCCTCTTGCCATCTGCATTGGGGTGAATTGGGGGCTGAGGGCTGGGCACGCCGGGGGTGCCGATGTTTCCAAAACGGTAGAAAAGGGGGGAAGTCCGAAGCGGAAGGAAGGGTGGTTTCCAGGTCCAGGGGGTGGGGGTCAGGGCGGATTCGTCGGAATCTTGTAAAAATGAAGGAGTGCGCTGAGGAGGCGGCGGTGGAGCGGGGACGGGGTGATGACGCGTCGACGGCCGACACAAATCCGCCCCCCCCCTGCACTCGCGCCAAGTGTTCACACGGGGGAGGCCTCGGCACATAAATCTCCACCTTCCCTTGCAAGTGACTCCATCGCCCAAGAGCCGCCGCCAAACACCCCTCTCGACCCCCCCCCCCCGCGCCCTCTCTCTCCGCACCCCCAGCACCCCCCCTCCGCGGCAACCTGTTCAACTTCCCCTTCCGACAGAGTTGGGAGAGGAGGGGAGAGGCCTCGTGAAATATTCAAATGCCCAATCCGTCGCAGGGCCCCCTCGCACCGGCCCTGAGTCCTCCCCCCCCCCATCCGCACACACCACCCGGCACCAAAACCACGGCTCACCACTTCTCAAAATCTCCCTATCACTCCAAAAAAAATGTAGACACGCGGATGTAATGTTTTTTTGGAGGCGAGAGGGAAGGGGAAGTGGGACTGATAAAAATGCGATTCCAGCCCCTCCGCCACCCTCGCCGCTTAAGCGCCCCGTGCGGGGGGACGACACCCCCGTTCCGGGTGTCTCAAAACACAGACACTGGAAGCCCGGAATGGAAAATTAGCTCAAGGGTTGTGGGTCGAGTGGGAGGGAGGGGGTAGGGGAGGAGACACGACTATTTACGGAACGGTATTATAAATATGAGCACCTTACTCCGCAAATCAAATAAAGCCAGACAGCCGTCTCGATTAGGCCAGCGAAAGCAATGCACGAGGAAGGACTTACGCCTTCGTAGATATTTAGGGAGCGATACCAAGTACTGCGACTACAATGTTTCTAGTTCAAAGAAGAGAAAACGTCCACCTTTTATGAACTTCAAAATGTCATGAATTGAGCATTTAAATCAACGCCCCCCTAACCGTCCCGCTTCTTCCCCGCTCCGCGGGCCGGCCCGAGATAGCTTCGCCCGTTGCGGTGGAGAGGACGGCCATGAGAATGGACCACCGAACTTCTCCGCCGCGCTCAACATTTACTAGAGTTTGATGCACCCGACAAATAACTCAAAGAAAATTAATTTTAGGCGAGGAAAATCCATGATATTAATGACAGGGGATGTAAAACTATTGCTACTTGTAGACACGCGTGAGGCTGAACGGTTTCCATGGTAGAGGAATATCAACAAGAGTTTACGTTCACAAAGGTTTTGATGGCGTCATGTTTCAGTTTGATCTCATTCGATTCAGATGATTTGGATGGGAGACTCAAGCAGTCATTTCAACCTCTTGATTTAGGTGACGCTCTCCGTTCGAAACCGGCCATTCGGAACTATCTAATAACTAGCGTGGAATGCGTGGGATAATACCTTAAACAATCATTTTTTACTATTCATATTCTTCGGCACGTTTTTGATGATCACAGACTATACTGACGTACAACCATAAATTTCGTCGCTTTTCCCAGGAAAGCACAACCCAACATCCTACTCGTATAACAGACCCCTCTTCATCTTCATGTACTTCCTTCCTTCATCCCGTCCAACATCCTTATTTCCCTACTCCTGTCCTTTTCTCGTTCGCCTTACATTTTCCCCTCTTTCACAGTCTTCGACTTCCCATTGCCACTTCCTCATTTGTTTTCCTTTCTATCCACGCCCGCATATCGAAAGTCTCCAATCCACGCCTATCATTCCGCTTCAATGAACATGGTTCAGCGTCGTGCATAACTACGCTCCATATCTAAGTTTAACAAGCCTTTTCTTAACATCCATCTTCAATATCCAAGTCAACCATACTCTCCTTGTGAAAGCTTCTTTACCTGACGCAATTCTTCCCCTGCCAATACGAACATTGTGGTCCACAACACTTCCAAGATACGTAAACTATTCCACCTTCTCTAGCTTTTGCTCTTCTATTCTTACTGAACATATCTCTTTTTCGAAAACCACGTAAACATCGTTTTGTTTTCCTTTATTCTCGCTCTACGTCCGCATACAGGTACATTCCCGGACATTTTTGAAACTATGCATAGAATATTATTTAACTTTGCACAAAATATCACAATGTCTGAGACCAAGTTTGTGAAAATGTGTGAGCATAGAGATGCTAACGGAATGAGTGCCGAGTACAAAGTGATTCAGCGGGCGCGCACTCATTCTGGGGATTCCCCTCTCCTCATTACTTTCTATGTGAAAAGTCGATTGTTAAGGATGTCATTTAAGTCAAAATATTTTTGCATGTAAAACAAATTATTGATGAATTACTACCTTGATCAAAAATTTCCCGGAATTTATTCAGAAAATTAAAAATACAAGTTTATTCATCTAAATCTATATTGTCCCCTTCAAAGTAATCCCCATCGACTGCAACACACTTATGCCAGCGCTTGATCCAATCCTCGAAACATTTTTTATATTCGGTTTTCGGTATGTCCATCAGTGCTTCCTGCGATTTTTCCATTACTTCCTCTCGGCTGCTAAAACGCGTTCCCCGTAATGGTTTTTTAACTCGATTGAACAGAAAGAAGTCACAGGGAGCCAAATCAGGTGAATTCGGTGGCTGTTGGATGGTATTTGTTGCATTTTTCGTCAAAAAATTACGAATAATGATAGCACTGTGCGACGGTGCGTTATCATGGTGCAAAATCCACGAGTTTTCTGCCCACATTTCTGGTCTCTTTCGGCGAATTGCTTCACGCAAACGTCTCATAACGCCCAAATAATACTCTTTGTTTACTGTCTGGCCTTCTGGCAAAAATTCATGATGCACTACACCGTTGTAATCCATGAAAACCGTCAGCATTGCCTTCTTTTTTGACTGAAAACGACGTGTTTTTTTTGGTCTCGGCTCATTTGGTGAACGCCATTCACTTGCCTGATGTCTGGATTGCGTGTCGTACTCATAAACCCACGTCTCGTCTCCAGTAATGATCCTTTTGATGAATGTGGGATCGGATTCAGCCTCGCAAATCATGTCTTTTGCGACGTCAACACGGTCTCTTTTTTGCATGAAATTGAGGTCTTTCGGCACCAACTTTGCTGCTACACGACGGAAACCCAAATCATTAACCACAATGTCTTGGGCGGATCCATAGGCAATGTTCAAGTCCTCCGCTATTTCTCTGATGGTTAAATTGCGGTTATTGACCAACATTTCTTTTACTTTATCAATTTTTTCACCGACTTTCGATGTCGATGGTCTGCCACTGCGTTCATCATCTTCGATTGACTCACGACCACTTCTGAACCGCTCGTGCCACTGGTAAACGACCGTTTTTTTTAGAGAATCGTTGCCGAAACACTTTTCCAACATTTCCAACATCCGTGCGCCACTAAATCCGTTTTTACGCAAAATTTAATACAAGTTCGTTGTTGCAAATTTAAATCCATTTCTGCAATTGTAAAAAATCGCCAACACACACAGAGATAGATGTACTCTTGGCTACGTAACTTTTGCAAATGTCAAGTTATGACACTAAGATTTAAAGGGAATATCAACAACAGATGTACCAATTTAACAAAAAAAACAGAACTCAAATCGGAAGGATGGGAGCGCCACACGGTGGTTATTCCGGGAACTTTTTGATCAAGGTAGTATTACTAACAACTGGGTGAATATCTCTGGGTGGATATGATAAGGTCTGGGTATCTCCCATGCCCTCGTGAAATCACTAAAAATTACCAATCATGCCACCTACATTAGGACATTAAGGTCAAATGGAAAAATTGTCCTCGGGAGGCAAAAGAGAATATTTTTGAGGTAGGAGAAATATTTGGGTTGCTTTAGGTACCCATCCAAATGCTAGAGAAGGATATATCAATATTCCACAGCGATGTCAGCTGAAATAGGACAGCAAAGAGAGAAGCACAAAACCATTTGTGGTATGGATTACAAGAAGTGGACCTATAAGATAAGGTGCTAAAAAGATTTTTGATTGAAAAAAGGCATAACAAATGGTACATAAAATATTCGGAAGATGATTGAATATGACATTACCAAATTTCTTGGCAATCCACCCGAAAAACAGAAAATAGAAAGCTGATGACCTTCAAGGGTCCGATATCAAGTTTCATGAGTTTTTCACATCATTTCAACTGTACGAGAAATATTTTTTTCAATCTACTAGGAATTGTTTAGTTCAATCAATCTTCCAGTAAAGAGAAATGAATTTGCCCATCTTCATTTGTGAATTTCAGGGTGCTAGGAAAATTTATATATGCAATATAAATATAGTTATACTATGTTTATGCATAAATATATTGCATATATGTATATATATATATATATATATATATATATATATATATATATATATATATATATATTCATATAGGATAGCGGGGATTACTGGAGCGATAATTATAGAATAATATTCAGCGGCGGGGACGAGAGCCAACGAGGGGTTGCCATAGTATTAAATGAAGATGTAGGAAGAAGCGTAGTCAACATAGAACAGGTAACGGATAGAATATTACTATACAAAGCGAACGGTAACTACGGCCGTATAAATATAATGGGAAGAGTTCACCCTAGCCGTACTCTTATAAATGGGCAAAGGATGGGTGAGGGAAATTGGAGAAAATACAAGCAGGAAATCGATAAAAATTATAAAATTAAATAATTAACTGAAAATAAGACCAACAATAAATATAGTAAAAAACTGAAAATAATTGAAATATTTAAATACCGCAAACGGTTAGAACAATGAAATGGAGGACTGCAAATAAATCACGTACTATCTAGCTTGGATATACTATACAGCATTGATCTATGCTAGTCTCAAGCACTCAAACGCACGTAGTAAAATTTAGAATAATACAAAATTAGTATTATTCTATTACTATTAGTACTATTTTGTATTATTTTAAATTTTACTACGTGCGTTTGAGTGCTTGAGACTAGCATAGATCAATGCTGTATAGTATATCCAAGCTGGATAGTACGTGATTTATTTGCAGTCCTCCATTTCATTGTTCTAACCGTTTGCGGTATTTAAGTATTTCAATTATTTTCAGTTTTTTACTATATTTATTGTTGGTCTTATTTTCAGTTTCTTACTATATTTATTGTTGGTCTAATTTTCAGTTAATTATTTAATTTTATAATTTTTCTCGATTTACTGCTTGTATTTTCTCCAATTTCCCTCACCCATCCTTTGCCCATTTATAAGAGTACGGCTGGGGTGAACTCTTCCCATTATAGAATATTACTAGTAGAGATAAAAGCAGAACCGACGAAATTGGTTATTATTCAGGTTAACATGCTCCGAGCAACCATAAGGAAGAAGAGGTCGACAGAATATACGATCAGTTAGAGGGAAACCTGCAGGGAAACATCTGATGGTGATGGGGGATTGGAATGCGACGGTAGGCGAAGGAAGAGAGGGTGACGAGGTAGGAGACTACGGTTAAAGCACGAGGAATGACCGCGGGGAGAAAGCAGTTGAGTTCTACAAGAGACAGGGGTTAGTCATCACCAACACTTGGTTTAGACACCACAAAAGGCGAAGTTACACGAAGAAAATACCAGGGAACCTAGAAATGAGTTAGTTAGATTATAATATCGTTTAGACCAGGTTTAGGAACAGTGTTATCAATTCGCACTGCTTCCCGGGAGCAGATGCGGACTCAGATCAGGAAAGATGCGGACTCAGTAAATGAAACGTTTGTAGAAGAAGGGTGAAATTAGTGCGCTATACAAGAAAGTTATGACCATTTTGAGAAGTAAGAAGGAAAACTCAGCACTGAAAGTAACAGATAACAGATAGGGTCAGACTAGCCGGGCCGATGCTCTACCCGAGGGAGAACGAATCGGAATCGGGGCACTTAGTTGCATAAGCCCTCAGCATGCAGCAGATTTCAACGTGAATTACATTAGTAGCTCAATTGGTTACAGCATCGGCCCGGAAAATCGAAAGATCCTTGGTTTAAGTCCCGGTCAAGGAAATATTTTGACACTTGTGATCTGCTCGCATTCACCTTACCCACCACTCTTCTGCTCGTCTTTTATGTGTGTTCCTATCACTTTTCTTTACATCCATGTGAATGAATGTGTGAATATAATACTATGCACACAATAAAAACCACCATAAACACAGTAATCAACCCGAAGGTCGGTTTGGCAGGTGATGATAGAGTTCACCCAGTACTTAGCACTATACAGGGAGTGAAATTCGAATATCAGGGTAGGGGGACCAGTTCCTTTCCTTTCGCCGGCTATTGTTTCCAAGGAACCAGAGAAAAAAATCCGAGTCCCTCATCTTCGACCTGAAAACGCCGAATGCAACTTCGGCGAAACTGTTGTCAGAATCAAATAACGACGCGGTGAAACCCGATAATGCAGAATCCTTCAAACCACCGCCGCGAAAACCTACGCAGCCGTTTCCAAGGAACATCTGGTACCCGAGAAATCAACTAGCTTGGGTATAGCTGCAGGTGCCCATAGGGGCTTGCGCGGGAATCGGACGCGGACCCTCCGGCTAGCAGTCCAACTACCTACCCCCTGGACTACCGCGACTGCTTCCACTATGCACCTAATACTATACTTTGTTAAAAGGATACCATAGTACATTCGGTACAGATATGTACACGCTAAGAAAAAGGATGGCCAACTTAATCCACCACACATTATTTCGGTTTCAAAACGTGAGGGCCGCTGCATGCATTTATGCAATAGAAACGACATCTCAGGCAAATCCATCTCACACCCACATGCCTCGAGCAGCGTGTAAACAAAGGCGCAGTTTTGCGCGTGCTCCGCAAGCGGGAGAGTGGGGGGGCAGCAGGTGCCCAGGGAGTAATCCGCGTTGCCCACACCAGGAAGGCCCCGACCGTGACCTCTTCTTCAAATGGTGCAGTCGGTAGCGATGACGAGAGGAGACTTCATTGGACAATTGCTCGAGAGCACGTCCTTCAGCGAAATGAATCCGCCCAAAGGCTGCCCTCTTCAGTTGAGATTCGCCAAGAGGGAGAGAGACTCGCGAGGAGACCAAAAGGTATTATGGCTGCTCGTCTTTCATTGTCTTCCTTCGACGGCATTGTCTCGATCAGCGTCCCACTGACGTCTTGAGCTGGTCATGAGCTGGGTGTCCCGTCCGACCTGAAGATGCCGCTGTTGGGAAGAAACTCCAATCGACAGAGGACAACAGATCCATCACCCGGAAGTCTAGCAGCCATGGAATCGCCACGGATGCCCACCAACCAGGCACAGCAAATAAAGACTCGGGTTAGAAATTTGTGGGCATTAAAAAGTTGCGCAGATCACGAAGATTCGATGCGCGCAGGTGAGTACTCTCGTCATTCCGTCGCAGTCATATGACGGGAGGGAGAGCGAGGGGGTAATGGGTCCCCAACGCTCGTCTCGTGGACACCCAAACCCAGGCCCAAAGAATGGCATTCAATTCTTCAATTGGGAAACGTCTGGGAAGAGACGCAAGATGGCGCGCGCTCACTCCTCGGACGGCGCGCAACCTCGAGGAGGCGGTGGCGCCTACCAGGGGCCAGGCCCAAGAGTCGAGGGATCCATCCATCCGTGGCCAATGACTCTCTCTTCTTGTGAGGTGCCTCTGGGGGCGATCGTAACGAGGGCGGCGGGGGCGGAGTGGGGCCATGGAGAGGGGGCAGGGAGGCGGGGGCACACACACACCGGATGGAAAGGGGAGGACGTGGCCTCGTGGAAACGGTGCCCCCGCCCACACATTCTCGAGGGCATCAATCCTCCCCCCCTCTCCGTCCCGAAGGCGGGGGTGGAGGGGAGAGGGGGCCCGGGGTGGGGGGTCGAAGTTCCTCCTCCCTCTCTCGCGGCGGTGCTTTCGGGCGGAACTGTGCTGGGGGGGGAGGGGAGGGATCGGATGGGGAAGAGAGGTTGGGCAACAGCGCGTCGGTGAGGTAGGCCTGGCAACGAACCCCCTCGCCCATCCGACTGCTGAGTCTCGTGGCCACACCGCCGCGGCGGGGCCGCCCACAGGGGGAGATGGCGGCCCCCAATTGGGCGGAGGCGACGGTGAAGTGTTTGGGGGAGTGCATAGCCGCCGGGGGCGAGAGGAGTCCACTGGCACAGAACTGTCCGGCCCTAGGCGAACACCCCAGGGGCACCTCTCCGCCCGTCTGCATGCACCGGCAAGTGCGGTCCAAGCACACCCCGGGCACGCAGCGAACGCGAGGACCTGCCGCGTCCCCTACATCAAAGACTAGGTCTCACAAAACATTTCCATCGAGGGAAGAATTGAGGAATCATGCCTGAACGATTCAACTATTGTTAAAAAAAGTCATGCGAAGAAATCGATGGCTGGACGCTTGTTAAATTTCCGCGACTCTAAAAATTAGAGAATCGGCGAAGGCAAGGAATCCACCCGACTCAATGCTTGGGGCGGGAAATCGCTCCAATATTTCAAATGAACAGCATTTATTTGAGGCAGCATGAACCTGAATATATATGCGGGGAGACGATAGACGAATGCACCGGGAGAAAACTGTTTCCTGCCCGGTTGGTAGGTGCCCGGTGCGGGAGTGAAGGGGTGGCGTATCCGTCGCCAAGGACACCAGGAGGAATAATAACGCGGGAACGGGAATATGGCGCTGGAGCAATAATCGTAGACGTTTTCATATTTGCCGGTGTGGCCCTGGTAGGTACGTATAGCGCGAAAAACCCCTCTTTAATTGGGTTGTGCGAAGTGCTTTCACTGAAACTTAGGCTGAGTTTGCCCAGCAGGGAATATCCCACTCACGCTAGACTGAGAGCTTCCGGATGAGGCACTCCCATCACTACGGCCCCTCTGGAGGGCATGTCTCATGAGATATTTTCACTTTTGCGAGAGCGGAGCTTAATGAGCACACCTTCGCAAAATCTACAACATACATCCGGTCTACCCGAAGGCTTCTTAACTATTTCGCTGGAAAAATAATACGGTTTGGTTTGACAAAAAAATGGTTGGACGAGTGATTTCTTCAAGTCCTTTCTTAACATCCTTTCTCAATGTCCGTGTCATTAGTCACCGCCTCTTGGTAAAAGGATTTTGCCCAACGCTATATTCTTCGTCTTATGGATATATTACAATGTAATAAAGAGATTTCCATTAAACTCTATTACAAGTTGAAATAGTGTAAACGATTTGGTATTTTCCAGGCATATCAGCTGCGTAAATTTTTTAATAATAAAAATTAAAGTTGAAATATAATAATTAAAATTTAATTGATGACCATAATAAAACATTAGATTTGTTGGGTTAGGACGCCACAGCGTTACACAATCGGGCGAGTTCAAATCTTAATGCTAACTATTTGTCCAAATATTGCGGATGCAACTTCGGAAAGAGGGAAATTACGGACGTCTGGTGAATTCATAGTAGTCGTGGGAAATGAATACTCGGTTACTCCCTCCGTCTCTCCAGCCAAATGGCTCAACATGGGATTGGCGCATCACGATTGCTTTGCGTGTGACGACTTCTCAACAGTCTTTCTCTATCTGTTCGGCTTTTATTTCATCTGTTTTCCCTCACCTAGACCGGGATTGAAAGGGATTTTCGAAAACCTTTATTCTTCCCAAAGTAAAACCTAGCCGAAGAGTGAACGTTAATTTTTTATGACTATCAGTCGTCATATACTTAAGAAACAAAGAAAATTGAATCAACGGATGCTGATCATTCACTGGCCGTTGGAGACATTATGCATTGGCCGTGAGCAATGAAACAATAATTACACATATTGGAGAGATCCGTGACTCCCAGCTCCTGATCAATCAATTCGTTTCGATAAGAAGTTTCCCGACATTGAATTCCATACCCTAATTAGCACCCTTTGCGTTCTTTGTAACTTAATTTATTCAATTACACTTCATTAAACATCTCGAGAAATGCCCATTTTGTTTCGACGCATGTTGTACAATAGTCCAGGTGAAACTGTAGTCTGGTGTATACTAAAAAATGTCCAAAGATGGCAAGTTTGAACTAACATAGATATGTCTTGAAAGTTTACGAGTTCTCATAATTCCGATTTCACACGAACGAACAAGTCATTGAAATATAAGCAATGGTGCAAGAGCAACGTGGCCACTACCACCAACACCATGGTTCCCTTCCCATCGACACCTCTGTTTCCCCCCGAGGACACGCGGCGTGAGTGAGCTGCGCACCGATGAGTGAGAAATATGTCGTAGTCGTGGCTCGTGCACGAAAACAACAGCAGCGCAGTCGGCCTCGTTTTCCTGCCGCACCGAAATGGAGGATGCGGGGGGGGGGGGAGGCGGACAGGAGCGGGGGGGGGGGGGATGGCGCGGCGGTGAGAGAGGAAGGAGGCGGGCAGTAATCAAGAGCGCTCGGAAGTCACCGATCGGGGGCATCTCCACCGCCACCAGTCCGCCAGTGAATGGGCCCCCTTTGTTCGCCCCGGGGGCCGTCCCCTCTATCAACATACGGCGTCCCCACGGGGCCGCACGCACGCCCCACTCTGGTTCACGGAATGGGACCGCCCCCCCCCCCCCACCCCCAACCCAACCACCGACGACGACGCCATCTTATCTCCCGTCGGCGAGATGTTTTATTCCCCAGCCGTCGCCAGAGGGAGACAGACGATGCTCGCTTTATTTGTTTCGAGGACTACATGGTACATAAGGTTACATACTCGTATATTCAAAAGCAATTAATCAGGAAAAAAAGGAGTCTCGGCTGTCGTCGGGAGGCGCACGTGTTGGCTGGAAAGGGGTGCACGGGTAAAAACCCGATCGGGGGCGGGGGAGGGTTGGGCAAGAATAATGCGAAGGAAACTCGACCCGCGGTCGACAGAGATAACGCGGCCCTCTTGATGAACTGTCTCCGCGTGCAATCGCTTCCCCCCCTCCCCTCCCCCGTTTCCCCTTTTTTACGGCCCGCTTCGGCCGTCCAGCCAACCGTCAACACGCCCAAGGGGTCAACACCGGACGACCGAAAGCCACGACCTCGTCCCCCCCCCCGGGCAATTACGCACATTTCTTTCTTCGATACTCTGCCCACTCCCCCTTCCTCTCGGATGATACCGTCCACCCCTTGTACCCCCCCCCCGCTCCCTCCGCTCTTGAAACTGGGGAAGCGGGAATGGACGGGAACAGGAGAGTTGCGGCCGGCAAGCTTTCATCGTGACGTCTCGCAAAGAGGGCTTATTTCCCATGTTAAATGACAGCTAATGAAAATTATTTTGTAGTTACCGTTTAAGGTAGGTTAGGGGTGGACGCAGACTGAGGACCAAATCACATTTCTACGCCTCACGGGACACCAGCACACCCCACGCTGCGAAAAACCCTTCTTCCTGTGCATGCAACTTCATTTCTCCCCTCCCCCACCTCACGTTCTCCCCTCCATCACAGTCTTCATCAGAAATCAAAGCTACCTGCATTCACCGCTTCCTTTGAGCAAAGGCATGAGGAGTCACATGATTGCAATACTACCCTCGGGAAGACATGTGAACGATCCCTAAACGGCTTCATCTTGCATCGACTCAGCTGATTCGTGAAACCTTGAGGAACAGAACCAATCACTATTACCAACTATTGGTCACTCTAGGAAGCAAAAAGAAAGGAGGGCCCTGGACCCGAGACCGATTTCTCGACGACCGCACAAGTGGCCCCAAGACGATGGGGAAGCGTGTGCATAACCCTAGCTATGCATAGGCTACCATCCACATAATTTCTTCTTCCCTTCGTTTTTATTCCCGGCTCTAATCGAATCTCCGCGCTGTCGCCCCCGAACGATCGAATCTCATCTCTCGAGGCGCGAACGCAAAGCAAATCCACACTGAGGCACGGACGGGGTGCACATCTCTCTGCCGAGGGTGCAGTTGGTGGCTGGCTGGGCCTTCACCCGGCGAAGGGGAAAACTCGACCCTTCACAGCATTACTCCCATTTAACTAAATTTTAAGAGTATAACTTTTGCCGAGATTTCAAATAAGTCTTTCATGATTTCCTCTCCATCAATTAGCGAATCTGATGACATCCTAATTGCATCTCTCTGCGATTTCATACGGCACCCCGTGAGATTATTTGGGAATACGCCCGACAAACGCCTCATCTTCCTGCGCGATGCTCTGGAACTCGCTACCATTTGCCCGATCTGCAGTATTTTACATTCAATCAGCAATAATTCCTTAAATGCCAAATTCAATCGTAACCATTGATTGATCACAGTGCATACACGCAAGGCACCCGCCTGCATCATCGCGTGCGCTATCCGGGTTGTCACTCAGCTTCAGTTACAACAGCAAGCATTTCAACCACGCATGCCAAGAGAACGACCAGACAGTACGTCACCCTTGAAAGCCTTGTTTTCAAAGGTGGACACTTCAATTTTCACGGGTTTCTGGGTCATTTTAGAGACCCTCGGGAACCCTGGTGGCATGACAATAAGCAGCAAGCCACCGCTTCTCTTATTAATCACGTCTTCGCAGGAAGGCTAACTTTCAGGGCCGGCCACGCAATTTTTCATTTCAGGAGGATACAAACGGATGTGTTTTGGAGCACTGGGGGCACGGTCTCTCGCGGCAGCGGTGCGGCTCCTCGGCCGGGGGTCACGGACCCGATCCGTGGGCAGACTTTACCCCCGGGATGACCGCGGGGGCAGAGGAGTTTAATGAACAGAGGAATCTCTGGGATTGCTAACGAACCACGTTTCCGGGGAAGGTTGAGGGAGAGGAGGTCGGTGAGGGATGTTCGGGCTGGCGGTGGCGCCGGGGGGCGGGGAGGGGGGGGTTAAGATAAAGGAAGGGCGAGGCGCGGGTGGGGGGGGGGACGCGAGGGCGAGCGAAGCGATAAAAGGGAGGACGCCATCGCGGCAACACGGAGGACGGGCGGGCCAGAAACATGAATAAACTGAAACAAGTAAGAATGGTACAAGTTGCTTGGAAGTAATGTCGATGATTAGTAAGGTAGGGGTGAGATTTACAATCGGTTGAATTACAGGTCTAACGAAGAAAAAGTAGATGCTTACAGGAGATAAATTAGAGAGAATGGAGGAACGAGGGGGTGCGCCGCAGAGTTTGTAACGAATGAAAAACGAGGAAGAAATGGAAAGAAAGGAGAATAGTCGGACGATAGGAATTAATCGTAATTTTCGGTGCGCGAAACAGCATGAATCTCTTGTAATTATTTTCTCGCAAATAAAGTGATTTATCATGAAAATAAACGACATGTCTATGTCCCTTGCATTGCTATAATTTCAGTACTGAAGGAAAAAATTATATTTCATTAAGACTGAATTTGCAGAGTGGTTAAGAAGACACCAAAGCCACCAGTTCTAATTCGATAATTAGTGGCGTTACTTGGAGAACGTAGGACACCATCCTTGGGTATGATGGGAAACATTTCTGCGAAAGCCAGTGGATTAATGGAGTCAGCACTGCAATGCGTCGGGCAAGCGCGACAACCACAATCCCCAGTAGCGAATTCCTCTTTTCCTTGGATAGAATGAGATAACTGGCGCTATGGAACCATTTCAATACATTCCGGAACGGAATCAGCCCTACATTCTGATCTTCAGGCGAAGTGCGTAGGATGGGGTGGGCATCTTAGGTTCACTGAACTGCAATCGCCGGAGACTTGGAGCGGCAGCAACACAATGATTCACGCGGGCTTCGTGACTGGGCACTGTGGAATGTGCAAAAATGGCGGAAGGCGCTGCAATAAGAGCGGTTAGCTTCCCAAAAGGCAATGGAAGGATCAATAAGGCGAAGACAGCAGCAAAACTCACAGATACCGAAGTGGTTCAAGTTCACATGCTAAAACCAGCCAACGGAGAGGACGACGTTGAGGTGTCTGGTGACATCGCCGAAGAAATATATAAAGGTAAATGGATAACAACATCAACTTACAGTTAGAGACTGGAATGCAAGCGCTGGAGAAGGTCACGAAGGACAATAATTATTAAGACATGATCTACGCACGCGAAATGATAGAGAAGAAGGCTTGTGGAATTCGGCGAACATGGCAGGTCAGCGGTGGCAAACATACACCTTCAGAACCATCAACGAAGACGAAACACGCAAACGATTCCGAGAGATGTAAGAAGTTACCCAACTGGCAACATTTTGCAAAGTTTTAGGAATCGCATAAAGGACCGCAAAAGCTATTTCATTTTTTTAAGTACCCTGCAGGTCACCACTAGGGTGTGTTCGAGGATGTACACACACCAGACTAATTTTGACCCGAACATGATCCTACCGCGGTCGGGCAATGCCATTCTGATCCCTTGGCGCTCGTGGGAAAAACGGCATCTTAAATCTATCTGCTCTGCACTTAATCTCTCTCTAATTTTATTGAAATGATATATCCTACCGTAGTGCAATGGGGCCGATTAAACATTTTCAACATCACCGCCAAAGAGAGGACCATCCAATTTGTGCTAGTCATTCAATCTGTAATTTCACCTTCACTCCGTGAGTGATTTTCAAACTAGCTCCTCTAATAATTTTGATACGCTCTCCAGTGCATCATGACAAAATGTTACCAATCTAGCTCCTCTTCGCTGCACGCGATCCAATTCAGCAATTACACATATCCCCCGCATGTGTTTCACCGTCTATTCCCCGTATATGTCATCCAGGGGCAGGTATCGACAGCGACCACAATTTATTGCCGAGTGCCATTTGAAACTCGGAAAGCTAAAGAGGGGAATGAGATAGATTGAAAATGAACTGAGCTAAGATTGGATTTCCGGCAGAAGTGGCGATCGGAGAAAGATTGAAGGTCTGAAGACTGGATTTGTAGTGCCGCGAGAAAACCAAAGGACGAAGGAACTCTGAGACAAATCCATGGATCACTGGCGAAATACTGAGCCTCTTCGGGGGAGAGAAGCAGCAGGAGAGGAGAAATGAAAGCAGGAGAGGAGCCAGAGAAGAGCGGCGGAAGGCGAAGGAGCGCGGCGCGAACTAATGGAGGGAAAGCGAGCCGGGGCGACTTGGAGAAGCGTGGGACAATAATTTGAGGCGACTCAGAGCGAATGTCATTTGGGATAGCAACGGTGAACATTTCAGTGAGGCAGACATGTGTAGCATTTGGAGAATTTTATTGACGGAAAAGAAACCGATGCATGAATACTTGAAGAAGAAGAAGATAATGCCGAAGATTGTGAGAAAGGAGACCATATCCTTAGGCCTGATTTAAACGCTGTAGCAACGGAAACCAGACGCCTAAGATCGAAAATAAAACCTCGGAAATGATACAAAATTCAGGAAATAGGAATCTGACAAACATAAACAACATAAGGGAAGGTAAGCATATGAGTGCGAATGGAATTTCAATAAGAATGTAATTACCGCAATACCAAAGAGTTTACAGTAAAAATGTGAAAGCGGAAAGAGTGTTAAGTACAAGGGACCAATCACTATTTAGAAGAAGTAGAGGCACAAGAGAAGGTAATCTCGCCCTCAGACCCACAGTAGAAGTTGATGAGTACACAGGAAGGCCAATCGTCGTATTCCTTGATCTGGAGAAAGCCCTTGAGGACGCGGTCGGGAGCGTCAGCCTATGCGCCCCGAAGGAAATTGGAGCGGACCGAAGGGAGGGGAGATTGACGCTCTAGACGGAGAGCAGGTGGCCGCGATCGGATTCGGTGGCAGCTCGCAAGAAGCTGAAATGAAGAAAGGTGTGAGGCGGGGCGGCGAAGCATCGCATTTATATTTATTGTGCACACTGAAAAGGCAATTAAGGAGATCGCCCGAAGGACAATAGACGGTGAATGAATACAAGGATAGGGGATCAGTATGCCGCAATCCGCAAACGGTATAGCCATGCACAGCAAGGGAAGAAGAAATACCTTCGAAGGATACTAGCAATTCGAAGGAAGTAGACGAATAAGCAAAACCTCAAGATAAACACAATTTCAACTTAGGAGATGTTCCACTGTCAAATAGTATCTCATTAGGAGGATATGACGATTGGAAGAGAATGCTAAAAATCGAATGGATGACGAGGGTAACCGACGAAGAAGTACTTGGAAGAGGGACGCTTACGGAGGGCGTTCACTCGGGAGGAGAAGAGCGAAAGCGTTGGACGGAACCCGGGTGCGAGAGCGTGGGGCCCTCCCACGTGGGCCACGAGGGAGGGCCCGACGGAAGGCCCCGGGTGAGCATTATGAGGAACACGTGTGTGCAAGAAAGAAGCCCCGAGGACGCAGAGTGGAGGGATTCCAAGAAGCAATCCTCGGATTGCCAGCCCGTGATGTTGGCGAGGCAAGTCCCTCACGCCAGGGACCCTGACAACGAATGAAGTGCTGATGTTATTACACGACAGCATCATCAATGCAGGTGAGCTCCTTCTTATTTGTGGCGTGTGAATATCGGTCTCTTTCCAACTCGACCCCAGCCTAGTTTCCCCCACTCGAACCTCCGCCCCTCGACACCCTCGGTCGTCAAGTTCCACACAGCACGTGTTGCGTCCTCCCTCCCTCCCTCTCCCTCCCTCCCTCCCTCTCTCGGTCCTCGCTATCTCCTCCACTCGCAGTCTCAGCCTCGCACTTATTCGCTCATCAACGTTCCCCTCCACCTCACCTTTTGCAATCATTTGCGACTTGCCTCCTTTCTTATCTCCCACTTACGTCCTTTGCTCTCATCCATTCCCACGTCCATAAGGTGAACTATCAAGGGAAGACCAAAAATTGCACCCACAGCGATTTAAATTTGACTTCCGAATAATACGCAACTGCGAAACAATTCAACCGCGGCCCCATGGGCGTGCAAAGGAACACCCCATACGAACAACGACGGACGGGAAGGGGCGGCACTATTCTCGATTATTCAAGTTTCTGGTGCGCACTTGAGTCAGCGGATGACGCCGCAAGACCCGGGCGCACATCTAAACGGAAGGGAAATTGCAATATTTCATGGACATGCAACATGAAGTCTCAGGTCGCGTCGCTGTACGACGCGCCCAAATCTGACCGAAGGAGACTGCGAAAGAAAAGGACACGTGACCAAGGGAGTCTCCCTCGAGTGGGTGTCCCTTCGAGGGCGAAGGAGCGCGCGTTGGCCCGGGAGACCGGAAGTCAAGTTCGGGAGCAATCGCGTGGCTCAAGCTGCTCCGAGGGTGGGAACACCTCCCCCGGAGTGTTTCCCCGCCGTCGCCGATAATACTTACTACCTTCCTCTCTCTTGTGAAGTGGTATTTCCCTCCGAAACACATCATATAACGCGTCATTTTCTGGTGACGCGAGTGCTCATAGTCTGTGACATGACCGTCTCTCTACCTCTTGAAGAAGTTTCGCAGGAAGAGCAATTTATTCCTAGCACACACTTCAAGGGTCCTTCCGTTCCGTTGTCCGTCGGATGGGTACTCGAGTGACTACTTATCGGGAGTTGGTTATCCCGAGTTAGACTCAAATAGAATTTAACTCGAGGTTGTCCATTTGCGACGAATGAAATTCAATAATCTTGTTTTCGACGGAGCCAACTGCTTTTGGCTGCGTGAATTTTTAAATGTCTTTGAAATAGCAGTAAACCATATTTCGAGCATTCGGAACCAAAATTCAACCATTTGGCAAATAACTGATGAATGATTCAGGAAATCGTCTCGGATGATTATTTTCAACCACACAGAAGACAACGGACACTTGGAAGAGGGCAAGTCGGAGCGAGAAGAGAGCGCACTCGGCACTGCGTTCAGGGTTCGGAGGGAGGCGAGAGTGGGCGGAAACACGTATCGAGGGGCGGCGGATGCGGCGAGCCATCGCCCGGAACAGGTGCAGTACAAGATGTAAACCAGCAACAACCAATCAGGAAGGAATGAATGACCCGAGGATATTTGAGGGCTGCGGACATTATGTGACCCGGTGCCAAAGTCCCGAAGACAAAGGCAGCCATCGAAACGTGGGCAACTGAAATCCACACCCCGAGGAAAACCCGCGATCACTTGATCAATGCCGTGCGGCGTGAAAACCATAAATCCAACTTAGTTCGAATATAATTATAGAATCCTATTCTTAAGTTAAACTTAACGGAAATATGAAGAGAAAGACAGGCCGTGAAATTGTACCAAACGACGAACGCCTCCCGCAAACAGCTCACGAGTGACGCACGGCAACGCTCCCAAAAATTGCAGCAGAGGCGGACAAATTAATGGCACTCTCGTCGTCAGTAATAATGCAATGCCGACTAAAAACTACTGTGAAAAACTATTCCTTAAAGTCGCTCCTACCTCATCATTACCTTTATTTAACTCTTCACGCACCATTTCCACTAATTCCTTGGGTGGGATTTGAAAGAACGGCAATCAGCGATAGCAAGCTACTCGTGATGAGGCGGGCGAATTCAGGGCCCTGCCTGAACCCTCGCTCCGAGCCCTCCAGTTGGGAACGGCTGGACATCGCGACCCTTCCACGGCGGAAACGAACACGATGGGCACCCGACTTTTTCGAGATTCCCTGCATCACGCTAATTGTAGAAATCCGTTCGAGTACATGCGCACGTGTTCCGAGTCTATTGAAGGAAAAACATTAAAGCCGAAATGTCGATGATACTCGGCGTCATCGACCATTTTCATGAATAATTCCTGCCTCGGATGATACGAGTGCATCAGAAGAAGACTTCCGTCCTGGAGGAACCTTCGACGCAGGAACTTATAAATTCCGCAGAGGAGGAGGGGGGCAGGAGAGTGCCCCCGCCCCGCGACCGGGGGCGGGCAGACATGGTTGCCACATCGGAGGGGAAGGAAGCGAGCGATGGAGAGGGGTCGCATCAGGGCCGCCGGCACGTCGAGGGCCGCAGCATTCATTTGGAAGGGGGCGGCAGTGTTTCGGGGCTCCCTCACCGCCGCGCCCCTAACGTCGTGACGCCCCTTTCGGCTTCCCGCCACACCACCCCCCTCCCACACGCCCCCAAAGGAAGGAGAAGGGCAGTCCCTAATCAACGAACACATTCCGGCCGGCGCCCTTCGCCTTCGGGATTGTGGCCCAGCATGGAAATATTATATCTTGGAGCCAATGTGACATACTCACTCTGTTTCAGTGGTGAACAGATTAATGCTGGTAGTGAAAACGCTTCGAGGCGAGGCAGACCGCGTAAGTTTTTTGTCTGGCATGCGATCACAACGGGTGAGCACCCGTCTTTGGTGGGCGTGCCCCAAAAACATTAGTTCCCCAGCAAATAGGGTTGAGAAGTGATATTTACTTTTCAGAATATATACTCTTTAGCATAAGAACCACACAAAATGGCGGGCAATTGAATTATTGAGTCCATGGTGATTTCACTTCGATGGCCAGACGCATTCCAGTAATAAACGGGACAGCAACACATGGCACAGCTGGGCCAACGTCCCTCCACTGCCAGCCAATACAAATACTTCTTTTTCCTCCATCGTTTTCCGCAACCTTTTATCAAATCTTCCTCGGCACCTGAACGGGTACTGCCTCACATCGGTGACCACCGTCCCTCGCCCCGACCAGCGCTCGCGAGCCGCACCCCCGAACTGCGACCGATTCGCCGCTCCCCTTCCCGCCATCGTAGAGGCAGACATCCGCCCGCTCTGCAGAAATCGGTTCCCTTCGCCCGCACCCGACCTTCCATCGGAGGGCGACGGTCATCAAGCGGAGAGAACTAACGGGGGTGGACAGCCCCCCCCACTCCCCCCGGCGGACAACTGTTGCACGGCCCTGAAGAGCCAGGGGCGCCTCTTCGAATGCGGCCCATCGGGGACGGCAGGACACACAGGACAAGGGTCACGCTGCGGCGGCCTGCCACGACGCCTTTTCAATGCCTGTAGTGTTCGATCGATTCGGGAATGACTTCGAGCGAGGAAAGCGAAATAAATGCGCATCGGACAGCATTGGGACACATTGCGTGGCTCCCATTTCAATGGCCGTCCGAATGTGAAAATATTTCCCGTTGAGGACGAGGAGAGACACTCTCAACCTTTGACCTTGCGTCTGGGATACGCGCGGAAAATATGTGCTCCTCGGTTTCCTTCGAAGCAAATTAGAATAATCAGATGGGGGCGAGAGTACAACGAAGGGATAATGAGCTCATGCATGACATTCCTCACTGCTTACGTCACGTAGGCAGTGATCTGGAAGAGTTTGGATCACAGATTGGGTCCACTAGAGGAGAGGGCGGTTGTGATGAAATCTTCTTAATTCAATTGGGATATCGGAATTAAAACTTACTTTTTAGGGGTTGAATACGCACCGGACTAATTTTGACCCGACTATGACCCTACCGCGGTCGGACAAATTACCGTTTGCGCAAAAAATGACATCTTAAATCTATCTCTTCTGCACTTAATCTCTCGAATTTTGTTGCAATGATCTCTCTTACCATAGTGCAACGGGGTAATCATTCATTTTAATATCACTGCTGAAGAGACACTTCCAAATGACGCAAGAGATTTCGAGGATAATGCAGTTCTCTTGGTCTGAAACATGTCCCATATCTGAAGAGCAACTACTCCGAGGCAGGTTGAGAAGGACATTATCGGGGTAAGCCCAACAATACCCTGGTAACTGGCGATTATTCATCGTTTTATCGAGAGAAATTCAGCCTTCGTTTAAATTATTTGCAATGATTTAGAATTTTCCATGCAAGAGGTGCCATTAAAAAAGCACCATATATCCTATTAAGATCAGAAATAGCTGGTCAGCATTCGTGGCGGATGCTCTTCTTCTGCCAATCTTCAGGGGAATGTCGAATGGTGTTACTGCAGCCCCCACCCCCACTCCTAATGGACACCGCGAATGAAAGGGAAGGGCGGGAAACATTAAGACAGGGAACTCTCTCTGGTGTCCGGCGTATGATGTCTCCTATGCGACGAACGGTCCAACGGGGGGAGAGACGCTGGCTGGATCGTGGTCCTCGTCCTGTGTACACCAGGGGGCGGTGTACCCCGGGTGACGCAAGCGGTGAAGGTGGGTTGCTACACTCTACGAATAGAATCTCATTCAGGGACGAACGACGTCACGCACCGCAGATCCGACGAAATTCTCGAAAAAACATGAACTCGGAGGGGAAGCGGGTCGGGGCGCAGTTTAAATTCTCAGTAATTTCAAGCATTTATCCGATCGCGTCACGAGTAGTCCCCACGGTGGCGTGACTTGGTGCCGAATGGAAGTGATTAATAGCAAATTGGGCGATGCTCCTCGGGATACTGGAGTGGATTCCATTGACCTGCGGCGTGGCCTTTCGTCGCGTGGATAAACTCGCAATCGTTCGGGAATTCGATATAATACGAAGGAGACATCGCAGAGAGCAGCGCGTACATAGGATTCATGGACACGGGACGGGAGGTCTCAACGCAGTTGGTAGTCCACAGCGTAGGACCTCTCCTGGAGTGATAATTATTGAGGAAAACGTCTTAGGACCAATGAGATGAGGTAATTAAGAGCTTTCGGATAGATAATACGAACGATATCCATGATACGTGCAATCCGATTCCCAAGTGTTGGAGAGTACACATACTACCACGTTAAAATTCATAAGCATCAATATAAACAATCACATATTGAGCAGATCTATGAAAGGACAAAGGCAGACATTGTCAGAAGTATTTCAAGGTGAATCGCAGATGATATGAAAGACTGCGAACTTTTTACGAAAGAGTACATCACAGAAACGGAAAAGACAGATCAAAAGGACTATGTGGAGGACTGTTTTAATCAGCCTTTAACTAACAAATCCGCAGTTATCGTCCATAGCATATTCATAGCCGTCGACGACTTTAATGTTCCGACAATTGATTGGGGCAGTTTATGCGTGCAAGTATGATGTACAACACAATATCGCAATTGCTATCCAAAACTTCTGAATCTATTGGCCAGTTTTTCGTCAGAATAAACAGTTAAATCGCCAACAAGGGGTATTAGTATACTTGATACATTTGCGACTAATACACCAAAATGTATTGCAAATATGGACGTAACCGAGAGTATCAGCGATTATTGGTAATGATGAAAACTAAGCGCCTGAAAATGGCAAAGTGAAAACGTATCATTCTATTAAGGGAACTAAAATGGGCTCCGGGAGTAGTTCAAACTCTTACTGCAAGCGTGCAGGTTGGAAACTCACCGCGGTAAATCACAGTGCACGATTGCCAAAGTTTTTAAAAGCGCAGCGGAATACAGAAGTTTATTCCTTGCGAAATTCCGACGCGATGATGAGGCGCCACGATGGCTGTGCTGGCAAGGAAAGGAAAGCAACGACGCAAATCTAAACAAGATGTCGGAATGGAAACTCACTGAACGCCGAGTAAAAATGTAAAAGATTAAGCGCGTGGCCTAAAGTATATTTAAATGCAAAATGTTACGCGAATATTCACCCGGTAACCCAAACTTATATTGATTGGCCTTACGGCAGGGAAATAAATAGAAGGGAACCGTACATTCTTTAAAGGGAAGCATGGCGAAATGTTTTAAGACATCTTGAAAATGGCCAATGTCCTTTCAGAGCGCACTCACACTAAGAATACGTATTGGTGCACAAAACGAAGTCCCTCGCTCACTTAAAGGGCGCGCGATCAAACTGTGCTTATGCCCCGGCAACGAGTAGACAACAGCTCCGAAGTAATGAAGAAACAAAACCGCAGGTCCGGATAGACTCCCCCGCTAGAATAATACTAAAGGAACTCGCGGCAAATACGAATGCCACCTTATTTGAAAACTGTTTTATAAATCAATGGAAGAAGGTTCCATATGTTGCGACTGTAAGCTCACGAAGTCCCTCTTTGAAAACGTGGCGATGGAGAGGATCACAGTAATTCGAGACCGAATTCGTTAGCATCGATATCATGTACGAACCATTCATTGTTAGCGACACTATGGCTTTTCTCAACGGTAGGTACATACGGCAACACGGAAAAAGGGCAGGTCATACGAAAACACAATTGGGCCTTCTTCTTTTTGATAAAGGGGGAAGGGAATACTGTATTCTTAGATTTCATGAGCGTCTACGACAACATCCATTACGAGGAATCGATGCACAAACGAAGATATTGTTGAACGAGAAGGTGGACTACCAGGACCTGGAAGGGAGGGAGGGACCTAACCGCAAATTAGAAGTAGTCGTCGACGGGTTGAGTCCATTAGGACAAGACGTAACTTTAGGAGTACCGCAGGGACGTGCTATAGGGCCCCTATTCTCATTCATTAACGACCCCATCTCCCGATTCGGCAGAAATATCAGAGTACTTGCAGATGATACCGTGACACACAGATAAATTAGGACACTGACGGTTAGCGTAGCACTCACTTATGATGTCGACATATAGACGAGTGCTGTAAAGAACGAGGGTTATAAGAGTAATTAATTAGCAGAAAATTAGCCGTACTAAAGTTTTACATAAAAGGAGAAAAAAATAGGTAGAACACAGAATATAAAATAAATGTGACCGAGTGAGCCATTTCAGATGAATACGGGGGTAAACCTCATTTATGGTAAGTTTCGCTGGATGGACAGTATTTTATTTTTTAAACATATTTTAGCACTCTGAATCCACAGCTAGGGAGTGTGGCAGGGGGTGAATACACACCAGACTAATTTTGACCTGAACATGACCCTACCGCGGTCGGACAACGTTATTCCGATCCCTAATCGTTCGTGGAAAAAATGGCAACTTAATTCTATCTGTTTTACGCTTAATCTCTCGAATTTTACTGGAAAGATCTCTCATACCGTATTTTCAACACCACTGCTAAAGAGACATCTTTTCAATTTATGCAAGACATTTATGCTGTAATTTAACCTTCGGTCCGTGACTGATTCCCAGCCTAGTTCCTCTAATGTTTTGGATACTCACGTAAGTTTAACACAACTACATTTCACTAATCTAGCTCCTCTACGCTGCACGCGACCTAATTCGGCAATCAATCCAACTTCGTGAGAATCCCATATAATAGCAGCATACTATATTCTACATGAGGCCTAACCAGCGAAATATAGGATTTTTCTTTGACCTTTTCATCTCCTTTACCCACTACTCTTCTTTTAAATCCTAATATATTGTTAGCTTGCCCACATTTTCTCCGTATGTATATGTTTCACC
Source organism: Hetaerina americana (assembly GCF_022747635.1). Taxonomy (NCBI): domain Eukaryota; kingdom Metazoa; phylum Arthropoda; class Insecta; order Odonata; family Calopterygidae; genus Hetaerina; species Hetaerina americana. The sequence continues at coordinate 1,099,596 of NW_027287250.1, forward strand.
CAGGAGAGGTCGTGAGTGAAGGTAACGCCTAGGTAACGAATCGAGTCTACACTTTAAACTTCGTTGTTCCCGATGCAGTGGGCGCTCAGATGGGAATTGCTCTTTTCCAAAAATTCATCACGACGCACTTTTTTGTTTAACTCTAATTGCTAAGTGTCGCACCGGCGTTGTAAAGGATTAGGGCGATCCGAAAAAGCTACCGTGTCTCAGGAAAAATACAGTGGGAAAAAACATTAAGAAAGCGCAATGATAAAGGAGTATACAAGAGACATCACTTTAGTCGCACCACATTTGGATACGTGGCAATAATCTGGGATTAATGATAGACAAAGTTAATCTAATATTTGGGTAAGAGTCAGGGAAAATTATTAGGAGTTTTAATATTTGTAAGGATGAGCGAGGTCTAACACCACCCAGAGGTACTCCCGAAGTCGGGCCTGTCTTTCCTGAATTCAACCGAACGAAGACTTCTTTTTGTTGGCTGTTACATTGGAGTCCCTAATCCAGTTGGTCACTTTAAATAAATCGGTGTGCAATTACCGAAAGGCCTACACCACGTCGCCGCCCTTGCAGAGGGATCCTTATGTGAGCTGGATTCCACTCGCAACCAGCTTCCATCGCTCAGTAAAAACTATTTTAAATAAGATCCGATGCATTCAGCAAGTTCCTTCAGTTTTCTCACGGGGAGGGGGGATTTCTTCAGTCTGCAACTTTGTTGATTTCTTTTATACTTCGGACCTGTTTTCTTCTTGGACAAATACTGTGATGCGGACCATCCGGGGCGTCGGTGACTTCGTTTTGAATATTTAAGTATTTGCTGAAGACTTTTTTTGAAGGCAAAGCATTATGACCTTGTTCATGCTGCCTGTAACTACCTTCATGTTCGGAAAATTGAAAGTTTTCCTGACATCCGACACAAAAGGTTTAGGGTAACCAGATTACGTACCCCCGGAACGAGAAAAATCTCCTCTTGAATAGAATATCTTTGGACCTGTGCCCTTCGATGGCGCTCCGGGGGGGGGGGGGCGGCGGCGGTCGGGAGGTTCCTCCGGGAGAGGGCGACAAGGGCTCTCAGCTTCTCAGGGCATGCGGTCGTCATCCCCGCCGCGATCACCCGCCGCCACGCTCCCTCCATGTTCCTTATCCGGAGGGCGGGGACAAGTGTTCGCCGGAGACGTGGCAACACCGAGAGGGGTCGTGCCGCCCTCCTCTCACCCGTGGAATTCCGAGAAAAGTGAGGGGCACCATGGCTAGGGGGGGGGGGGTCGAGGGAACCATGGAAGTCACCTTGGCGGTCGAGAGGAGAAACATTCGGTCGGCCACGAGCACATATGCGCTCCCCACCTCGCGCCCCGGAATGAGAACCAAGCAGCCGCCCGCCATTGCTTCGTCGCCACAAGCACATCTCCCGAGTAATCCTCGCCGTCTTCGTGAACTCCAATTACAATGCGTGCCGCTGCGAAGGCAACACCGAGGCATGGCTCATATCTTGGGGAATCACTGGTCCATGCCCTTCCGCAGCATATCGGACCAACCATCTCCGAATCGCGATGGCGGCCAGCGAGTGCCCGGGAAGGATGGGCGTGAGGGCGTAAAAAAAGATCATGCGAGGCTATCAAGAAGTAGGAGAAATGAGCCGAAGATAAACCAAGAGGCGCGTGTACATTATTCCGATATAAACACGTGGGAAAAGCTAGATAATGAATAAATGTCGAATTAAACAAAAATTACCATTTTTTTAACCTTGGTTGTCGCCATTTTCAAACTTCAATCAGAGAGATTTGACCCACCACGCATTTCGAATTATATTGATTTCAAGCGATGCCATGATAACATTTGTAACTTGTAACCATTTGCAGCCACTGCACGATAAATAATAGGAATCATGAGAACTTTCGTAACCCTTTGAGAGCGAAGGAATCATTGCGAGTGCAGTATTATTGAAATTTGCTCCCTCAGATATCAGGGTGGTGCGAAATTGAACATTCATTTGAAGCGATACAATCTGGTGCACCTCGACACCAAATTCCAAGAAATCTAAAAATGGCGCAAACTCACAATCATAAAAACTCAATTATTTCGCGTCGAATTGCCACCGATGAGCGGAAATCGCTTTCTTTCCAGCGTTTTGTTTATTTCTTCAAGTTCCCTGCAAGCCACGGCTGGGGTGTATTGCAGGGGGTGAAAACACACCAAACTAATTTTGACCTGAATATTTTTACCCATGCAAAGTTCGGTCAATGTTATTAACATTCATTATCATTCGTGAAAAAAACGCCATCTTTAATTTATTTGTTCTACACTTAATCCCTCTAATTCAACGGCCATGGCCTCTCTTTTCTCAGTACGATGGGGCAAGAATATATTTTTAACATAACCGCAAAAGAGAAGTCCTTCCAGTGTATGCAAGAAATGTAATCTGTAGTTCAACCTTCCCTCTAATAGGTGATTACCAGCCTAGCTGTTTATGTATGACATGCTGTTTAGTTATTCATAACAACATTTTACAAATCTAGCTCCCCTCGACGCTGCACGCGATCACATTCGGCAATCAATCCAACTTCGTGAGGATCCCATTTAATACTTGCAGCATATTCTAAAAGAGGCGTAAACAGCGAAAGATAATATTTTATTTGACCTTTTCATCACATTAATGCAATACTCTTCTGATTAATCCGAATAGTTTAAACTTGTCCACATATTCCTCGACTGCGTTTCACCAAGGGGAGTTCGAGAGTTAGGGTCACGCCCAAGTATTTAACTGAGTATACACATTCCATTTCGGTGTTCCCAAATGCAGTTCAGGAGGGAATGCGTGGAAGCACCGTCATTCATTTCTTCTATTCCTAGTGAGAAAACGATTTCTCAATGTCTTGCCTCTTTGCGCGGCCCAATAAAATTATATGTATTAAAACGCTAGCGCACGAATTTGTCTAAGCCAGTTGCATGTATTTCATTTCGTTCTCTGGACCACATTTCCTTCCGATTCCCTTTCATTACCCTTCCAATGCTCCCGAGTCGCCGCAATCGACATGAACAAGAGCGATATTTAACGGGGCCCGTTGATCTGCAACCTGTCACTTCTCTCCTGATCTGTCCGGTCTTTTTTCCCCATGGCTAAAATACCGTTTTCCTATAGGGTATAAGCTGCGGCCCACAGCTAAAGACTATTAATGACTATTTAAAACTCGCAAAGCTAAAATATATATATAACCTTATTCCAACATTTGCCCATTGACTATTGCCCTTTTTCCACTTTCCATCGGCGGCAATCGGGTCCATCACAGGAGGGCACATGACGCGAATAGAGCGGTCGAGGGAGGGAAGGGCATTCGATTCGGGAGAACGAACGGAAAAGATCTCAGAAGTGTTGTTGACGTGTTGCCCCCGACACCCCACCCCCTCTCCGCGTCAGGCCCCGAACAAACCGCTAACACTCGCGCGCGTGTTTCTCGTTCGTGTTGAAGTGCTGCCCAATGCTGCTTGCTCGACGTGGTCACTCGCACGAATTGGCGGAGCTCACGCCCCCAATCCTGCAGAGGCGACGGCTTAAACCAAACATTCCAGGATCAGAGCCGAGCCGCGGCCAACGACGACGCCCTGGTTCACGTCAGAGCGCCTCCCCGTGGGCCTCTGATTTATTAGCAGGCGTCTGTTCGCAGACGACGTGGGGTTCGATACGACGGAGGACTCCGGGCAGGACTGGGCCGACGACGAACCTGGAGAGTTGGATGTGCCGCGGGGGCCTGAAGCGCCCCTCGACCCAGATCTCTGGGAGCGCGAGCCGTGGGGCTTCATCTACTTGTCCCGCGCGGGAGAGCGAGCCGGGTGTGGGGGGCCCCGTCTGCGATGATAGCGCGGCCGAGGGAGGGTCGGGGGCGGCGGGAGAGACGCCCCAAACTAGCGGGGAGGAAGGGACCGTTGCCGACGTGGCTAGGAAGGGGGTAGAGGCGCCGCGGTGCGGTGGAGAAGGGAAGCACGATGGCGGGGGGGCGGCGTCTTTTGTTTCCTTGGCGGGTGAATGATGGGCCATTCATTGATTGCCATGGGAATGTGCGCCGAAACTATTCTCAAGCCTGGAAAGAGATTTTTTCTCAGTGCGTGTACCTCTCTATTGCATTTAATGCAGACGTATTACATGACCTCAAATACTTTCCTATGGCGTTTTGCGTGGATGTCCCGACAGCCACCGCCAACTTGCAGCATCTTACTGCTTCGAATGTTCATCACACCATTATCTTGACCAGGGAGAGCTTTCGTTCAACCGAAGGCTTAAGCTCTTGATCGGCCGGAATGAATTCACCCCTTCACTGCTTTTCCGGACAGATTTCGGCATTTGGGTGACCCACGCACAGATGGCACTTTTGGAGTAAGAAGGCTTTCATGATGGGAATGCATGAAACACTGGTGGCATTTTTTGGCTCATCTCCGCCAATAACAGAACCAGGATCATCTCTAGATCCTTTCCATTTCCCGCGTCAAAGTAATAATTGTCCGAGCTCATAGGAATGCTCTAAATAGGAAATAACCACAACGCTCGCATTGATACGCGGGATCGCATAGACCCGAAGAGCGACACTTCAAACACGAGGGCAGTCGATGACTACTTAAATGGAAATTTAAGTGTTCTTTCTATTCGATTATCTATATGGGCCTATGGACTAGGCAACATTTCAGATCGATGAGAAGAATGGGCTTTTGAATTGAAGATTGAAAGAGGCGCAGTGGTAACACGAAATGATCGCAGAGGGCACAAGAGGAGAGGGGGGTGGGTCGCGTGTGAAGCACGCGATCGAAGCCATCGGGGCAAAACACGCGTACTTGGGAGGACGTCGTTCCCTCGGGCGACATCTCCCGGGTACCCCGAGAGTGAGGCGACTTCGTGTGCGGGAGAATGTTCAACGTAAGAGCAGAGAAAAAGCGTCGTCATCGGACACGTATTTGAGTTTAGGCCTGGGCCCGGAAATCGGAAGTGTTTTACCGTACGGATCGACATGCCCACTGGAATCAGTTCACATTTCCGTGATCGCAAGGAAAAGTTAAGGATATATTTATTTAATTATGTAAGTGCTCTGCAAGCCACCGCGAGGGTGGGTGAATACTAAACATACAAATTTTGACCGGAACATGACCATACCACGGTTGGACAATGTTATTCCGATTCCTTATCGTTCGTGGGAAAAATGACATCTTAAATCCATCTGTCCAGCACGTATTCTCTCTAATTTTATTGACATGATCTCTCCTACCGTAGTACAATTGAATAATAATACATTTTCAACATCGCTGCTATAGAGACGTCCTTCCAATTTATGCAAGAGATTTAAACTGTAATTTAACCTTCTTTGCTCCATTAAGTGATTCCCAGCCTAGCTCCTCTAATAATTTGGATACGCTACTGAGTTTATCATAACAACCTTTCACAAATCTATCTCCTCTATATGCTGCACGCGATCCGATTCGGCAATGAATCCAACTTAGTGAGGCAATGAATCCAACTTACACTAACAGTATATTCCAAATGAGGCCTACCCATCGAGAGATATAATTTCTCTTTGAACTTTTCATCAGATTAACTTAGTAGTACTCTTCTGATAGAGTCCTAATTTTTTGTTAGCTTATCCACATATTCCCCGAATGTGTTTCACCCAGGAGAGGTCGTTTGTAAGGGTAACGATAAAAGGTATTTAATTGAGTGTATACATTCCGTTTCGGTTTTCCCAATGCAGCAGGCAGGCGCTCGGGTGGGAATTACTCTTTTTCCAACAATTTATGACAATTGTTCTGTTCATCTGTTTTTAAGAATCCCCTTCAATCCCTCGTCCCTCTCCGCGGGAGAACTGCCCTGCAACTGCAACTTAGGGTCGCATTCCCTGCCTGTCACAGTCTCCTAGGGGGGAGAGCGTTATGTGTTGAAAGTTCATGTGGTGGCGTAGTTTCTCCTTCTTGCTTATTGTGTCCTGGCTCGCATGTTGTTGGATGGCTTTCGTGCTGCATCCTGGGGTGCAGTTGTTTGTTGATTTATGGCATATGTGTTTGCATGAGTGTGTACGCCGCTATGGGTGTAGTTTTGCATGTTGTTCATTTTGCATGTGGTATTGTTTCTATTTACGGGTGGTGACCTAACACCCCCCGCCATACGCCCTTGCGGTGTCTTGCGGGGTACTATGTAGATGTAGATGACTAAGGAATTTTGTAAGTGTAACTCTAATAGCAAAGTGCCGCCAGTGTTGTATAGCATAGAGGTCATCTGATAAAGCCGATATGTCCTGAGGATCACGAATATCAAAGTAAACCACTGCATCATCGGCAAATAAACATATCTTACTGGTGACTATGGGGTCCACGCCGGTAACGTAAAGTAGGAATAAAAGATGTCTAATAACACTTCCCTGGGGAACACCTAAAGTAACTTCTACTGCATTTGATCTAACTCCATCTATGACTACATTCTGTACCCGACCATTCAAAAAGTCTTTAATCCAACCACGGATATTTTCATCTATGCCATGTCCTTCTAGCTTTGTGAGTAGTTTACTATGACGAAAACTGTCGAAGGATTTCTTAAACCTGGAAAAATCTCGTCGACTGGAACATTACTTTTTATCGAAGTAAAAATATGACGAACAAAAGGCGCAAGTTGTGTCTCGCAGGATCTACCTTTTCGGAAACTGAATAATTCTTTATTTCTAAACATTCATTTCAATCTTGTTTTAAAAAATGTCGTAATCTTTGAACATATATCTATATATGTATATAGCTATACTATACACTATATCAGTTATTTATCACAAAGACACAAAAATTGGACGAATAAAAATTCGCGTCGTTTGAGATTTTTTTTTCGATTTACTTCCAAGGCCAGACCTTTTGAAATCGAATCTTTAACATTATTTTAAAGATAACAATAGGGATTCAATTAGTTGGAGAGAAAATTAAATTAGTTTCCCGGCATACCGGAAGTGGAGATCAATCAAAATTTGATGGTGATGCTTAATACTCGCGCGAAAATGAAGCCAAAATTGAATTACCCGCACGTTGCATAGGATTCAGTTATTTTGGAATAAGCCGCCCGCCATTTTGAGAGGGCTGACTATATTCTAAGAGATATTTCTGCCAGAAATCGAACAGAGAGCAAGAGGCTTTGGTGGTGACGAACGAGCAATGACTTCGAGACGAAACTATTCCACCCCATCGGAGGGAGTAGGCAGGCGGAGCGTGCCTTCTACATCTACATAATACCACGCAAGCCGCCACAAGGGCGTGTGGCGGGGGGTGTTAGGCCACCAACCGTAAAAAGGAACATTACAACATGCAAAATAACAACATAGAAAATTACACCCATAGCAGCGCACACAATCATGAAAAAATCCCTTCATCCACTACTCATGCAAACACATATGCCATAAATCAACATACAACTGCACCCCATGATGCAGCACGAAAGCCATCCTATAACACGCAAGCCAGGACACAACAAGCAAGAATGAGAAACATCACTACCACATGAAAATGCACCACAAAACACTCTACCCCACAAAGAGTCTGTAAAAGGCAGGGAATGCGACCCAACGTTGCAGGTAGCAGGAATTTCCCACCGCGGAGAGGGACGAGGGATTCAAAAGGGAGACTTACAAACAGACGAACAGAACACGAATGAGGTCATTCGGAAAGAATGGGTCATTATAACAAAACACATAAGGTTAGTGGAAGAGCATGCATTTAAGTAGAACTTATTCTTGTTCAGACGCTGAGGGTGGCAAGTGGAATTTTTGCTATCCATAACCCCGCAGTTGCTATCCCGTATTGTCCGTGGGAAGAAGGAGTCCTTGAGTCGGCTAGTTCTGGCATCTATTTCCCGAATTTTATATGCACGATCGAAGCGACCAATATATGTAGGAGTACGAATAATTTGCGAGACCTCGGTGCTAAAAACATGTGGATCTGAATTTATTTAATAATTTCAATCTTGCATTTAATCCTCTCTTTTAACGATTCCAACCACAACTCCATGAGAATTTCGGTGACGCTTTGCGTTTTATCGAAAGAATTTTTTACAAAACGGGCTGCCCGGCGTTGAACCTTCTCAATTTCCCGAATGAGGCCTTTTTCACTCGGATCCCACACGCTACATGCGTATTCTAAATGAGGCCTTACAAGACCGTGGTAACAACGTTCCTTGACATTCGAGTCACTTTTGCCGACAATGCGTCGAATGAATCCCAATTTTTTATATGCTTGACCGCAGACTTTACGTATGTGAGTCCCCCAAGTTAAGTCTTTTGTGAATGTGACACCTAGGTATTTTACCGTATCAACTACTGCTAGGTCACCTCCAGCTAATTTGTAAGCAAATCCCGTTGAACGTTTAAAGAAATTTACCACCGAATATTTATTATAATTTAGTGTCAACCCCCAGTTAAAACACCATTTAGTAATGCAATCTAAATCCAGCGCTAGAGTAAAACGATCCTCATCCCCAGATATCTCCCGATAGATCACCGTGTCATCCGCGAACATCCTAATTTTACTTTTCACTTCGCGGTTCAAATCGTTAACAAAAATCAAGAAAAGCAACGGCCCGATTACACTTCCCTGAGGTACCCCCGACGTGACTCGAACGCTGTCGGATCGAGTGCCAGCAAGGACTACCCTCTGTTCCCGCTCTGAAAGAAAATCTTTAACCCAATTAATTGCGCCCTTGTTTATATCCGCGACCTTTAATTTCTGAATGAGTTTACCATGGGGAACCTTATCAAATGCCTTTTGAAAATCTAAGAAGATCGCATCCACTTGCCTACCTCTCTCACCCGATAAAAGTAAATCATGTGTAAATAATCCTAATTGTGTTTCGCAGAAGCGGGTTTTCCTGAATCCGCGTTGATTGTCACTTAAAAAGTTAATGTTATCAAGGTGTCTCATTATTGAACTGACAATTATGTGCTCTAAGATTTTGCAACAGATAGAAGTGAGGGATATAGGTATGTAATTACTGGGGCCCTCCCTGTCACCACTTTTAAAAATAGGCGTTATTTGCGCGGTTTTCCAAATCTTAGGTACTTTGCACTCTGTGAGGGATTTGTTAAATATAAATTCAAAGTAAGGGGCAATGTTTGGAGCTAAATGTTTTATCACCCTAGCTGGTATATTTTCGGGACCCGGGTATTTGTTGGGTTTAATCTCATTAAGCAATTTAAGTATTCCTTGTTGATCCACTGTTATTTTTTCCATGGGTGGAGTATGTATTGTTTCTTGGAGATTTGCGGTGGCAACATCGTTCGTGAAAACGCTTTTGAAGAATGAATTTAGGATGTAAGCTTTACCCTCACTACCCTTATGAATAATATTGCTACAATCCCTTAAGCAAGCCACGGTTTGTTTACTCCCATTTACTTCCCTAACATATGCACAGAAAGCTTTGGGGTCAGTGTCCAAGTGCTCGCAAAGTACTTTGCGTTTAAATTCCAGTAAGGCGCTACGTAATTGTTTTTTGGTTTCAATTTTAGAGGATCTATATGTGTCCCATAATTGTTTATTCTCAGGAGATGTTGTGTTCACGCCTGCCCTCTTTACCCTAGAGTGTAGCATTCTCTGCTTTCGAAGGGCTTTTCTAACGTCTTTATTGTACCACCTGGGGTGGCGATTTGCTTTAACGTATTTTATAGGGATGAAATCTATAGTATGATGCCTTTTTGCATAATATTGACAAATTCTGTCCAAGTTTCTTCCACGTTGGTATGACATAAGCGGGTTTTGAACTCGGGTAGTGAAGAGTTTAATTGATTGGCAAAAGTTTCAAAGTCTGCTTTATGGTAATTATAAATTTTTCTTTTTGTTTTAACATTTTTTTTAATTTCCTTGTCCAAGTGGATATTAACTGCTTTATGGTCACTCAAGCCCTCGTCAGTTGATACACTAATAATACGTTCAGGCGTGCTTGTATGAAAGAGTCCAATTTGTTCTTTCCACGGGTGGGCATGCGTACTGCTTGATGGAGGATTTCGTTTTTACGGTTGGTGACCTAACACCCCCCGCCACACGCCCTTGCGGCGGCTTGCGGGGTATTATGTAGATGTAGATGAGGGAGTTTCTTGGAACCAATTTTATCATGGAATTGCAAGATTCGCGATCGCGGGTCCCAGATTTAACGATATTGTTGTCCCAATCAATACCAGGGAGGTTAAAGTCGCCACCAATTATGTTGATGCTGTTATTATATTTACGTGTGAAATTGGAAATATGATCATTGAGGGCATGAATTGTTTTCAAATCTGAGTCTGGAGGTCTGAAGGAAGAGCCTAAATTTATGTTGGGTTGATTGGTCCGCATTAAGGTGCACCAAACACTTTCTATGTTATTATTTTCAAATGAAACTTGCCTGCTTTCAAAATGACTTTTAACTGCCACTGTCTCCGGGTCTTGAATATCTATCGTGTCGGTAAACTTTGAAATCTATTTGGAAAATTTCTTGGTCGTTTATGTCATTGCACAGCCAACTCCCTGTGCCTAATACTATATCAGCGGAATGAGTTTGAATTATGTGTTCGAGATCCGGTGATTTGTTTTTAAGACTTCTGCAATTTATAACATGTATAGTTAAATTATTTTTATTTTGAATAACGTCCTTTTTTGTGACTGACTGTAATTTAGGACGCCTTTGTGGGGAAGTGCGTGTCACATGTCTTTCTAAATCAATGCCAGTGTTGTCGGTGACTTTTATATTTTTATTAATATATTATACGCGCTATCCCCAGATGTTACCAACCCACTAAGTGACCTGCCCTCTATCCTGAAAAAGGCCTACAGTGGTCCAGTATCCCATCCGCTACCTTACTCCCTGCTTCCGCAGTGTAATGGACCCCAGATCGGTTAAGGGGAGTCCTGCAAGATCGGAGGGTTGGCCTCAGGTCGACAAAGGAGGCTCCTATGCCCGAGCAGAATCTCGATAGTCTCTGGTTTATGCTCGACCCCTCGACGCCCTGGACGCGCTTCACCTCGGAGGTCAGTTACCTAAGGGAACGGAGGACCTCTTCGGATCCACGGTCCGTGTCGTCGTTGGTGCCCACATGGGCCATAACCTGCAGCCTAGAGCACTTCGTGCCTTTGACCGCCGCCTCGATCGCCTTCGTCACGGACTCCTACGCCTGGTATACACCAGGTGGTCACCCATTGATCGCCGCCTACGCGGCGCGCCCTTTCCCTCAAAGGGACCATTACACGGTGAACATCGCTACCTATTACTACCATTCCCTCCCTTCCCGTTACCTGACGTCTTACCCTAGGCAGTGGCCTCGGAGTAGGGGTGGGGGCTGCAGATACGGTGGTGCTGGTTTCCGACAGCACCTGGTACCTGTTGGAGACGGGGATGGTATCTGCCTCCGCAGAGTCCAATCCTCGCCGCAGCGTTACCTTCCCCTTGCCCCGAGAGACGACCCTCCAATCGTCCGACCTACGGACGTGAGACACTCCCTCGTTGAGAGATGGGACACGGGGTAGGTCTCTAATCACCCAGCCACGTGTCGCATTCGGACGAATCCGTGCATCCCTATGGGCGGGGCGGATTTTCGTATTTCCACCCCGAGCACCATCTCTCCTGAGGATCGATCAGTGATGCGATCTCCGATCGAAGCTCCCGCACCATTCTCTCCAGCATGACGATACGGGCCCTTAAAGAAGCGCATTCGCCAGAGATTTCGAGCATGGCAACAGGGGACCTAGATGAAGCCATCCTAATTTAACTACTGAGTTCTCAACAAAAGCTAACCTGTATACGCTACGCTAAAATTTCTAAGAGGGGTTAGTTAAATTTAGCTCAATCAATAAGTTACGCTTTGGAAGATAGTAAAGAAAGTAAAGAAAAGAAAGCACTCACCGATAACCAATTAGATTCGAAGGACAAAAACCACCGTAAGCCACTGAGAGTACCCACTAGGAATACCACCACACTATTAAAAACTAATAACAAGCAACACAAAAACTAAATAAAATAAACTATTTCACAAAATTAAAGCTAACACTAAACTACACTTCACCAGGGAAGAACAGGTTCGAGGGAGCGAGCTCGAGCACGTTTGTTCTCGGTAGAAGCCAGGCAGAGAATGAGCCATGGCACAGAACACACATCGCACATCCTAATTGGTATCCAACTCCAATCACCACTGTTTATCTCATACAAAGACCATCAAATAGCTTTGATAATTAAACGATTGGGTACGTATTACTTGGTCTGGGCGTTAATTCTTTATTCTTATTATGGTTTGACTCCACTGAGCTCGTGCGGCTTACAATGGAGGAAGAATGAATCATTAGCCATCGGAGCGCCTATTTTTTAAAAATAGGATATAAAAAATTAGCAAAGAATCACAGGGCGGTAACAATTAAACCGAGAGACTAGAGATAGTTATTCAAAGACCAACACGGGTTTAGACCAGGCTATTCGCAGAAAACACAACTTTGAGGACAGTGGCACTGCATTGGGGACTCAATAGATGAGGGGATGGGTGTCGATGAGGCGACAGTTGCTCTTTCGACCGAGAGACTCGCGATAAAATGTTCTTTAAGTTGAATCCGTTGACATTGCACTCGAGGGCTGAGCAACCGACACCACTGTTTCTTACTGTTGGGAGGTGAGGCGAACGACACGGTTTGCCAGTCAAGGTTAAGGTTTTTTGAGTATGTTCGTTGCTAGCAAATCAAGAATTTAATCGCCCCTAGATGGAGAAGTGACAAGTTGATGCAAGCAGTTCAACGTCAAAGAATTCAATAGCGATTCACAGATATCTATGTCTTTACACCCTGTTTCAAAACTATAGTGGTAAAATCAATAGACGGGACATTGAAATCTCCACCGATTATGACACCGCGGTCATTGTATTGGGATAAGAAACCTTTGATTTACTGATTTTATTCTGGTATTGAATTATCTTTGTCGTCCGGCAGTCTGTAAAATACGAACACATAAATTACTTAGGATTGATGACACTTTTAATTGAGCACCAAACGCTTTCCAAATCATATCCTGGAATTACCTCATCCCTGCTGACGCAAGAATTCTTAACTGCAATAAAGACCCCAGTCCCGATTCTACACGTCTTTTCTCTGTCGTTTCAGTAAAAGGAAAAGAATTTTGGTAAAATTTCACCATCGGCGATATCAGAGGTTCGCCAGCTTTCTGTTCAAACAATTATATAGGCGCCTGTACTTTGAATATGGCGATGATATTTTGCGACTTTTTTTTAAATTCGGCAATTAACTACCATTACAGATGTTTCTGTGACATTACGGTTGCTTGAATATTTGACAGGAATAGTTTCCGTATTATTATCGAATCATTTATAAAAGTTTCCGTTCGATGTTATCTGGTTAAGTGACCTTTTAAGTGACGCATTCTGCCACTGAGCCTTACTTCATTTAAAGATAAATCATTTGGAACAGAGGACGCAAGAGATCCGCTATGTGACCTAAACGCTGACCAACACTTGTATCTATAAAAGCCATGCAATGCTCGAGTATCCTACACACACGTGGTGGAGTGAAGACCAGAACGGTTGGCGGGGTTCCTACACGATTTGATCGCCGGCAATAGGTCGACGAAGGAGCCTCCGATATATGTAATATGAGGCCGCCGCTCCACTCGTCTCCAAAGCAGAGGTCCACGATCAATCCTCAAGGGGATTCCCCCCTCGACACCCCCCACCCACTTCACTTCAGAGCTCAATTCCCTGAAGGAATTCAGGATATTTTCAGGCCCACCGTCCACGTTGACCACTTCGACGCCAACATGAGCCAAGACCCGCAGCCGTGCAAATACGTATATTGCACGCTAGCCGGTACGTGATTGTGAACGAGATGCATTCAATATTGGACAGCGCGTTGATCGCATGGTTGTTGGTACTGACTTCGCATATGCTTTGATTGTCTGCATGCATAGCAGCCTAATTTTGATTTCAATATTCACGGTCGGCATTGGCATAAATACCCCGCGATCCACCAAAAAGGTATGTGGCAGGGGATGCAAGCACCAGGTGGGAAGGGTGAATGATATGGGAAAATGTGGGATAGGAAGGGAAAAATATTCGTTTAAAGAAACTAACATATGACGTGATATTTTGTATACATGATAGATATAGATAAATAGGTTTTTGTGAGCGTGTATATATGTGTATATACGAGTATATATGGGTCGCGTTAGTCCAGGGGTAGAGCGTTGGACTACCGACCGGAGGGCCCGGGTTCGATTCCCGGGCAAGCCTCTCTGGGCACCTGCAGCTCCACCCAGGCTATGGGATTTTTCGGGTACCAGATCTTCGTGGGAAACCATAACCGGCACAGGAAAAGGAACTGGCTCCAATGTACTCCCTATGTGTGAAATTCACACACCGTCGGGCTTAGTGATGGGCAAACTTACCAAATCGACCTTCGGGTTGATTTCTGTACTTATGGTTTATATGTATTTATATAAACAGTAGGTTTGGTTAGTGACGTAAGAGTTCACTCAGTACTAAGTCCCATATGGTGTGTTGAAATTCCCACACGAGCAGGGTAATAAGGGGTAGTTCCTTTGCCTGCGCAGTTGCAACTGGCCGACTGGAAATGTCGTAGATGGATATTTAAGGATCCTGCATGCCACCCTAAGGTGTACGGCAGGGAGTGAATACACACCAGACTAATTTTGACCCGAATTTGACCCTACGACGGTCGGACAATGTTATTCTGATGCCATATATTGTTCGCGGCCGTAAGGAGCATCTCGTGTATAGCAAGTAGCGAACGTGCCTCGGGCATACATTGAATTAAACCCCTTGCCATGGCTTAGAAACTCGTTCAACTCCCCACTTAAGATTTGGGGAGGCAGATACGACAGAAGCCGGTAAAATGGTTTCCTCAACAAAGAAGCAATACGGGCAACTGCCGAGTCCATCTACAGTCAATCCGGAAGGCGCACTCGCCACCCGCGGCGAACAACAAGCGCAGACAACCTCGACATGCTTCGAGAAACGAATGATCGGCGATCACTCGGCTCTCTTCATCACTGGACTTCAACATATCCACGTGCACACTCGGAGATAGCATTCGCAGGCTCCATAATCGCGTCAGTGGTAATCGGAACAGTGCATCTCTTCGCCCCGCCCCAGAACATTGGAGCCATGACAATGACGAACAGAGCCTCCCCCCCCCCCCCCCGCCGTCAACGGGCACCGGGACGACGAGAGTGCCTCAACCGCCGAACGCGAAGGCCAGGAATGGCGCCACGTGACCGGGCGGTCGCGCTCGCCACGCTCCTCAGAGGGCCGGCCGGACGCGTGTCTATGAGACGCCCACAGTTATCCTGGCGGACACCGCGAATTCGAATCCAAAACCAGATACGCCCGCGTGAATCCGCGCGACACCCTTTATTCGAAATTGCGGTTGACAAGGTCAAGAGTGATTGCAGTGAGGGTAATATACGCAGGTAATTGCTGGAAAAATGGTTCATTCCTTGGATAGAGCCAGGGACCTTTTCGTCATCGTTTAATTCCAGTTTATCGCGCGGTAATGCCATGGTGCGCGCATCGCTTGTCGCATATCCATCCACTGCTTTCGATGACGGCACACCGCACCACGCCCCTCACCTGTTATCACCATCCTCCGAGTCACCGCCCGCTTCCTCCGGCTCGCCATCTCTCGGTCAGCACTCCAACTGGCACTCCAGGGGGGGTGGCCTCCCCGCCCCTCCGTCCGCCCCCTTCCCCCACCCCACACGCCACAGACAACACTCGCGACGCCGAGAGGCCCGGCGCGCGCAGCCGGGAGCGGCGTCCGCACCCCCCTCCCTCCCCTTCCCGCCCCTGCCGCACGAGCGCTATGGAGGCGCCGTCGGCGGAGCAGGGCCGGCAGACGGACGGCGACGCCGCGGGGCTTCAGGTGACGTCCTCCGGGATGGAGGGGGGAGTGGCCCCGTGAACGGCGGACACGCGACCGACACGCACACCAACACACACGAAGAGAAACGCACACTGAACACGCTCCCTCCACTCGAGGCTTCCTTTCCTCACGAGTTACTTCAGAGTGCCGGGGCGGCGGTTCGGGGGCCGCGAGGAGACGGGGATAGGTCAGGGGACGCACTCGGGGGCCCGAAGGTCACAAGCACATGGAGCACACGCCTCCCGTACCCGGATCGATCCGGTGTCCACCGAGGGAACGAGTGGTGACCATCCCCCCCCGACGGTCATCTCTTCGCCCCCCTGCCCCCGGGCATGGGTGCCTGCCGCGCCAGTGCCTCCGTCCTCGGGTCCCGGCGCGGTGAGTCCGTGAGCGCGCCCCCCGTGGGCGGCGTCGGCACAGGCGGCTGAGGAGTCTTGCGCGGCCCAACCCTCCGTCCTCTCCACGACTGCACTCGCCCTCTCCTTCTCTCTCTCTCTCTAGCTCCCCGTGTGTGCGCTCCCTCTACCCCCCTCCGCCGCCGCCAGAGGGGAGGGCGGGCGGCCACGAACACACACCCCCCCACCATCCCTCCCTCCATCCGCCCGACATCTGGACCCTTTCTCCCGAGCGCGCACACAGCTTCCCCCCCAATGGGTTGGGTCAAAGGTGTACTCGGGCCGCCCGAGGGGAGGTTTGAGGGGGCTGGGGAGGTTGTCTTGCCGGGGGGAGGGGGGGCGGAGGAAGAGAGGCCCGTGACTGTGTTCGGGCGTTAGTAGCGGCGGAGGGCAATAGGTGGCGTTCGAGGAGGGGCCTCGGGCGCGGCAGTGCCCCATTCCCTCCTCCGCCCCGGAGGCCTTCATCGCCTCGGGCCCGACACTGGGGAAACGGGGCCAGCGGAGCCACCCCTTGCAATTCACCTTGGGCCGACGGGGGTTCGAACGGGAGTGGCCGTGCGCGAGGCGGAGCAGCTGACGCGCGGAGGGTGGGGTGAAGGCCGCGCGCGCGAATGGAACACCCCTTGCCTCGCCCCATACCACCCCGCCGCACAGACCTCAAGGAGACAGACACCCCTGAACGTACGTGCCCGAGTAGAATGAACAACCGCTTAACTGTGCTTTTCATCAAGGGATTTCAATTGACCACTCTTATCAATGTTAGACTATATGGAGTGTGTGTGTCTATTTATATATATATATATATATATATATATATATATATATATAATATTACTTATCCGCCTTAAATTCATCTTTCACTGTTAAATTCACCTCTTCCATTTCAGACTCCACCATCACCTTTCTTGACACAGACATCTCACTTCAAAACAACAAATTCACTACTTCAGTACACATCAAAGCCACTAACCATCAGCAATACCTACACCACACCAGCTGTCATCCTCAACACACGAAACGCTCCATTCCTAACTCTCTCTTTATCCGCGGACACCGAATTTGCAACACTCTCAACAAATACCTTGACAATCTACATCTTGCACTCATCAAACGCGGTTACCCAGAAAAGTTACTACAAAATAAAATCCACCGCTCCACCCGACAACACACAGCACACAATAACAAGCCCACATCTGACGCAGGACTCAACCTTTACACCACCTATTTCCTTGGATCACACAGACTGAAAACCCTCCTTAAAGAACTGTTTCCAATTTTACATGACAATGACGCGACCTCATCCTTACTACCCCAATGCCAATCTATCGCATAGAGACGACCCGCCAATCTCAAAAACCTTCTGAGATCCACCAACCCTTTGGCGCCCCCCCCGTGACAAATTTCCTAATATTTCCCCTACTTGCAACCGCCCTCGATGTAAAACCTGTCTACTTATTAGGCCTACTCCCCTCTCCCTACATCCCCTCATTGCCCCCTCACCTCGTTCCCACGCTAATTGCCACTCAAAAAGAATTATTTATTTTTTGTCATGCAAACATTGCACTTCCTTTTACATAGGCGAATGCATTACCCCCTTATCCATTCGAATGAATAATCACCGGTACTCCTGCAATTCTGTCTCACTCTCTTCTCTTCCTATCCCTTCACACGCTAATTCCCACAACCTTCAATTCGACCAGTGTTTTGCTCTCAGCATCCTAGAATCCCTACCTGATTGAGCCACCAACATAGAGGAGAGAACTCGAGAATCCGGCTACATATTAGCTTTCCGATCTTTCAAAATTCCCACCCTTAACCGCCATCTTTAATTTCCCTACTAGCATTCCCTACTCCGCACCTCCCTTCCCCGCGCATACCCCTTTCCCTTCTCCAGCATATTTTCAGTCTCACTTGAAGAAGGCCCATGAGAGGGCGGAAAGCTCAAACAATTTACCGTGTGAGTGTCCTTTTAAATGTTGCTATTCTGCATTAGTCACGACCATTATTGTGCTTCTCGTGAGAGTTTTTCCGTATAATCCTGATATATATATATATATATATATATATATATATATATATATATATATATATATATATATACACACATATATATATGTACATATATATATATATATATGTACATATATATATACATATATATATATATATATACATATATATACATATATATATATATATATATATATATACATATATATATACATATATATATATATATATATATATATATACAACATATATATGTATGTGGGTCGCGGTAGTCCAAGGGGTAGAGCGTTGGACAACTGGCCAGAGGGTTCCGGGTTCGATTCCCGGGCAAGGCACTCTGGGCACCTGCAGCTCTACCCAAGCTTAAGTGATTTTTCGGGTGCCAGGTCTTCCTGGGAAACCATCACCACCGGCACAGGAAAAGGAACTGGCCCCCCTTCCCTGATGTGTGAATTTCACACGCTGTATAGGGCTTAGTACTGGGTGAACTCTACCATCACCTACTAAACCGACCTTCGGGTTGATTACTGTGTATATATGTCAATATATATTGGGCAATTATGTCAATATGTATGTATTTCAGGAGGGAGTTGATGACGGGGACGTTGAGTAAGGATATTAAGAAAAGACTCGTAAAAACTTTGATATGGATCGTAGCTATGGCACGGAAACGTGGTCATTGAAGCAGGAGGATAGACGTAGACTGGAGGCTTTTTAAATATGGGTGTGGAGAAGAATGGAGAAGGTGAAATGGGCAGAGAAGAAAACAAATGAGGAAGTACTTGATATGGTGGGCGAAGAGAGAGGTTTGTTGGGAGAAATCCAATGGAGGCAGGAAAAGCGGATGAAGGGGGTATTGACTGGCAGTGGGATGTTGAAGACTGTGATAGAGGGTAGAATGTTGGGCAAAACAGGAAAGGGAAGGAACAGGATAGGGATGTTGGACGGTATGAAGGGAGGAAGAAGGTACTCAGAGATGAAGAGGGACCTGATGTAGAGTGGGATGTTGTGCTGTGCTAGGGGTCAATAATTATTTAATTAGTAATTATGTCCATCCAAAAACTACCAAAGTCTACCTTGACTGGTAGATTGCCTAATAATAATAATATGTATTTCATGTTGTCAATATTTATTTCCCGCTACAGACACATTAATTCGCCATTGAACAGTTCTACTAACACAGGAACATTAGAATTGTAGTCTAATTTTGTTTTGATGGTATTTGGTAATTTAATACACTAATCTTCAAGATTGATGAAGGTAGACATTCATAATCTCCCGAATTCCTCACATTAAAATATAGCAAAGGACGATCACGTAAATCCTAACAATTGAATTTTGATGGCACGCAGTATATTATTATCACATATTTAGAACAATAATTCGGCCAATCCGCAACAATAAGTATCACAAGGGCAAATGAAATTATATGGTTCCACGTTAATTAAGATCGTCCAAGGTCATGGCCATTTTTTATTCGGTAAACCATTTTTCATACATCCATGGTGTAATCATCGAATCGAATCACTTAATGGAGCGAAGGTTAATTTACACATTGAAGCTCTTGCATATAAATTGGAAGGAGGTCGCTTTAGCAGTTATGTTGACAATGTATTGTAACCCCCATCGTATTACGGTAGGAGAGATAATGTTAAAAAACCATTGAGATTAAGTTTAGAACAGATATATTTATGGTGTCATTTTTTCCACGAACGATAAGGGATCAGAACCTTTCGGATAAAAATTAGTCGGGTGCGTATTCATCCCATGCCACCCACCCCAGCGGTGACTTCGGGGTAAATAAATAAATAAAATAATCATGCGCGAGCCCAAAGAGAAGTATATCTGTGTGTTCTCAAATGAAAATGCGCAATTTGATCCCAACATGCCATTTCACTGCGCTATCGAAGCCATTAATCCAACCTCGTCATTTAGGGAACACTTTCCGAAATTTTGAAATTCGAGGGTTCGGAGTTGCCCTTTTTTTTCCTTACCTATGATATTGCGATTGCAACCCTAACGTGCTAACGTCTCGCCTTGACCGCCGGTTTCATATTATTGGCCGCCTGCTCCAAAGATTTCATCCCGTCCCGAGCACTCCTCCTTCGACAGGCCCGCACACGTTTTCCAAAACGCCACACATTTGCATTCAGATGTAGGTGGCGCCTGTGAAGGTGTCCTTCGTATTTCATTTATTCAAACGCCCGGCGATTGGGAATTTTTCCTCCGTTGATGGTTGCCATCAGGCGACCCACTCACCCAGCGAAAGACGGCGAACCGAGGCCTCGCCGTGAAATACCTGCTTCATCAAGAATTCCCGCATTTTCTTCAAAAGGGACTGCCATTTCTCGCGCAAAAGGGAAAGTTATTGTGACACCATGAACAATCGCTTCAATGGGAGGCCGTGTCTCCGACCCTGTTTCGCGCCACGGCGAGGTGTGGGGTACACACACAGGGAAGTACCGGTTGCAAAAGCGTCGAATTCGAGGGATGTGCGTGGTCACTGCAATACGAGGGCATCGCATCGATTCCCTTCTCTTTTGGCTAGAAAAGAGTGACGATTGATTACTCGGCCTTGCATAAGCGGTCGCCAAGTGCTGAGTTTCGGTCCTCCAATCCTCAGCGTTAAACCCTTTAATCCTCGACCGCCAGCTGCCCGCTTGTCTCCGTCGACAGCCTCTTCCGTTCGCCCAGATGGGATCGCCACTCAATTGGTTGGCGCTCGTCATGCGGGCCGAAGGAGGAGCGACCGATCCCCCGTGCGTGGGGCCTCGACATCGCCGACCGCGCGTGCATCTACACACTACCACGCAAGCCGTCGGCGGGGGTGTTGGGTCGCCTACCATGCATTCACAATCATATTACCTGTACACAAATATTAGTTTGATTTTCCTAACACTCCTTATCCCGACTCCCCGTTCCCCACTCGCACCTGAGCAGTCTGAGACATGTACAGGTTGCGGATTAGCCTCCTTTCTCTCGAATCTATCCCATTTTTCTTCAATATACTCATTAGTTTTTCCCATTACACTCTATCGAACGATTTTTCGAAATCTACGAAGCAGGCAAATACCTCCTGGTTGTGTTCTATATTCCTCTCGATTAATAATCTCATTACTGCAATGGCATCACGCGTACCTCTCCCCTTCCTAAACCCAAACTTGTCATGCCCTAAGTAATCGTTTGACCTACTCTCTATCCTTTTGTTTATGATCCTTAGAACAACTTTAGCTGCGTGGGATATGAAACTTATTGTCTTGTAGTCCTCACATGACGTAGTCTTTACCTTTTTCGGAATAGGAACTAAAACTGATCTCACAAGGTCTTCCGGCCAGATTCCTTCCTCAAGTATACTACGAATCAGCCCATATAGCCTCTTCCTCCCACAATTTCCTAAGCATTTTAAAGGTTCCGCGGGAATGTTATCCACCCCCACGGCCTTATCCAGTTTCATCTCCCTTAATGCCCTTTCTATCTCATTGTCTAGTATGCCTGGACCTAAGCTATCTTCCTCTACGTCATGTTCCTTTTCAATATCTAACTTTGTTGGTCTAATCTCTTTACTATACAGTTCTTCTATATATTCCTTCCATCTCTCTTGGATCTTTCCTGCGTCGACTATTATCTTACCCGCCTTATCTCTAACTGTTAGCATAGATCTGCCTTTCTTACTTCCCGATAACGATTTAACTTTGCTGTACAGCGCACCGATTTCACCCTTCCTCTGCAGACTTTCCATATCCTCGCACTGCGTCTTCCACCATGCTTCTTTTGCTTTATTCGTTGCCCGCCTCAATTTATTGTTCAATTCTTTGTACTTCATTTTGCCTAATTCTGTATTTATATTCTTCCATTTTCTCCGCTCATCCATCTTTGTAATCATCTCATCCGTGATCCATGGTTTCCTAGTCCTTTTAGCGTTAACGGTTCCAATAATGTCTTTTGCGGCTTCAGACAACCCTTCCTTGATACTTTCCCATTTTTCTCCGAAAGCACTTAGCTCTTTACCATCCTCCATGATTTCCTCTACCGCCTGTTTGCATTCCTTCCTTTTCAAACCATTTAATGCTTCTACATTCCATTTTCTAACTCGCCGACCCTGCCTTATCTTTTTGAAACATTTCATAACAACTAAATTTTGGTCAGAGTCCGCATCCGCTCCCGGGAAGCTGTGCGAATTTATCACACTTCCTAAATCTGTGTCTAACCAGAATATAATCTAGCTGATACCTCTCTGAGTCACCTGGCATTTTCCATGTACACCTTCGTCTTTTGTGGTTTCTAAACCAAGTGTTGGTGATGACTAACCCCTGTCTTCTGCAGAACTCAACTGCTTTCTCCCCGCGGTCATTCCTCGTGCCTAAACTGTAGTCCCCCACCTCATTTCCATTCTTCCTTTGCCTACCGTCACGTTCCAATCCCCCATCACTATCAAATATTTCCCTGAAGGAACACTGGCGATCATGTCCTCTAACTGATCGTATATCCTCTGGACTTCTTCCTCCCTACGGTTGCTCGGTGGCAAGTATATCTGAATAATAACCAAGTTCGTCGGTTCTGCTTTTATCTCTACTAGTAATATTCAATCCGTTACCTGCTCTATGTTGACTACGCTTCTTCCTACCTCTTCATTCAATACTATGGCAACCCCTCGTATGCTCTCGTCCCTGCCGCTGTATATTATTCTGGACTTATCACTCCAGTAATCCTCGCTGTCTTTCCATCTCACCCCGCATAGACTTAAAATATCTATTTTTCCCCTTTCCATCTCTCGCTTAATATTCTTCAATTTCCCTGTCCTCATCATTGTCCTAACATTCCACGTTGCTATTCTTATTAACTTGGTCTTCTTCTCCTGCGTCTTCTGTGCTGCTGTAGTCGGTTTTCCCTTGCAAGGGTTTCGTTGGATGACGACCGCGGAAGCCTTGCCTCCCCCACTGCCGGACACACGACCGATTGGGCCGAGCCGCATAATTGCCAGGACTCAAAATCTCAATATTATCCGTCATATAAATCTTGGGAATGATAATTGAGGTGGTTTCCCGTCGCCTTCTTCAATAGTGTTTTTAACGTGACATCATCACTTACTGTCCACCCCACTGGGGTCAGACGCCATTGCAGCCGCCTCACTGAGGAAGAGACGCTGCGTGGACTACCTTTCGTCTGGCTCTTAACCTTCGACCTATCTGGCATGAGTGACCCTACCAGGAGCAATTATTACTACTCCCGCTATCACAGCTGTAGGGATCATCGGAACGCACAAGCCCTTCCACCACAAGGTTGTAGTCCGGGGAGGGCGACAGAATATATACGCTGCCAATGCAATTATAATTATCTCCTACGCGATCGCCGTCAGATCTCTAATGGTGCGAGGAAAAAATGACATTTTAAATGTATTCCCTCCACTATCTCATGGATTTTACATACGTGATTTGATCTATTGTAGTACAGGTAACATGCAAGTCACCCCTATAAGTCGGGGCCTGTAATATATCCTTAGCACCCTCAGATAAGTGACATGCCTATAATTTATAGGGTAAGCTTTTTATGCATTTAAGCCTACGGTCAACTTTTGGGTATCCTATAGGATGCGTTCCGGAAGTAATGCATTAATTTAATTTATTGACAGATTTGCACAAACACTTTAAATTCTTCAAAGCACGGACAATATACACATTTTTTCCTGCGATTCTGCCATGTCCGGCGCGCGCCCTGTGATTCCTCCGATGGTGTCGCGACACTGCTACCTTGTTCATAACAACTTCAGGCAAATTCTCCTGCCCCGAGAGAATTCGCCAGACGATGGCGCCTGTTAAGGGCTAAAAGGGAACGTCTTTAGATATCCTTATCTGCTCTACCATCACTCATAAACATTCTTCCTAGACAAGAAATGATTGATTTATTCGATAATTTTGGCGTATTGTCTCAAGAGGTTGACTCTGTAAGGTTATATAGAGATCTCTATATCTAACGAGCCCTAAGTATATGCAGAAATTAACGGTGGAGATTCTAAAAAATTATTCAAACCCCAGCCATGCGTCAGATACCCCGCGCACCGAGTAGCTTTTCAAATGTTGATCTTCAAGGTGTCGACGATGAAAGGCGCAAGGACTGGCAGTTCTCCCAGTGTTTATATTAACTATAACGGAAGGGTATGTTGCTGGAAGCCCTTCGCTGAACCACCGCGTTCGTTGACTTTAGATGACAACAGTTTCGTCCTGAGGACATTTTCAGGTCGAAGTATTTCTGTCGAGATTTGACCATGTTAAAATAGGCGCGTGGTACGATAGGATAAGCTGCGTTCCGAATGGCAGTCTGGGCTGAGTTTCTGTCCAAGTGTGTGCTGGAATAATATCTTTCATGTTCTTAGAGAGCATGCGACCGTTTTCCCTGTTGAATTGGTGCAGAGTTCTTCGTAACTTCCACGGCTTTCCGTATTAGTCTTTTGAAATGTGTCCGTTGGAAAGATGATCTTGCCAACGAAATTTTGCATCCCTCCCACTCCCCACTCCTAGACCTACCACTCTTCTAAGTCAAAAATGTAATTCTCTTTTCTTCCCAGCTACATTGTAACCTTTTTACCCCTCCAACCTCCCTCTCTGACCAACCCCCCCCCTTCCTATGATCAGAAGGTATATATAGCCAGCGTGCTTCTATGAGGACCACCTGATGATGACGTTCAACATTAAAACCTGGGTCGTGTGTTTTCTAAAATAAAGTGTGTGGAATTACGAAGTCAATTATTTCATTACATTTCAATATGTTATGCAAATTCCATAAAGTTACGCCTGAGACAACAAATTTTAGTCTAGGGAAGCTCCGATTTTCTCTTCCAATGAATTTTCTTTCGTAAAAATCGACATGATGGCTAGTGTCAGTCCACGCGTGTTCGGCTAGCAGTGACAGGCGGAACCGTTTCTTTTTTAGGGCCCTCCCATGCTCCTTCTGACCGCTGAACTGAAGAGATATCCCAGTTTGGCCCATGTAACATTTCCTCCTGGATCCGGCAGACTCATTCGAAGAGATCGAGTGCAAGCTCGTTAAACGCTTCACTGTACAAACACTTCGACCTAAAGATGCACTCTGGAACGAGGACGAAACTGTCGTCATCTAGAGTGGTGGAACAAAGAAAGCGGTCCAGCAACTCATCATGAAACACCGCGGAATGCTACGCCAGTAACAAAAGGGTATTTATCCAGGCAGGCATGATCATCAGATCAATTCGCCTGTTTATGGTGGGCTATCAACAATAATCTAAAGTAAATTTGAGAATAACTAATGATGTATAAAATGCAGGAAAGTGAAAAGATTTTTGTTTCTTTAAATTATGTTATGAAGGCACATATATTATAAGCCCAGAAGTGAGTTGCAATAAAAAAGGATCCCTCAAAAATTCGGGTTCTACCAACGGGTAGCCAGCCCTGTGGTATCTGCAGCCCCTGGCTCTGCAAATGTGAGAGCACCATCCACAAGGAACCTTCAGGGTGGGCAGGGGAGGATTCTAGTGATAGGCAGCGTCAGACGTGTTATGGTCCCATTGCGGGAGAGGGCAGACCATGAAGATGTGAGCCAGCGCCTGACGGCCTGGTGCATTCCTAGTGGCGGCGTTCCCCAGGTGAGGAAGGCGGTTGGAGCGGCGGCTGGAGCGGGTACGAAGTGCTCCTGGCTGCGGGTCGTGGCTCATGTTGGCGTCAACGATGCCATCGACCGTGGGTGGATCTGAAGAGATTCTGAATTCCTTCAGGGAATTGAACTCGTAAGTGAAGCGGGTGCCGAGGGTGGTGTCGAGGGAATATCAATTGATACGTCGATTGCGTAGGGATATTGGGGTGACCTTTGTTCACCTTTAGAAGGGGAGCCAACCGAGCCCTCCGAATCTTTTGGTATTCATTACACGCCTGAGGCCGCCAGGCCAAAGTCTAAAAAGCAAAGTCGCAGAATATCATCACCTTATTCAAAGCGGAGGCGCATTATTTGGATAGAAAGCTGGTTGTCCATTGATATCGCCGACGGTACACTTTTTCCAAAATCCTTTTCCGTGAAACGGGAGATTGAATAGAATAGTTGGTGGTGTCTTTGTTATAGTTAAGAATTCTTGCGTCAGCAAGGCTGCGGTTATTCCAGGTAACATTTGGTAAGCGATTGGTGTTCAATTAAAAGTCGTCAAACCACAGAAATATATGTAAGCGCATTTTACAGACCTCCGGACGACAAAAATAATTCAATACTAGAATAAAATTCGAAAATCAAAGGTTTCTTATCCAAATGCAGTGACCGCGACATTATAATCAGTGGAGGTTACAATGTCCCACCTACTGATTGTACCACATATAGTTTTAAAACAGGGTGTAAAAACAAAGATGTCTGCGAATCGCTATTGAATTCTTTGACGTTGAACTGCTTGCATCAACTTGTCACTTCTCCATCTAGAGACGATAATATCCTTGATGTATTAGCAACGAACATACCCAACAAACCTTAACAATAAAAACTATTAGAAACTTTAGTTACGTCAGAGTGGTGCATAACTGCTAAGCGTTCGTTACGTGGGTTCAGAAATAACAGGCCTAAAAGAAAAATAAACTTGCTTAAATAAGGCCATAATGGCTTAAAAGGCGCGTTACGAAGTCCATTTCGTTATTTTAATTTTAAAAAACTGAAATAGTGAGAGTATGTGGAATCACTTCCATGACACCATGCGCTCATCAGTAAACAAGTTCATTTCATAAAAGATGACAAGGAGACTAAAACGGGCGCACAAGGCGGGCGTTGAATCATTTCAACGAGGGTATGCTACAAGTAAATGGAATCCTCACGAAGTTAGATTAATTGCCGAATTGGATCGCCGGCGTCTCAGAGAAGATAGATTTATAAAACGCTGCTACGATAAAGTTAGTTGCGTATCCAAAATATTAGAGGAAATATAATTTGTTGTCTCAGGCGTAACTTTGTGGAATTTGCATAACATATTGAAATGTAATGAAATAATTGACTTTGTAATTCCACACACTTTATTTAAAAAAGAACAAATAAGAACAAATAAATAAAAAAATAAGAACATAACATCCCTCTTTGCAAAACACCTCATCGAAAGTGATCACAAAAGTGACTTTGTGACAAAAATTATTCATTTTGAAGAAAAAGGTCAAAGGCTCGATGCTTTGGAGCAGTTAGAAATTTTGAAATGTGTCCGTTGGAAAGATGATCTTGCCAACGAAATTTTGTATCCCTCCCACTCCCCACTCCTAGACCTACCACTCTTCTAAATCAAAAATGTAATTCTCTTTTCTTCCCAGCTACATTGTAACCTTTTTACCCCTCCGACCTCCCTCTCTGACCAACCCCCCCCTCCTATGATCAGAAGGTATATATAGCCAGCGTGCTTCTATGAGGACCACCTGATGATGACGTTCAACGTCGAAACCTGGGTCGTGTGTTTTTAAATAAAGTGTGTGGAATTACAAAGTCAATTATTTCATTACATTTCAATATGTAGAGGAAATATGCTGGGAATCACTGAATGGAGGGAGGGTTAAATTACAGATTGAAGCTCTTGCATACATTAGAAGGACGTCTCTTTAGCAGTGATGTCGAAAATGTATTATTACCTCCATCGTACGAAAGCAGGAGAGATCTTGTCAATAAAATTAGAGAGGTTAAGGGTAGAACAGATATATTTCAGATGGCATTTTTCCCACGAACGATCAGGGATCAGAATGGAAATGTCTGACCTTGGTAGGAGTCATGCTTGGGTAAAAATTAGTCTGGTTTGTATTCACCACCTGCCACACACCAGAGTCGTAGCTTGCCGAGTACTAAAATAAATAAATAAAATAAACTAAAAAACTAAAACTAAAAAACCAATATTAAACAAGTGGAAGATGTAAGTGCTTTAGAAGAAATAGAATGGACATGAGAGCATATGTTTTCCGAGCTGGATGAAAGAAGGGCAGAGAAGAATGATTTGTCAGAGGAGGAGAAGTATAAAATTGGATAGTGGATAAAATTATAAAAAATACACGAAGAGTTGATAAGGTTGACTTATAGCGTCAGAAAAAACGGCCATTAAGAGATCCCATTGCAAAAGAGAATACGAGAGAGAACCAGTTTGACTTAAGAAAATAAGGAAGAACACCAGATGTAATTGGGTCCCCGAGAACGTTGGTTGTAATGGTCTCGCATGTGATTACGGACATGGGCGCGTGCTTCGAGAGCAGTGAGAAAGTTTCTTTTAGAGTTTCCTGGAGTGAGCTGATGAGAGTTTTAAGACATTGGTGTGCATTCGAATGATAGGATGCTGATTAATGAGGTGAGTTAATAAGGTAGGAAGTAGAATAAAGCGCTGAAGATGGTCATGTCTCCATGGCTAAACATGCCATATAAATGCAAAACGTTGAGATAGAGAGAAGGCTTCAGGGATATCAATAGGTGTTGAATCGGGTGGGGTGGGGGTGGAATCGTAGCGATTAGAAACGCAGATAATGAAGCGGTGCTGACTGATCAGAGCTGTTTGGATGGAAAGAATTGATGGCGAGTGGATATTTGGAACGGAGTCAGTGCGTCGCCATTTGCTGTCGCCGGCGTGCTCAAATTTGCTGTCGCCGCCGCTGGCCCTTACCCTTTCCTCCTGGTGCTGCACCCCCTGCCACACACCTCTTTGGTGGCTTGCAGAGTATTGATGTAGATGTAGAAATGTGACGGCCACGGGCACTGGTGCCCCCCTCTCAATACGGTATCGAGTCGACGACGGTATATCAACACAACCTTCCACCACGATCGCCTTATCTTAAAGCAGCAAAATTAGTATATCTCAACGTTTACCGATGCTTACTCAATCCTCTATTAAAAGAAAATAATAAGGAAAGAAAAATGAAAATCGCTCGACTGATAAGAACTACGACGCAATTTCCCGGATGACGAAACAGGAGATCGTTTGATGGAGTCGGTATTTGCGCGTTCTGCACAGAATTAGCGCCCGCCCACTTCAAACAGATAAACTATGGAAGCGGTTCCCTTGGCGAAGAGGATGTGGTCGAAAGAATGGCTCGCCGAGATTTCTAAAGGTATTGTGCTATTCCTGACCCTTCCCGATATCAATACCCTTTCATTATTTTTGCTCTCATAATTCAAGAATGACTGATGTTCAGGAATATGCAATGCAATACATTACAAATCAATGCATTATGGGCTGATTCGTAGTATATATGAGGAAGGAATCTGGCCGGAAGACTTCGTGAGACCAGTGTTAGTTCCTACCACAATGATTCCCTCTTTGTCGTGACAGAACTCGGGTATCCTATACAGGGAACAAAAACACGGAAATTCCGCCATCAATTGGCGACCGGCGTGTGGTGACCATCATCAGATAACAACAGTGGATGATGGCGGCCACACTGTGATGAAACCAGGGTCGTATTATTGCGGAATTACTGTGCTTTTGTTATCTGTATATTATTTTACTATTCCCATAAGTTGATGGATTTTATACTTGCTGGCAATTATAGAGTCGCATTTTAGTGACCTCAGTGCCCATCCTCACGGTCTTAAAGGAAGACCATTTAGTCATAGATCCCTGAATCAATTATTACACGCAAATCCGAGTAATATAAATATAACTTATTGTTATGTAACAGTGAGGTTCTCAGCTATTACTGACTGGCCTGAGCAATGCAAAATTTAATTTCCAACGGAATTGGAAAAAGATCCATGATGAATGGGATTTCAGAGCTCCTGCATACATTAAATTTAAAAAATTTAAAAATGTCATTAGGGATCTCAATAGAATTCGCGGGAGGCTGTTTGTGGGAGTGATCAGTTGGACTAAGAATTAAAGCCGCGAGAAAACTTCCCTTGCTTGCATAGGAGTCAACGCGCCAAATGCAGAGGCGACGGGCCGAGGAGAGAGCAGAGCATGGGGTTAGGGGGGGAAGGGGGGGAAGGGGGGGGGCGTCCTCCTCCCCGAAGGAGGTGGAGTCACCGAAATCATCGCCACCCCCATTGCCAGCAGGGGCCTGAAATGGCCGTCTGGGCTGGAAAGGAGCGCGCACGTGAGAATGATTACCGGGATCGGTCGGCGCTTGTCAGGCTCTCGTTTTGGAATTGACAGTTTCCGGGACGTACCTGTGGGGGTCAGCAGCAGCTGCTGGTCTGAGGAAAGTTCTTTATCCTGAAATGTAAACATTTCTTCGCAATCTCTGGGCTTCGGGCCCTGTTCTTGGGCAGAGGTGCTTAGATTCTATGGTAACAAAATACCTCCTCCTCTATTTCCCCGTAGATTACATTATCGTCGGCAAACATTCTTTTGCTGCTTCTTATTTCTAATGTCATGCCATTCACGTAGATAAGAAAGAGAAAACGCAAACGACGCGACTCTGTGGGACAACGGATATTATTGCACGTAATTAAAGCCGAGCCATCTGTAAGTGCTTCTTGATTGCGGTTAACTAGGAAGTTCAGCTCACTCACGAACATCTATTCCGTGCCATCGCAACCTGTGTATGGATTTGGCACGTGGAAATGTATTAAATAAGATCGAGAGCCGTACTTGCCGGATTCCGTTTGCATTGCTGACAGACGGATGTAAGGGGTGAGAAATAATTTATGCTACCGAATTATCAGAGGAACGGCTGGCTGCCCGATCGAGTATAGAGAATTAATGGAATTTGTTGAGGAGTATTCACTGCAGTTAACTCATCGAATACGTAGCAGCTACCTCCCTGAATGCGGCGAAAACGAAGCAGGAAGATTTTTTATGACGCGAAAAGACATGCATTCTCACTCGGTTTGACTCCATCAAATATGTTCTCTTTAAGTACACAGCCGGTAAAATAATAGAACAAATAAAATAAATAAATGTATATACACACACACACGTAGAGGAAGATAGCTTAGGTCCAGGCGTACTAGACAATGAGATAGAAAGGGCATTAAGGGAGATGAAACTAAATAAGGCCGTGGGGTTGAAAAACATTCTCGCGGGACTACTGAAATGTATAGGAAAATGTGGGAGGAAGAGGCTATATGGGCTGATTCTTAGTATCTATTAGAAGAAATCTGGCCGGAAGACTTTGCGAGATCAGTTTTAGTTCCTATTCCGAAAAAGGTAAAGGCTACATCATGTGAGGACTACAGGACAATAAGTTTGATATCCTTTGTTGTCTCAGGCGTAACTTTGTGGAATTTGCATAACATATTGAAATGTGATGAAATAATTGACTTTGTAATTCCACAAACTTTATTTAAAAACACGACCCAGGTTTCGACGTTGAACGTCATCACGTCAAAAACGTTGAACGTCATCATCCCGATGATGACGTTCTACGTCGAAACCTGGGTCGTGTTTTTAAATAAAGTGTGTGGAATTACAAAGTCAATTATTTCATCACATTTCAATAAGTTTGATATCCCACGCAGCTAAAGTTGTTCTAAGGATCATAAGCAAAAGGATAGAGAGTAGGGCAAATGATTACGTATGGGATGATCAGTTTGGGTTTAGGAAGGGGATAGTTACGCGTGATGCCATTGCATTACTGAGATTATTAATCGAGAGGAATATAGAACCCAACCAGGAGGTATTTCCCTGTTTCGTAGATTCCGAAAAAGCGTTTTACAGAGTGAATTGGGAAAACTATTGAGTATATTATAGGAGGAAGAAAGTACTCAGAGATGAACAGAGATCTGATATAGAGTAGGATGCTGGATTTTGTGTTTTGCTAGGAGTCACAAAACGTTTTATTTAAATTAGTAGCTACGTCCATCGAAAAATCTACCTTAACCGGTAATTTACCTAATAATGATCTCTTAGTACTTTCTACCTCCCTTCTACATCTACATCAATATCCTGCAAGCCACCAAAATGGTGTGTGGCAGGGGGTGCAGCACCAGGCGGAAAGGGGAAGGGATGAGGGGGTTAGGGTTTTTCAAATAGATGTGGAAAGGTAAGGGGAACCTGCAAAAAAATATATATACATAAATCGTATAACCCTGCGCAGTCGCTACCTTGTAGGTTAATACTTATTATGTCGAGCCGGCTCCTGGGGGATTTCAATTACAAGAATTCTGTTCTCTTATTGTTCTCGGAAAAAATGACCATTTAAACCTGTCTTGCAGTCAATCTCTCTAATCTTATATTCGTGATCCCTCCGCCCGTAATACGTTGGGGTTCGTATTATTTTCTTGATGTCATCAGAAAAGGGCCCATCTTTAAATGTTTTTAATAAGTTTAATCTATATTGTAAACGCCGCTGTGTAAGGGAATCCCAGCCTAAATTTTCTAGCAACGCGCTACTGCGTTGGTCATAACAATTTTTGACAAATCTAGCCCCCCTCCGCTGAACTCGATCCAATTCCGAAATTAAATTTATCTCTAGAGGATCCCATATACTGGCAGCATACTCTAGGTGGGGCCTGACTAGGGCAATAAAACATCGTTCCTTCACTTTTTCGTCACATTTACCCAGCACTCTTTTCACAAATCTCAATTTTTTATTAGCACGACCGCATATTTCCCGTATGTGCTTTCCCCAGGACAGATCGTGAGTAATTGTTACACCCAAGTATTTAAAGGAATCTACCCTCGCGATTTCTGTTTGCTTCACTTTGTAACTAAATGGGGGGGGGTTTCTCTTTTCCCAAAAATATATTACTACGCATTTTTTCAAATTTAATTCCAATTCCCATATATCGCACCAAGTCTGGATTGCTTTTTGGTCGTTGGCTAACGTGACTCTGTCTTCGCGACTTCGAATGTCCCCATAAATCACCGCATCGTCAGCAAAAAGACGGAGCCTGCTATTAACCACGGCGCTGAGGTCATTTATGTAAATAAGAAACAAGAGGGGGCCTATGACACTTCCCTGTGGTACACCCGACGTGACCTTAACAGTATCGGATGATACACCGTCCAGGACGACTGTTTGAACACGATTTTTTAAAAATTGTCTTATCCAGCATATAACACTCCCGTGTATTCCATAAGTTTCCAACTTCGCGAGTAACTTGCAATGAGGGACTTTATCGAGAGCTTTTTTAAAATCTAGAAATATCGCATCAACTGGAATATGACTTTCACCGGAATGCATTATATCATGAACAAAGAGTGCGAGTTGAGTTTCGCAGGATCTACCTTTACGGAACCCGTGTTGGTTTTTAATCAATAAATCTTGGCTATCGAGGTACCTCATTATGGAACTAACAATGATGTGCTCAAAAATCTTACAGGAGATGGAGGTGAGCGATATTGGCCTATAATTACTGGGGTCCTCCCTGTCTCCACTTTTAAATATGGGTGTCACAGAAGCTATCTTCCAGCCGCTTGGCACGCTTTCTTCTGCTAATGATTTCTTAAATATTATATTGGGATAAGGATCAATTTCAGACGACAGTTCTTTATACACGCCAGCCGGTATCTCATCAGGTCCCGGAGATTTGTTTGGGGTCGATGTTTTTTAAGGAGTAACTCTATTCCGCGGGTGGAAAAGTCGATTGCATGCATTGGCTGCAGAAATGTTTTCGTAAGGTTCTCTGGTATATTCTGGGAGCATTTGTTGAAAACACTGTGGAAGAATGAGTTTAATATGTTGGCTTTATCTAAACTACTTGTTACTCTATCCCCTTTTTCGTTGTTCAATGAGTTTACGGTGGACTTTTTTCCCTGCACATCCCTGACGTAGGACCAAAACATCTTTGGTTTACCGTTTAAATGTTCACCTAATTTTTTCCTTTTGAATTCCGCTAGCGCCTTCCGGAAGGCCTTCTTGGCAGTGGACCTAGATGCTTTGTAATTCTGTATGGTTTCGTCGATTTTATCAGGGGAGGAATCTTTAACCGCGTTTTTCATTGTGGCATGGCACGCCCTTTGCCGTCTTAGTGATTTCCGAACTTCAGAGTTGTACCAACGTGGTTCCTTATTCTCTCTTATATATTTACTAGGTATGAATCTCTGTATTTCTGAACGTGTTATCGCAAGAAAATTATTCCAGGTATCCTCGACACTCCTAGTTTTGCTTAATTCGTCAAATCTAAGAAAGGAACAGTTTAACTCACATTTCAAGCCATCATAGTCAGCTTTATTGAATAAATAAATTTTTCCCATAGGTTTGTTAACTTTTTCTACGCTTAGGGGAAATTTAGCGTTTACAGCCCGGTGATCACTGATTCCATCAATAACTCCTACATTTAAGACCCTTTCGGGTATATTAGTAGCTAATAGATCAAGAATGTTCTTTCCCCTTGTAGGTGAAGTGACTAATTGATGTAGGGAATTTGAGGAGAACGTCAATAAGAGGGACTCGCATAAATCCTTGTCTTTACCTCCATTTATAAAACTGTTCGAATCCCAATCTACTGTGGGAACATTAAAATCGCCACCGATTATTAATCTATGCTCATTGTTGTGGGATGTAAAGCTTTTTATCTGCCTTTCTAGATCTAGTATTTAATTAACGCCAGCATGGAGTTGTCTATAATACGCACAGGCATATATTCTTTTCGCACTGGGTATTTTTATTTTACTGAGCAACAGACACTTTCTATAGAGTTATCAGGAAATAACTCAGCTCTACTGATGGTAGAGTTTTTAACCCCGATAAACACTCTTCCTCCGGCTCTATTCTATCTGTCGTTTCTATAACCTGCGAAGGACTTGGGAAATATTTCGCCGTCTGCGATATCATCTGTTAACCAACTTTCAGTTCCTATAATCATATCTGACTCTGTGCTATGAATGAGGTGGTGAAATTCCGGTATCTTGTTTTTTAAACTTTGGCAGTTAACTACTACTACGGAAATTATTTCTTCGTCTAGAACCTTCTTTGTGTTCGTTGCGGTATGCTTTCTAGTGATACTATTTATAAGTCTTTTGGGTGTCTTAATACACGATCGGTCCATATTCTGATAATTGATTCTTTCTTTTGTCTCATTAGCACTGTACGTACCTCGAGAAATTTCTTTAGGTAACCTAGTATTGTGAGACCCACTAATTAACCTATACTTTATAATATCGTTATCAGGGAAATTTATCTTTAAATTTTAATTTACTCCACTACCTAACCTACTCATTTGCCTAAAAAATATCTACAGTGCTCGAAGATCCTTTGAGCCACCCGAACCGACGCCTCAGGGGTGTAGTGGACTCCAGAGCGGTTCAAGGGAGCGTGACAAGACCCGAGCACCGGTCTCAAGTCCACAAACTCGGCCCCCATGTCCCGACAGAATTTCCACAGCCTTCCGTTGAGAAACTCAATACGACTCCAAGCGTAAGCACCAGTTACCAGGACTCAAAATCTCTGTATAGTCCATCATTTAGATCTTGGGAATGATAATTGAGGTGGTTTCCCGTTGCCTTCTTCAATAGTGTTTTTAACGTGACACCATCAGTTACTGGTCGCCCCACTGGGGTCAGACGCCATTGCAGCCGCCTCACTAAGGAACAGACGCTGCGAGGACTACCTTTCGTCTGATGAAGGATCTCAGGTTTTCCCGGCGTATGGTATTCAAGAAGGGGATCGAGATGGTGCGGGGGCTAGCGTACTGGCTTCCTACCCAGAGGGCCCGGGTTCAAATCCCGGCGGTGTTGAATATTTTTCAGAGGTATCTCGATCCCTACTTGAGGTGCTTTGTGGAGGGCACTTTGAGTCAGTACGCCGTCCGTCGGATGGGACGTTAAGCTGCGGACCCCTTGGCGCCTTTCGTAAAGAGTAGGCTAATGCCGACGCCGGGTTTCTCTCCACTCTTCATCCTTTCCTATCCATCCCCTATGGCGCAAATGACCTCAGCTGTCGGTCGCCTCCCCTCAAAACTACTACTACTACTGGTATTCAAGAAGTTCTCTCGGATTTCCCACCGGGTCAGGTTGCAGTACACCGACGTTTCGAAGGCTGACTCTGCCATCGTCTTCAGGGTAATGCTCAGATCATAAATTACCAGGGCTTTTATAAATCTGACCCGGTGGGAAACCCGAGAGAACTTCTTGAATACCATACGCTGGGAAAACTTGAGAGCCTTCATTACTCACCTCTACGGGGAGGAAATTCATCGCTGCGTTCGCCGCTTAGAGCAGCTAAGGGAGGACAGAGCCAAACTCCTTTGTTCCCTTGCCTTTCTCCTGAGGGGCAGGGACAAGGACGTTATTCCCAGATTCGTCAGCCTTCGACCCCCGGTGAATGGATCGGCAGCCAGACGCATCATGAGACGCACCAGCCTCGCATTATTGCGGGAACGGATACACCACCACAGGTTGGCCCTCGATGACAACGGAAAACGCCTTCTGGAGTGCCACTTACGACTGGCAGCCCGCCTTTCCCCATTGTACTGGGAGTACTTCTATAGAGCCACTGCCGCGCAAGGGGAGATGCTACGTCGTAGGAACACACAGAGGCAAAAACAGAAGTACGAACGTTTGGACGTGAGAAAGGATACTATCTCCTCTCTCGACCGACAACGAGTCGTCATCAACCTGACCGACACGGAAATTGACGAACCTACTTCCATGGTCCTCTCCAAAGGATTGAATTTCGTCCCAACTCCAGGGTCCATCCCCTACCTTGACATAGTAGGGAGTGTGGAGCAAGCCATCCGAAAACTCCCCCAGGAGGAAGCGGAAGAGGTTAGAGCTGAAGTCGCTATGGCCCTCAAAAGGGCCGTCCTGTCCAAACCCAACATCACGAGAGAAGAGAAACGCGCTCTACTTTCCTTGCGCAAGAATCCCGACATCACAGTCCTGAAGGCAGACAAGGGCAATACAACCGTATTGCTGAACACGATGGATTACCACCGGAAAGTCCAACAATTGCTCCAAGATCCAGCATATCGGACTCAACGCCACTTCTATGGAATTTACATTGGGGGAGAATATTACGTCTGGAACCGTCTCCCGATGGGGCACGCCCTAGCACCTGCAATCATGCAGAGATGGGCGCGGGCGGTAGGCGAAGAAATCTATTTTAGATTTCGGACCCAGATGATCGCCTACCTGGACGACTGGGTGTTTATAATTCCAGAAAACACCCCTGATTATATGCAAACTATTTTAGAATTTCTCAGAAATGAACTCGGAATTCGAGTAAATGAACCCAAGTGTATTTTGACCCCCACGCTGAGACTCAGGTATTTAGGAGTCCTTATTAACACCAGGGAAATGACCTTGCGCATTAAATTACCAACAGTGCATTAAAACGAGTGGAATATATTATAAGTGTAGTGAAAAGGATCAGAGTTTGTGACATCCCGAAGGCGGCAGGCTATATTGCCTGGTGTGTTTACATCTTGCGCCTTCCGTACTTCTTGATCCAAGACACCTTTCGAAGGAGTACACGCTGGTTAAGTGAATTGTGGGACCATGGCATTTGGAGGAAGGAAAGGACATTCTCCCCGGCCAGCATCACCATCGAGGCCTACTCCGACGCCACGCCGTTCCAGGCGGCGTGGGTCATCCCCAGCACCCAGCACACCGAGATATGGACGTTTGGTGAAGAAAAACCAATCCTAGAGGCTGAGACATTGGCCGCACTGATGGCCGCACATCACGTGGCGTCTATATCACCACCAGATACAAATGTTGTAGTGTATACTGATAATTTATCAACCATGTATTCCTCAAACAAAGGCAAAGGCCTTGTAATGTACGTTGCTGAGTTTAAGCAACTGTTTGTTAATTTAATAAAAGAACAGCTACACAATGTAGCCTGGAGGTACGTCCACACGCTGGATAATCCGGCCGACCGTCCGTCTCGGACCGTCCTACCTCCCTATGCCATGTCGGCCTACGATTCGCCAGCGTCCGGCCTTCCTCTATAGGTGGGACGAGGCCTGAGGCGGCAGTCGTTCGAGAAAAATCCAAACTGTGTGGACCTGCCTCCAGATCTCTGAGGCAGGTGTGTTTACATCTTGCGTGACCCAACGGACGCATTAGTTAGGAAGACGACCACTTTGATCAAAAAATCATTGCCCGGCCCCGAGGCCAACAAAAACCTAGTGCCACAAGCGCCCGTCCCGCCGAGACTCTACGGACTGCCCAAGATCCACAAAGAAGGAGCACCCCTAAGACCAATTGTGAGTGCCATAGGGGCACCAACATAATTTGGCAAAACACCTTACCGGGATCCTGGCGCCTTTTGTGGGATCATGCGAGCACCATATCAAGAACTCTGCAGAATTTGTCAAAACCCTACGGAATATTCGCTTGGACAACCGAGACATTTTAGCGAGCTTTGACGTCATATCGCTATTCACGAAGGTGCCGATCAAAGACACTTTGCTACTTCTCCAAGCACGGTTCGATGAGAAGACCGTCGATCTCTTCCGCCACGTCCTCACCTCGACATATTTCCTCTACAATGGCAAATTTTACGAGCAGGTGGAGGGAGTCCCCATGGGTTCTCCATTGTCACCGGCCATTG
Source organism: Hetaerina americana (assembly GCF_022747635.1). NCBI lineage: Eukaryota > Metazoa > Arthropoda > Insecta > Odonata > Calopterygidae > Hetaerina > Hetaerina americana. Next base: position 1,138,300 of record NW_027287250.1, read on the forward strand.
CGAACTTCTACATGGAGGACTTCGAAGAGAGAGCACTTGGAACAGCACCCTTAAGGCCAAAATACTTCTTCAGATATGTGGATGACACCTTCATCGTGTGGCCACACGGACCGGAAGCACTCACCGAATTCCTCGGCCATATGAATAGTGTCCACCCGAACATCCAGCTCACCATGGAGACTGAAAAGAATAAACGCCTGCCCTTCCTCGATATTCTGATCGAGAGGAAAAGAGACAGCAGCTTAGGCCATCAAGTCTATCGGAAACCGACCCACACCGACCTATACCTGAACGGGAGAAGTCATCATCATCCCGCGAAAAGAGAGGAGTAATTGCCACACTCGTGCACCGAGCCACTTCAGTTTCGGACCAAGAGCACCTGGAGGCGGAAATACAACACCCAAGGAAGACGTTCCAGCAGAATGAGTATGGGACCCGGGAAATCAACATGGCCTTCACAAATCCTGAAAGTAGGAGAGAGGAGGCAGAAAAACCTGTTGCAAGAGCCTGCATCCGTTTGTCTCTACGATTTACAATAAAATCTCTAGGATATTAAGGAAATACAAGGTGGAAACTATCCACAAACCGATAAGGAAGCTGAAATCAGTCCTTGACACGGCTAAAGACAAACGGGGATTGAAGACCTCAGGAGTGTACCGGATTCCTTGCGAGTGCGGCCAAGCATACATTGGGGAGACCGGCCGCACCATAGAAACACGCCTGAAGGAACACGACCAGATAGTCATTGGCACCCTCGATGGCAAAGGGCGTGTTTATACCGTACCGGTGAGAAAAACTCACCCTTACCGGTCAATTTACATAAAAGATAAATGCATGGCATTTGAGGAACATGGCGGCTGTGTTTGTATATGTTTGCGAGAGAGAGAAACTTAAAAACTAACCTGGTTTTTCACCTCCTTCCCTAAAACTCTGGGACAGGTCCCTGACCCCGTCCCCCTCCGTCCCCTACCTTGGTGTCCATTTTGACAAGCACCTCTCTTTCAGGCTGCATGTGGCAACGGTAAGGGCGAGATGCAACCGACGCGCGAACCTGCTACGCGCCGTCCGGGCTAACGGCCATGGCGTCTCCGAGGGATGCGGTGTCTTTCTATACAAAGCCTTTGTCAGGCCCGTCATGGAGTATGCCGCGCTCGCGGTTTTGCCCTTAAATAATAACATAGAGCGCTACGCATCATTTGAGCGCCGGGTGTTGAGACGGTTGCTTCTCCTCCCTGCCGATGCCCCGAGGGAGTACGTCTATGACCGTGCTAATATTGAGCCAATCGCTCACAGGTTGTGCCGTGCCCGCAGCATGACAGCAGCACGATGGGCTGACTACAACGAGGACCTTCTTACCACCATACTAGGACATATGGGCAGCCTGCTACGCCCTCGCCCCGTTGTGAAATTACAGTCACCAGCACGAGTCATCACCACCCTCTTCTCTTCCTACTACCCTGAAGTGGACCTGCCACCCCACCGAGTCCGCACTATTCTGCCACTCCCACCATGTCTGCAGCCGGATCCAGACCTGCCGCTATTTCGCCCGCCCCGCAGAAGAAAAGGGCGCACCGAACCAGTGACTGACCACACACAGTGAAGTGGCTAAAATGACTAAAGTGAAGTGCCTTTTAAAACATTTGTTATACACTGTTATCCTTATGTTGTCACCGTATATCGTTTCTTTATTGTTGTTACCATTTGTTTAATTATAGTATTGTTGCTACTGTTGTCACCGTTACAGTTACGTTTGTTTCATTATTTATTGTTATCTATAAATTTGTTATTCTTGTCTTCTCCGGTGGCCTGGCGGAGGTTTTACGGGTTTCCCTCCGCCCATGGGTGAATGCCGGGCTGATACCGCTCCCGTAGAAAAGAAATCATAGGTTTTTCCGCAGCCGCTACCATCTGTAGCCTTTCAATATTTAATTTTTCCACCCCGAAGAGGAGTTTATTCTAAAACGGGGTTTCCGTATTGTTATGTTATGTTTCAATCATATATTTTATGCATTTCTTGTACGCTGTTTCTCTACGGAAATAAAGACCCATAAAACTAAACTAAACTAACTATGTTCTGAACTTCACCCTGAAGACGATGGCAGAGTCAGCCTTCGAAACGTCGGTGTACTGCAACCTGACCCGGTGGGAAACCCGAGAGAACTTCTTGAATACCTTTCGTCTGGCTCCTAACCTTCGACCTATCTGGCATGGGTGACCCTACCAGGAGCAATTATTATTACTCCCGCCAGCACAGCTCTAGGGGTCATCGGAACGCACAAGCCCTTCCACCACGTCAAGGTTGTAGTCCGAGGAGGATTTATATATAAATATATATATATATATATATATATATATATATATATATATATATAGACATATATATATATAATATATATATATATATGTATATATATATATATATATATATATATATATTTTTGTATACATATCTTTATATATATTGCAGTTTTTGTTCACGTGTCCGTATCACGTTTCGTATCCGAGAGTTGTGTGTCAACCTCCCTTATGCAATCTGCTGTGTGTAAGACAAGAACCTCTCCCAACGCCCTGATACCCAGCAGAGATTTTCTCCTTAGCCTTCCCTCTTAGGAAAAAATTCCTGTTGAAACAACCCCTGAATCCTCTATTGTGGCTCAGATGCATCGATGATATTTTCCTTCTCTGGCCACATGGTACCTATTCCCTGAAAACTTTTATTTCCGATCTCAATGCTTCGTCCTCTGTCTCCTAAAAATGGGCTCACGGAACTCGTATGCGGCAAATAAGTTCTTCTAAGAAATGCTTATTCCTTGGGCGGCTCCGAAGTCAACCTTGGGAGAAAGGCCGTCGAAGGCGAAGGTGGTGATGACCTGTCCATTTCTGGATCGAACAATGGACGCAAACAATAACAAACGCCCTCGTCATCATCTCCATGACCTTCGTCAAGCAGCGGCTCCGTTTCCCGGGCAAACAAGTTTGAGTCACGTCGGCGCCCGCTATGGAAAGGAAGGAGCCTTCCCCGATTGGGGGATCACGTGTCAGGTGAGCGAGGGTCGGGGCGGGGGGAGAAGATACGGTATCTTTCGAAGAACGGAGCAAGGAGCTGGGGAGGAGAGGGCAGGGAAGATAAAAGTTATGTGCACGGGGGAGGGGGGTGGTCGGGAGAGGAGGGGTCCCGGCGCCGGAAGGGAAATGGTGTCTCCTCCTCACTCAGGTTTCCAAAGCATCACAACATCTGATGGATAAAGTAGAGCAGTTCGAACGCCATTTCGTCAACTAAATTTCATTGACATATCCCATTGAACGCCCGGAAAGACGTTCGTTCACTTACCTCTCTCTTTTCGACTATACACTATGCGATAAAGCGACTATGCGCTGGGATGTGTGTCAAGGAGTGATTGCAACCCCTGTCAGCATTATCCACATTATATATTATTATTATTTGGGATACATTGCTGTTAGGCGATAAGCCGGGTGGCAATGACATGATATAACAAACAGTAGTCATTCTTAAAACATATCACAGTGTCATTAAATAGTCGTATAGTAGACTTACAAAATAAAAAAAATGAGAAAAAACAATATATTTTGATACAGCCATACACCTTCTGCCGTATTGCATTTAACAATCCCATCATGTATACCTTTTGCATTCACGCCTAAATGATTTAATGCTTTTGGGTAAGGGCTTAAAGAGTTCATCAGGCAGCTGGTTCCACTCTTTGATTCCCATATTTAGGAACGAAAACTTGGCGGTGTTTGTCCTTTGGGGCATGTATTTGATTTTAAGCGGGTGATCATTCCTGCCGAGATAACATGGCTTATTTACACTCTCGTTCAGTTCTTTCCAGCCTCCGTCAGCTTTCAATATTTTAAAAATGGCACACAGTCTATTCAGCTTCCGTCTGTTCTTTAGTGACCCCCATCCTAGCGAGCCTAGCATGTCACTTACACTGTCAGTCTGCCTATGTCGCCCTAAAACGTACCTGGCAGCCTTCCTTTTCACTGCTTCTAATTTTTTCACATGCCCTATTTCAAAGGGATCCCATACTGTGGTCGCATATTCGACAATAGGCCTTACAATTGTTTTGAAGGCCAATTCTTTAGTTGATTTAGTGCTTCCTTTGAGGCTCCGCATGACCCAGTGGAGCGATTTAAAGGCCTTGCCTACCACATAATCTGTGTGAAGTCCCCACCCTAAGTCTTTACTTAGGTGTACCCCTAGATATTTACAATTATCTTTTGTTACAATCGTTTATCCCATTATTTTATATACCCTTCCCTCACCTGCCTTCCTTTTGGAGAATGAGATGTGGATAGTTTTTGCAATATTTATCTCCATTTTGTTGATTTTGATCCAATTAGCCACGTTATCTATGTCACCCTGCAGAACGTCGCGATCACTGCTGCTGCTGATTTCCCTATAGAGTATACAGTCATCAGCGAACAATCGTATTTTGGAATTGACACATTCAGCAAGGTCATTCAGGTAACAAAGAAACAGAGGAGGACCAAGCACGCTACCCTGAGGTACTCCGGATGTGACGCGGGTTTCTTCTGAGATTTTGTGCCCAACACGAACCTGCTGGGTTCTATCTTGTAGGAAGGCCTTCGTCCATAGTAGTACTCTTTTATCAATATTTAGTTTTCCAATTTTATCTAACAATCTGTCATGGGGAACCCTGTCGAAGGCTTTTGAGAAGTCGAGTATAACTGCATCTATTTCTTTACCTTATATATAACAGGGACGAAGTGTAAACCAATATATGATAATAATAAAAGGGATTACGAGTTGCTTTATATGCTTTCATCATAACTCTTCACTTGCATCTCTTATTATCGTTAGCGAGACAAACGACATTCTTCAGTCTATCTCATCTACACTCAATCTCTCGGATATTATTGATGTGATCTGTCTTGCCGTGGTGTGATTGGGATAATGGCACATTTGCAACATCACGGCTAAAGAGACGCCCTTCCAATTTATGCAAGAGCTTCAGTCTTTAATTGAACATTCGCCCCGTGAGTGATGTCGACTCTATTTCCCTAATTATCCCGATCCGCTATTCAAGTTATTATGGAAAGTTTTACAAATGCAGCTCCTCTACGCTGCATGAGATCCAACGTACAAATATACAATGCCCCGCAAGCCCCCGCAAGGGCGTGTGGCAGGGGGTGTTAGGGTACCACACGTTAAACAGAATACCTCGCAATACCAACAAATTCATGCAAATAGATAAACTATTAAATAACATACATGTGCACATGCACGCGAACCTACGAACATATGTAAATCTAAGCAGTATTTAATCTTGTCACGCATGTTAATTGAATGTCTTTGCCATTTCTATTATGACTTTGATTTCTTACTATTTTGACTCCTGATTGTACTATGAAAGAAAAAATATTTCTATCGATCTGTACTGGAGTCTATCTCCCCCACCTTATCATTGTAGTCTGATTTACATATATAGTTTGGAGGCATAATAATTCCTTTGGTGTTATTATTTAACTCCTGTGTTTTGAACCTTGCTAAAAATCTAAGTAATCTACATCTAGACGATACCCTAAAAGCTTCTGCGACGGCAAATGGGGCGTGCGGTGCCTCCGCAAGTCTCGCCTGTTCTCTTCGCGTTTCAAGTGGATCCCAGCCTGAGTCCCACAAAAGGCCTGTCACACACTCGTATTTTTATCAGAACAATTTGTCGCAATGGGCGTTTCTCGATGCGACATAAAGGGTATCGGAGAAGGTCAGAATAACTTCACCGAGTCTTACACAAACAATCGTATATTATACAACATCGGTTGTTTCATGTCCTTGGTAGTGAACGGACGTCTCTCCGCTCTCTCGACATGCCGTCAAACTGTGGGAAACGTGGTCACATTGTAAAGCGCGTCAAAGGCAATGTTTCCTGTGGTGATTGCCGTGAACCGTACCATCTTTCTTGTTCTTCGATGACGGAGGAAGACCTACGAACCCTGGAGGACCTGCAACTGCCATGGCACTGTGTCTCGTGTCTTGAGAGGAAACGTTCCATCAGAAGTGATACCACCCCTATTAAGAGCAATGGCAGCCTCGCTGGTGAAGAACCCGCAGCTGCTACACTGAACGAAATCCTGACTCGAATCAAGTGCCTCCAGGACGAGCAAGGTGAGATCAAAAAGTCCCTTCTGTGGTGCCACGAGACAATGAATGAGTTGAATAAGGCCATTAGCAACGTCAACAGTGCAATTGCGAGCCTTGGTGAAAAACTCGAGAAAACAATTGGTGATTTTCGCCCCGCGACCAGGGCTTCTATACCCAATTTAGGAGCCAGGGGAGGAATACTCTTGAAACATTGTCTTTGGTCACGTGGGAGATTCGGAGGAGCCAGGGAAGGAATATTCTGTTGCATACTTGCAACATTGTGTCTTTGGTCACTTGGGGTATTCGGAGAAGTCAGGGAAGGAATATCATGTCGCATACTTGCGACGAATTTTATACGAATCTGGCGGATTTTATCCATAATGTATCTAATTCTTTTAGCCAAACTTTCTCCCAAACATCCCAAATTCTTGTGCCATGTTCCAAATGATGTCTAACCGGAGCGAAATTAATCTTTAAATTCCTCATTATAATCCCCCAACACCCGTTTAATGAAGCCGAGTTTTTTTGAAGCGGATCCGCATATTGTCCTGATGTGTGCTCCTCTTGAAAGGCCTGAAGTAAGAGTCACCACCAAATATTTTACTCGATCGGCCGTAGTTAGCACTGAACCCTCTCTCTCATTATTTATGTCCTCCTTATCACTTCCGTCACCCCATAATTTTAAAACTGCGCATTCGCTTATGTTAAGTACTAATCCCCATTCCTTGCACCAATCTGAAATTGCTTCCAGGTCTCTTGAGAGTACTTCGTCATCTGCTGGGGTCCTTATTTATCCGTACACCATCGTCGAACCTGCAAAACATCTAAGGTTGATACTGACCATCAAATTCGGCAATCAATCCAACCTCATTAGATTTCCATGCTAGCTGCATCTTCTAATTGAGACCCAACTAGTTTAATATAACAACGCATTCCAACTTTCGCCTCGTATCTCCCCAAGGTAATGAATAAATATTTTATCCTCGCCTGCCCACACATTTCCCTCTCATGTTTCACCCAGCAGAGGTCGAGGGTAAGGATAACGTCTAATGGCTTCATCGAGTGTTAATTAAGAGGTACTGCAGTAGTTATCCCGCATATATCTAGAGTTACTTACACACAATCTTGTGTAGCAACCGATTTCCTTTAGCATACGAATTATCATCTGGATGACGTGATGAATCTCACATCGCGCACTAAAAATGAGAATTTAAAGTTGTCCAGCCGACGGACCATCCAGGTGGAGTCGATTTTAGTCTTGTGAGAGAAGGTTTGCCAAAAATAATTAGATGAATTCCAAGAAAATCCGCCAGATTCGTTAAAAATTGTTATAATAATAACACAAGAGTGACAGGTCTCTTGAGGGAATTAGGCTGGGAGCCACTCGAGATACGGAGAGAACAAGCGACACTTTGACTTTTAAAAAGGTTCAGAACAAACGAGTTTAAATATGGCACTGAAGGAATTATAATGGCCCCACACTGATTAGGTAGATCAGACCACAATGACAGTTAAATAATGGAGATAGATTCCAGCACAGATAGATACAAATACTCATTCTTTCCCCAATCATCAATCAGGAATCATAATAGTAAGAAACCGAAGTCACTTCAGAAGTATTTAAAACATTTAATTTACAAGTCGGAGCAAAGTTAAACATTGCAAAGACATCGGGTATATTCATAGGTTCATGCGTGTGCTAGTTGATAGCATGTGTATCTGAGTTATAAAGGTTTTTGCATTAATATATACGATTTTGTTTGTATAGTTTGACATGGATTTGTGGATTTTGCATTCGGTTTTATTCTTAATTACGGCTGGTGACCTAACACCCCCCGCCACACGTCCTTGCGGCGGCTTGCGGGGCATGAAGTAGATTTAGATGATCTTAACGCCTTTGGAAAAGAGACTGGATTTAAAAATCGGTCAAGAAATTCCGTGTTTTTCAACATTCGACCATCTGCTTGCGTGCCTTCCGACGCGGGGGCGGAGGCCACGTTGCCGGGCCATTCTTTCGGATGGCGAGGGGACTTGCGGTGGGATGCCACCCTGCGCCGTGGCGGGGGCAAGGGCGGGCAAGACAGGGGCGTGCCGCCGCTGCAGACGGACCACCAGGGAGCAGGCCATCTCCTCCCGGGGTCTCCAGGGGAAAATGTCTTCACGGGGCAGGAGTAGTTACTGATAGTATAATATCGTGATGAGTACAACTGATGATTGATGTCTGGTCGCTCCACGGTGCTACTACCAGCTTACCACCACAATTAAATTCTTAACGTAATCGCTTTTCCCTATTTGATTAATTAAAGAAATACTGGCTCTCGGCCGGGCGGTGTGGAACCTACCCCCGGAGCGAGAGTCATTTCAAGGGAGACGGGAGTGAATAGGCGGAGAGATCCCGTGGCCTTCAATGCCCCAGGGCTCAGCCCTTCGTTCCACTTCCAGCGACTGTCACAAGGCTTCTCCGGTGGCTGCTGGAACGCCCTCGGCTCCACGGAGGGTCCAGCTGGCCCGCCCTCGGCCCGCATGCACCCGCATGGCCAGGCCACGCTAAGGCGTCGGACACGCAACAATGCACCCAGCTAAAGCCAAGTGCGCGCGCCTCGCCCCCCCCCCACCGCCGAATCCGCCCGCGTGGAAACAACCCGGCAACCAACAAAGGCATGCACTACCGTCAGCCGGACACCGCGGACCTTAGTACGGAGGATCTACAGGGATCCAAGAGATCTTAATGAATAGAGCAGCCCAATTGACGCGAAGGCCAAAGCTTAGTCAGATAAAAGTGGATGTTAGTTTAGTTTATTAAGTATCCTGGAAGCTACCCCTAGGGTGTGCGGCAGGGGGTGATTATACACCAGGTTACCCTTCACCCAAAACAGCTCTCCCTCCAAGCGCGGTCGGACAAAAGTTATTTTATTCTAATCTTTAAAGTTCGTGGGAAAACGATATCTGAAATCTATTGGTTCTACACTTACGTAATCTCTGTAATTTTATTGACATGATCTCTCCTACCGTAGTACGATGGGAGTAATAACACATTTTCAACATCACTGCTGAAGAAACATTCTTCTGATTTATGCAAGAGATTCCATTTGTAATTTAAACTTCGCTCTGTTAGTGATTCCCAACCTAGCTCCTCTAACAATATTGATTTGTTACTAAGTTTATGGCATTGAAGTTTTATGAAACTAGGTTCTCTACACCATATGCGATCCAATTTGGCAATTAATCCAACTTCATGAGGATCCCGTACACGAGAAAAACAAGTTTACCCTCTTCCACAGCTTAAATCTGTGGAAAAGTACAAATTTGTTTTTCCCAAAATGACGAACTTCCAATACATTTCGCCTGAATCTGTTCAATAGATCCCATATACTTCCAACATATGCTCAATGAGGCAGGCCTAATTAACGACAGATAACATTTCTCTTTGATCTTTTCATCACGTTTACCCAGTACCCTTCTAATAAATTCTGATTTTTTGTTACCTTACCCACATATTCACGGTGTTTCTCCCAGGAGAGGTCGTGAGTGAGGGTAACACCTAGTAATTTAATTGAGCCTACACATTCCATTTCGGTTTTCCCAATGCAGCAGGCGTTCGGGTGGGAATCGCTCTTTTCCCAAAAATTCATCACGACGCACTTTTTTAAGTTTAATTCTCATTACCAAGTTTCGCACCAGGGTTGTATAGCATTAGGGTCATCTGATAAAGATGCTGTGCTCTCGGGATCACGGATATCACGGTAAACCACTGCATCATATGCCAATAAACGTATCTTACGAGTTACTACCGAGTAAATTTCATTAACACGATGCAGGAATAAAAGAGGTCCGATGATACTTCTCTGGGGAATACCTGAAGTAACTTCTACTGCATTTGGGCTAACGCCAAACTACTCTTTGAACCCGACCATTCAAAAATTCTTTAATCCAACTACGGATATTTTCATCTATGCCATATACTTCTAGCTTTGTGAGTAGTTTACTATGAGGTACTTTGTTGAAGGTATTCTTAGAATCTAGAAAACTTGCGTCCACCGGAACATTCTTCTCTTCCGAAATAAGAATATCATGAGCAAAAAGCACAAGTGGTGTCCCGCGGGATGAACCCTTTTGGAAACCGAGCAGATTTTTCATTAATAACTCCTGATTATCGAGATGTCTCCCGATCCAACTAGCAGCTATATGTTCCATAATCTTGCACGAAATGGATTTGACGGAAATAGATTTGTAACTGTTCGGTTCGTCTTTGTCTCTACTTTTAAATATGGGTGTTACCTCAGCCGTTTTTCAATCTCTGGGAACCTTGTCATCCACCAGCCACTTCCTTAATATTATTTCTAAATGCGTTGCAATTTCCGAAGCTATATCCTTAAATATACTAGCGCGTATTTGATCGACCTCCTTGTCTCCGTCTTTAAATAAAAGTGCCAAATTAGGCGTTCTCCAATCACTGGTAGCCTTGTAACTGGTAACCTTAGTGACTTCTTAAATATGATTTCTGGATATGGTTGCGCAATTTCCGACACATGCTCCTTCAATATACGAGCGGGTGTTTGATCGGGCCAGAAGATTTATTAGGCTTAATATTTTTCAGCAAAGGTTCTACATATTCCATCGTATAAGATTACAATTTTGGGCATCGGCTGGCGGTAAGGATTTGGCAAACTGTCGGAGATAATTAATTTAATATGTCGAATGAAGAATCATTCATAACTGAGGTTCAGAAGATATAGGGCGCATAGCGAGCACTGAATCATGTCGAAGCCGCCTCCCTCGCGCCACTTCCACAAATCCCTCTTTCCACTTTCGCGGACGCCGCTTCCATGATCGAACGGCCAACCGACTTCCAATCCGCGGCCCCCGCCCATCCTCTCCGACATCACGAAGGCGAAACACCTCGATGATTATGTTTGGGCGATTGGAAGGAATTCGCCCATTCATTCCATAGCAATGTCCCTCTGGATCACTCTGGAGGTCTGACTGCCGGGGCAAGATAGTTTGTTTTCCGAATCACACAAGCATCAGCTTACGGTGTTTCTTTTTCAGGATAAGCCATTGTGATTGCGATGCCATTCATCTTATTAATCGTGCCATTCATTACCGTGCATTTTGTACTTGTGAGTGAACACAAATAGTAATCATACTCGTAATTGATTCGTGGCAATGGCATGCGTTGATATTTGGTTATATTTGCTATACATCAGATAATATACTTGTACTTCCCATTCTTAGTAGTAGTATTTAGGGGAGGCGACCAAGAGCTGAGGTCATTTGCGCCATAGGGGAAGGACAGGAAAGGATGAAGAGTGGAGAGAAACCCGGCGTCGGCATTTGCCTACTCTTTCCGAAAGGCGCCAAGGGGTCCGCAGCTTATGGTCCCATCCGACGGACGGCGGACTCGCTATAAGTGCCCTCCACAAAGCACCTCAAGTGGGATCGAGATACCTCTGAATAATATTCAACACCGCCGGGATTTGCACCCGGGCCCTCTGGGTGGGAAGGCAGTACCTTAGCCGCCGCACCATCTCGATCCCCTTACCTTTCATTCTTCACTACTAACGTTCAATGCGATTTTGTTAACAATGACGAAATTGACCCAAAGAATTAATTTTTTTTTACTGCTTCCCATTTCATTTGAACTTATAGAAGTTCCATGGAAAAATTTCTTCATATTCTCGTCTATGAGCGATGATAGTCCTGTTTAGTGACATGGCAAAACCTTTGAGTTAAAATGGCGCAGTTTCAGTTTAATATAACACTGCTCTACTGCTATCCCGGACACGGGATGGAGGGAATTCAACCTTCGACGGTTGCCGGTCGACCCAAGCGCATAGTCCAACGCATCTGCGGACTCAAGTCGCAGTTGGCTGGCTGGTTTGACGGAATGGGGGAGCGCGGGCGATGCGCGGAGAGAGGCGAATGTGGCGCGCGGGAGAGGGGAGTCACGGAAGCACCCCTCGTCGAGGGACACGCCTCGTGCATCACGTCTCCGAATATTGCCCTCAAATCTTGACCACTGCTGGCATACGTCTAAATTTTACGATGGACATTGATGAATATCAATCCTCTCGATCGAACATCAAGAGGAAATACTGCATTGGCTGGCGGAGTCACGCCAAACTCTCAGAACCACGTTTCTCGCAACTTGGACCGACCATGACGAAGAGGTGTTCCAATGATTCGGTGCGGGCGAATCCTTCCGAACATCGTTGGCGGCTGAAGGACCGAGGTGCACCAAGGGGAAGGTGCACGACACCGTGATGCATGGTGGCGTACATTAACCATCTAAGTAAATTAATTAAAGTATTTTGGATAAATAATAGACATATATTAATACATTATGTACACAATCAAAGAATAATGTAATAAAATCTTATTTATAATGTAGTAATTTATTTAATAATAGATTCTCGATCGTAGTCAGCATTCCCATCTCAAAGGGCGAATGGAGCCCTCCCGGATGAAGAGAGGGGAAGTGACCCGTAGCCCTCCTCCCGACGCACAGGCGCACCCGCGGTGCGGAGAACGAGGAGCGTGGCCGGTAGAGTGCGGGCCCGAGGGTATCTTCCCGAGCGCTCGGGCCGCTAGGGGAGGGAGACGCGATTTGCGAAGATTTGTGGCTTCTGGCGGGAGGAGGAGGGCGGGTTTTAAGTCCACCCTCTGCGTGGTTCGTGGAAGAGGCCGGGGGCGGAGGGGGAGACGAGGGGCGGAGGGGGCCGGGGGGGCGGAAGAAGTGGGGCTGGAGGCAAGTGGGGGAGACGATAAGAGGGAAGAGGAGGTGGCGCTAGCTGTTCGTGGTCGTGGGAGAAAATAAAGTGCCGTTTAATCAACGTCTTTTTCCGTGTGCGGAGGGGGCGTCCCCCCCTGCCCCCCTCCGGCCCCGATGCCTGGAACACTTTCGCAACGCTCTCACCTTAAATCCAAAGGTCCACTCACTCGCTCAATCCTCCCCCGCCCGAGGGAGGGGGGCGGGACCTCCTCGGGCGTCCCCCCTCACCTGCGCCCCAGTCCCACCTACGGGGGGCGGGGGCCTCGAGCGGTGGCCGTGAGAAGCGAGTGAGTGCCAGGGGGGGCCTCCACGGCCTCCCGATTCATGGCGGGTATCCCCCTTCCCCTCCCCTGCCCACACTCAAGCCGAAAAGAACCACGGGTTTGCCGCTGCAAATACGAGGGTCATCCGGAAAGTAGTACCCGTTCGTGAAATAAAGACACAAAAGTAAATATTAACAAACATAAAAAATTTTATTTGAAAGAGGATACTTTAAACTACTTCTCAACATAATCTCCAAGCAAATTAAGGCATTTGTCATAACGTGTGACAAGTTTCTGTATTCCTGCTGCATAGTCCTTCGCCGCCAGCTCATTGAGATACGCGAGGGACCCATCTTGCACAAATTTTTGCATAATGCAGATGGTGTTTAACAATTTCATGAACAATTGTTCGAGAAACATTGGGAAAATGCTCACAGATGTCATCAATTGTGACGCGCCGATCGTTCCCCACGAATTCGTCAACTGAGCTCACCAGTTGGTCTGTAATGACAGACGGTCTCCTCGAACGCTCATCGTCGTGTGTGTTCCCCCTCCCCATGTTGAAGTTGCGACACCACCGCCGAACAGACGACTCGTCCATTACATTGTCTCCATACACCTCCTTTAATTGGCGATGAATATCACATGGGCGAACGTTTCTTGCATTGAGGAATTTAATCACTGCCCTCACTTCACAACTGGCGGCGTTCTCAATTTTTTTAAACATTGTAAACAATCACAGAAACAACACAGGCAATGCTAGCGTCACGCAACTTGGCTCAGAGAAGGCAGACAAGCCACTGAAGCTATCTGACCTCGTCCAGCGGCTACTCGCGTCGTCAGCACTTCATGCGGCACGAACGGGTACTACTTTCCGGATGACCCTCGTATAACAATCACTATAATCTCATCGCTGCGTCGTCGTTGGCAGCCACCCGTAAACCAAGTTGTCCGGCCCACGTGGCGCACTATTGATGAAACTAAGTACAGAGCCCTTTTGAGAGAACTAGGATACGACGAATTTCTCTTCGTTTTCCTCGCGCAGGGGTCAGAAGGACAGAAAGAAGGGTTGGTTCGTTTGCCGAGCCGAGAGCCCCAGTTGAAACACCGCTGGGTGCTCACGGGCGAACCTAGACTGCCGTACCGCGGTCATTTCAGAGGCTTTTACTGAGGCGAGGCGCCTGGTTACTTCGCTAATCCCTCCCAAGAAAAGGCTAAGGAGACGCTGCCTCCCTCCTCACATTGCTGCTCCCTCCCAACTCCCTCCATCAAGCAGTACGCATGCCCACCCGTGGAAAGAACATATTGGAGCTATTTCTCACGAACACGCCTGAACGCATTATTAGTGTATCAACTGACGAGGGCTTGAGTGACCATAAAGCAGTTAATGTCCACTTGGGCATAGAAAAAAAACGATTGTTAAACCAAAAAGAAACATTTATAATTACCATAAAGACGAAATTTGAAACTTTTGCCAATCAATTAAACTCTTCACTACCCGAGTTCAAAACCCGATTAAGTCATGCCAGCGTGGAAGAAACTTGGACAGAATTCGTCAATATTATGCGAAAAGGCATCATAGATTTCATCCCTATAAAATACGCTAAAGCAAATCGCGACCCCAGGTGGTACAATAAAGACGTTAGAAAAGCCCTTCGAAGGCAGAGAATGCTACACACTAGGGTAAAGAGGGCAGGCGTGAACAAATCATCCCCTGAGAATAAACAATAATGGGACACATATAGATCCTCTATAATTGAAACCAAAACACAATTACGTAGCGCTTTACTGGACTTTAAACGCAAAGTACTTTGCGAGCACTTGGCCACTGACCCCAAAGCTTTCTGGTCATACTAATAGTATGCTAGGGAAGTAAATTGGAGTAAACAAACCGTGGCTTGCTTAAGGGATTGTAGCAATACTATATAATTCATACAGACAGGGAGGGCAAAGCTAACATTCTAAATTCATTCTTCCAAAGCGTTTTCACGAACGATGCTGCCACGGCATATCTCCAAGAAACAATACATACTCCACCCATGGAAAAAATAACAGTGGACCAACAGGGAATTCTTAAATTGCTTAATGAGATTAAACCTAACAAATCCCCGGGTCCCGAAAATATACCGGCTAGGGTGATAAAACATTTAGCTCCAATCATTGCCCCGTACCTTGAATTTATATTTTAAAAATCCCTCACAGAGTGCAAAGTACCTAAGATTTGGAAAACCGCGCAAATAACGCCTATTTTTAAAAGTGGTGACAGAGATGATCCCAGTAATTACAGACCTACATCTCTCACTTCTATCTGTTGCAAAATCTTAGAGCACATAATTGTCAGTTCAATAATGAGACACCATGATAACATTAACTTTTTAAGTGACAATCAACACGGATTCAGGAAAACCCGCTCCTGCGAAACCCAATTAGGATTATTTACACATGATTAACTTTTATCGGGTGAGAGAGGTAGGCAAGTGGATGCGATCTTCTTAGATTTTCAAAAGGCATTTGATAAGGTTCCCCATGGTAAACTCATTCATAAATTAAAGGTCGCGGGTATGAACAAGGGCGCAAGAAACTGGGTTAAAGATTTTCTTTCAGAGCGGCAACAGAGGGTAGTCCTTGATGGCGCTAGTTCCGACAGCGTTCGAGTCACGGCGGGGGTACCTCAGGGAAGTGTGATCGGGCCGTTGCTTTTCTTGATTTTTCTTAACGATTTGAACCGCGAAGTGAAAAGTAAAATTAGGATGTTCGCGGATGACACGGTCATCTATCGGGAGATATCTGGGGATGAGGATCGTTTTATTCTAGAGCAGGATTTAGATTGCATTACTAAATGCTGTTCTAACTGGGGATTGACTCTAAATTATAATAAATGTTCAGTGGTAAATTTATTTAAAAGATCAACGGGATTTGCTTACAAATTAGCTGGAGGTGACCTAGCAGTAGTTGATACGGTAAAATACCTAGGTGTCACATTCACAAAAGACTTAACTTGGGGGACTCACATACGTAAAGTCTGCGGTCAAGCATATAAAAAATTGGGATTCATTCGACGCGCATTGTCGGCAAAAGTGACTCAAAGGTCAAGGAACGTTGTTACCACGGTCTTGTAAGGCCTCATTTAGAATACGCATGTAGCGTGTGGGATCAGAGTGAAAAAAGCCTCATTCGGGAAATTGAGAAGGTTCAACGCCGGGCAGCCCGTTTTGTAAAAAATTCTTTCGATAAAACGCAAAGCGTCACCGAAATGCTCATGGATTTGGGGTGGGAATCATTGGAAGAGAGACGATTCAATGCAAGATTGAAATTATTAAATAAATTCAGATCCACATGTTTTTAGCACCGAGGTCTCGCAAATTATTCGTACTCCTACATATATTGGTCACTTCGATCGTGCATATAAAATTCGGGAAATAGATGCCAGAACTAGCCGACTCAAGGACTCCTTCTTCCCACGGGCAATACGGGATAGCAACTGCAGGGTTATAGATAGCAAAAATTCCACTTGCCACCCTCAGCGTCTAAACAATAATAAGTTCTACTTAAATGCATGCTCTTCCACTAACCTTATGTGTGTTTTGTTATAATGACCCATTCTTTCCTTTCCTTTCCTGTTCTGTTCGTCTGTTTGTAAGTCTCCCTTTTGAATCCCTCGTCCCTCTGCGCGGGGGCAAATTCCTGCTACCTGCAACGTTGGGTCGCATTCCCTGCCTTTTACAGACTCTTTGGGGGGTAGAGTGTTTTGTGGTGCATGTTCATGTTGTAGTGATGTTTCACATTCTTGCTTGTTGTGTCCTGGCTTGCGTGTTGTAGGATGGCTTTCGTGCTGCATCCTGGGGTGCAGTTTTTGTTGTTTTGCGGTTTATGTGTTTGCATGAGTGTTGGATGAAGGAATTTTTGGATGAGTGTGTGTGGTGCTGTGAGTGTAATTTTCCACGTTGTTGTTTTGCATGTGGTATTGTTTTTTTTACGGTTGGTGACCTAACACCCCCCGCCACACGCCCTTGCGGCGGCTTGCGGGGTATTATGTAGATGTAGATTGCTGCCATGATTAAGGCGCGCAATGCCGCCCGGCGGACTTGGCAAAGAGACCGTCTGCCGTGGGACAAGTCCAGATAGAACCGCCTGGCGGCCGAAGTTAAGAAATCTATTGCGGCTTATTCATCGCAGGAATGGATGCGAGACGTTGCTTCCCTGTATAACTCTCTCTGGCGTGCTTCAAAATCCCTTCGCCTCTATCCCAAGCTTACCAACTCCCCACTGCAATTTAATGATGTCCTAATCTTCGATCCTAGCCGCAAAGCGGAGATACAAGCAACCCACCTGGAGTCAATCATGGCCGCCGATCCCGCTCCCTCTCCTGCCGACCGTATAATTCGTAAATCCCATTCCAACATTCCCCCAAATCCTCCTTCCCTCCCCTTTTTTACGTCTGCGGCCGAAAGTTAGGTTATCCTCACCTTGCTCCAAAACTATAAGGAGCCAGGATTTGATAATGTTTCAAATTGCGAGCTCAAGCTCGCCGCCTCTGCCCCCGCTTTTCATCTCATCCTTTCTGATTTAATAAATCACTTCTACCTCTCCTCCCATTTTCCTTCCCCTTGGAAGTCAGGGAAAGTTATTCTCCTCCCGAAACCAGGGAAAGATGCCACCACCCCGGGAAATAGTCGTCCGATTACCCTTCTTTCAAACGTCTCGAAAGTTTTCGAGAGGGTCCTTCTGACCCTCATAGAAATCCACGTCCGCGATCGCGATATTCTCCGTCCCGAGCAGCTTGGCTTTCGTTCGCTTGTGTCCGCGTGTCATCAGATCCTTCGCCTCAGTGAACGTATTTCTCACGGCTTCAATCTTCGCCGTACGACGGCGCTGTTTTCCTGGACGTCGCCCGTGCTTTCGACCGCGTTTGGCACAAGGGCCTCATTTACAAAATGTATACCCTGGACTTTCCCCCTCCCCTTCTCTTCCTCGTCCGAAATTACCTCTCCGATCGTACGTTCCGCGTGTCGTTGGGTGATTCCTTCTCTTCTGTAAAGAGAGCCGAGGCGGGCGTGCCGCAGGGCTCTCTTATCAGTCTTCTGTTATTCAACTTGTACGATAACGATCTTCCTTCTACACCTCACACTCCCCTTTACATATAGCCCGATGACACTGCCATCGGTGCCACATCTCGAACACGCTCCGGGAACAACAGACGACTTACAGCACAACTTGACAATCTGCACCGGTGGACACAGACCTGGAAAATACGAATAAATCCTGACAAAAGCACACATATTCACTTTTCCCGCATAGGAAAACGTACACCCCACGTTCCTCTTTTCTTCTACCAAAACATTATACCGAGGGCTTCTTCGCACCGATTTCTTGGTGTCATTCTAGACAACCAGCTCACATTTCAGCCGCACCTCGACTTTTGCCGTCAGAAGGCAATAGTCGCAAGGAGCCGCCTCGGCTGCCTTTCCTCCGTGATTTCTCCTCTGGGTGTCGACTTTACAGGTCGATCATTCGCCCGCCGTTTCTGTACGCTTGCCCCGTGTTTGCCATCCGGAAAACGCTCTGGCGTCAACTTGAAACCATCCAAAACAAGGCTGCTCGGCCGTTACTCCAAGTGAGTCGTTTCACTACGATGGCCGACGAGCGAGCGGCGCATAAACTCATGTCCGTCGCGGAGTTTATTCGCTCGCAAGTTATATATATATATATATATATATATATATATATATATATATATATATATATATATATATATATATATATTTATATATAACATAACACAAATAGAAAAGAATAGACACATATAAAAGAACACTTACACGGTAAATTGTTCGAGCTTTCGGCCCTCTCAGGGGCCTTCTTCAAGAGAGACTGAAAATATGCTATGGAACAGGAGAGGGGAAAGAGTTATGGGCGTGGAGGGGAGGTGTGGAGGGGAGGTGTGGAGGGGAATGCAGGGAGGGAAATTAAATATGGCGGTTAAGGGTGGGAATTTTAAAGGAACGGAAGGATAGTATGTAGGCGGATTCACGAGTTCTCACCTCTATGTTGGTAGCTGAATCAGGTAGGGATTCTAGGATGCTGAGGGAAAAACACTGGTCGAATGAAAGGTTGTGGGAATTGGCGTGTGAAGGGATAGGAAGAGAAGAGAGTGAGGCAGAATTACAGGAGTATCGGTGATTATTCATTCGGATGGATAAGGGGGTAATGCATTCACCTATGTAGAAGGAAGTGCAATGCTTGCATGATAAAAGATAAATAATATTTTTTGAGAGGCAATTAGCGTGGGAACGAGGTGGGGGGGCTATGAGGGGATGTAGGGAGAGGGGAGTAGGCATAATAAGAGGACAGGTTTTACATCGGGGGCGGTTGCAAGTTGGGGAAATATTGGGAAATTTGTCACGGGGTGTTTTTCCCTCAGCATCCTAGAATCCCTACCTGATTCAGCTACCAACATAGAGGTGAGAACTCGTGAATCCGCCTACATACTATCCTTCCGTTCCTTTAAATTCCCACCCTTAACCGCCATATTTAATTTCCCTCCCAGCATTCCCCTCCACACCTCCCCTCCACGCCCATAACTCTTTCCCCTCTCCTGTTCCATAGCATATTTTCAGTCTCTCTTGAAGAAGGCCCCTGAGAGGGCCGAAAGCTCGAACAATTTACCGTGTAAGTGTTCTTTTATATGTGTCTATTCTTTTCTATTTGTGTTATGTTGTGTCAGCCAATTATTGTGCCGCTCGTATGAGTTTTTCCGTACAATCGTTATATTTATATATATATATATATATATATATATATATATATATAATAAATTGGACAGCAACAAACAATATAGAAACACATAAAAAGATCACTCACACGTTATTTCTTGATCATTTCGACGGAATTCTGCTCCGTCTTCATCGGAAGATATAGAAGCAATCATTACTTCTATATCTTCCGATGAAGACGGAGCAGAATTCCGTCGAAATGATCAAGAAATAACGGGTGAGTGATCTTTTTATGTGTTTCTATATTGTTTGTTGCTGTCCAATTTATTATTCAACACTTCCGTGTGACGTCGACATTCGGCTGGACGAATAGGAGTAAAGGAAGGACCACGGGCCTTGAGTGAAGAGCGGGAGAGACGATGTGTGGGGAAAGGATGTGTGGGGACTAGGCAGTGATGGCAAGGGAGGGAGAAGAGGGCTAAGAGGGGAGGGGTCGCAGGGACGGGTAGGGTATCAGAGGGGGGGTGGGGCGCGGTGGGAGTCATGATATACGTACCCTTTGACCATTTTTGTTGCCCCAGAACAGCTGCCATCGACCAAATGAAAAAAAGTGCACTTCTGCCCCTTTGGTTGTCCATATATTTGTAAAATGTTTGAAGCTTATTGGCTGCTCTAGCAACTCGTCTCATTCAGTAAAATGCCAAGTGATAAAAGTGAAACTATTTCGCTCCTATTGAGCAGGTCTTGGCTCCAGGTTATTGAGTGCATCTGTGTTTAAATCTAATGAAATTCCTTTCTAGGGTTACGTGAGGCGAGTGGTGTGGGGCTCACACAAACACACCGGCCACGTATCGCGACCGGTGTATTCACACTAGCCGTGCCGGTGATCGGCGGGAAAGTAAGGTTGAGTTGCTCGTGGGTCGCAAGGCGATTTACCGGGAGTTATCCGGGGATGAGGGACGATTAATACAACCAAAGGATCTAAATTGAATTTCGGAATGGTGTACAAAATGGGATTGCCATTATACCAAATGTTCGGTGGTAAATTTCTCTAAAAGATCAACGGGATTTGTTTACTAACTAGCTGGAGTTGACTTAGAAGTAGTTGAGACGGAAAAATGCCTAGGTGTTACTGTAACTAACGACTTAACTTGGGGCACCTACATACACGTACGTAAAATATGCGGGAAATCATATTATTAAGAGTTGGGATTTATTTGACGGAGTGACTGAAAGGTTAATTAGGGAAGTTGTAACCACGCCCTTGAGGCCTCATTTAGCGTATGCACGTAAAGTATGGAATCCGACTGTAATTCGGGAAATTGAGAAGGTTCAACGCAGGGCAGCCCGTTTCGTCAAAAGCTGTTACGATGAAACGAAAAGCGTCACCGAAATGCTCCTGGAGTTGGGTTGGGAATCATTTGAAGAAAGACGATCCAATGCTAGGCTGAACTTGCTAAATAAAATCAGAGCAGACGTCTCGCAAATTATGCGTACGCCAACACACGAGTACATTGGTCGCTTGGGTCATGTGTATGGAATCCGGGAAATAGATGACAAAACTAGGAGAATCGAGGGCTCCTTCTGCCCAGGGATAACATGGTACGGCGGCTATGGGGTTAGAGAAAGAAAAAATCCCATTTGCCAGCCACAGCGTCCAGGAAATAATTAGTTTTACCCAAATGCATGCACATTCACCAATCTCGTGTATTTTGCTGTCAATTCCTCTTCCCGCGTGACCACTTGGGATGGTCATATAATTACTGTGGTGGACCTTTCAGCATCAAAACATGACAAAATGAAAAAGCATCAATTATGATCTGGATAAATTAAATATTTGGAGCAAAGCCAAATTTTCAGATATCTAGTAAATCGTAAGCCATAGCGATTGGATACCCGAGAATTCTTGATTTAATTCAGGAAAATAAACTTCCGTCTCCAAGAATTAACAATAATCCAATACCATACTGCGAGGATGTGAAAAACCTAGGGGTTGTGATGGTGCTTCGAATTTAAGCACCTAATCATTTGCCTCAAATGCATCCAGGAAATATAGTAACCACGACACCATTAAAGGTTATCCCCCAAACTCATTCGGGAATAGTCGCAATCGTCCCGCGTGGTTTGGGGTGTGCCGCGGGGAGTGGCGTTCGCTCGGTCATCGCGTGTGTCTATTGGGATTGGGGGAAGGGGGGTGGGAAGAGCGGTGGAGGCCGCCGAGAATCAGCGCCGTCTACCGCGGGGGCAGGCGAAGCAAGGCACTCCATTGTGCTTTCTCCGCCCTGGTTTCCTTCAACTGAGGCGTCGTGGAAGTTCAGCGGCGGGACGATTCGGCGTCCCTGGACTCGCTGCGCTCACCGTAGGGACGAGGCATGGGATGGGCACGTTCATTATGGCTTGCCCTTCGCCATGGGTGGGCAGTGGCGGGAATTCCCGTTTCCAGTTGTCGCCACACCCGCACCAAGGAATGGAGAGGAATATAAAGGCGCGTTAGGTAAATGCCCTCGACCTGTCCCGTGTTTCTTTTAAGAATTATTATTTTTGAATAAATATAAACATTATTATTATTATTAGGTAATCTACCGGTTAAGGTAGGTTTTTGGATGGACATAATTACTAATTACATAAATACTACTACCCCTAGCAAAACACAACATCCTACTTTACATAAGGTCCCACTTCAGCTCTGAGTACTTTCTTCCTCCCGTCCAACATCCCTATCCTTTTCCTTCCCTTTCCTCGTTTGCCTAACATTCTCCCCTCTATTACAGTCTTCAACATCCCGCTGCCGGTCAATACCCCCTTCATCCACTTTTCCTGCCTCCAAAGGATTTCTCCCAACAAACCCCTCTCTTCTCCCACCATACCAAGTACTTCCTCATTTGTTTTCTTCTCTGTCCATTTCACCTTCTCCATTCTTCTCCACACCAATATTTCAAAAGCCTCCAGTCTACGTCTATCCTCCTGCTTCAATGACCACGTTTCCGCGCCGTACATAGCTACGCTCCATATCAAAGTTTTTACGAGTGTTTTCTTAGCATCCTTACTCAACGTCCCTGTCATCAACTCCCTCCTCCTTGTGAAAGCCTCTTTGCCTAGCGATATTCTTCTCCTTACGTCCCTACTACTTTGACCGTGTTGGTCCAAAATACTACCGAGATACGTAAACTGTTCTACCTGCTCTAGTTTTTGCCCTCCTATTTTAATGTTAAGCTTAGCCTTTTACTTTCTAGAAAATCGCATAACCTTTGTTTTATTAATATTGATTCTCATCCCATACCTGTCGCACTGAATTTCCAGTTCACTCAGCAATGCTTGCAACCCCTTGGCTAACTGACAAACTAAGGCTTGGTCATCAGCAAACCTAACTGATTTTACGAATGCCCCGCCCACTTTCATTCCTACCTCCAGTTCCTCCCATGCCTCTTTAATCATTTCCTCTGCATACAGGTTGAACAGCAACGGTGATAATGGGCAACCCTGCCTTACACATCTTCCTAATACTGATCAACCGGACTCCCCGTTCCCCACTGGAAGCTGTGCAGTCTGAGATATGTACAGATTGCGGATTAGCCTCCTTTCCCTCCAATCTATTCCTATTTTCTGCTATATACTCATTAATTTTTCATAATTCAAATTGTTTTTCGAAATCTAAGAAACAGGCAAATACCTACTGGTTGTATTCTATATTCCTCCCGATTAATAATGTCATTACTGCAATGGCATCAGGCGTACCTATCTCCTTCCTAAACCCAAACTGATCATCCCCTACGTAATCATTTGCCCTACTCTCTATCCTTTTGCTTATGATCCTGAGAACAACTTTAGCTGCGTGGGATCGAACTAATTGTCCTGTAGTCCTCCCATGACGTAGCTTTTCCCTTTTACGGAATAGGAACTAAAACTGACCTCAGAGTCTTCCGGCCAGATTCCTTCCTCATAAATACTACGGATCAGCCCATATAGCCTCTTCCTCCCACATTTTCCTAAGCATTTTAAAAGTTCCGCGGGAATGTTATCCACCCCCACGGCCTTATCCAGTTTCATCTCCCTTAATGCCCTTTCTATCTCATAGTCTAGTATGCCTGGACCAAAGCTATGTTCCTCTACGTCATGTTCCTTTCCAATGTCTAACTTTGGTGGTCTAAGCTCTTTAGTATACAGTTCTTCTATATATTCCTTCCATCTCTCTTGGATCTTTCCTGCGTCGACTATTACCTTACCCACCTTATCTCTAACTGTTACTATAGATCTCCCTTTCCTACTTCCCGAAAAAGATTTAACTTTGCTGTACTGCGCACCGATTTCACCCTTCTTCTGCAGGCTTTCCATATCCTCGCACTGCGTCTTCCACCGTGCTTCTTTTGCGTTATTTGTTGCCCGCCTAAATTTATGGTTTAATTCTTTGTACTTTATTTTGCCTAATTCTGTATTTATATTCTTCCATTTTCTCCGCTCATCCATCTTTGTAATCATCTCATCCGTGATCCATGGTTTCCTAGTCCTTTTAGCGTTAACGGTTCCAATAGTGTCTTTTGCGGCTTGAGACAACCATTTCTTGATACTTTCCCAATTTTCTTCGATAGTATTTAGCTCTTTACCATCCTCCATGATTTCCTCTACTGCTGGTTCGTATTCCTTCCTTTTGAAACCATTTAATGCTTCTGCATTCCATTTTCTAACTCGTCGCCCCTGCCTTATCTTTTTGAAACGGAAGCTACATTTCATAACAACTAAATTGTGGTCAGAGTCCGCATCCGCTCCCGGGAAGCTGTGCGAATTTATCACACTGTTCCTAAACCTGTGTCTAACCAGGATATAATCTAGCTGATACCTTTCTGAGTCACCTGTCGTTTTCCATGTATAGCTGTGTCTTTTGTGGTGTCTAAACCAAGTGTTGGTGATGACTAACCCCTGTCTCCTCCAGAGCTCAACTGCTTTCTCCCCGCTGTTATTCCTCGTGCTTAAACCGTAGTCCCGGACCTCTTCTCCATCTCTTCCTTCGCCTACCGTCGCATTCCAATCACCCATCACTATCAAATGTTTCCCTCCAGGAACATACGGGATTATGTCCTCTAACTGAACCTATATCCTGTCGACCTCTTCTTCCTTATGTTTACTCGGTTGCATGTATACCTGAATAAAAGCAAAGTTCGTCGGTTCTGCTTTTATCTCTACTAGTAGTATTCAATCCGTTACCTGCTCTATGTTGACTACGCTTCTTCCTACCTCTTCATTTAATACTATGACGGGAGCATTGATGATTTTTCGAGTGCATTCATGGAATAGCTTAAAAATAGCTTTTCTCGAGAATTGAACTGGACAAATCAAATTTAAACATTCCTTAAAGAAAGACATACAGGTGTAAAATACTTGCGGAAAAACATGAGAATGCATTATGAGAGATCATATCTTTTTCTAAACGATTGTATATTATTCGGAGGGAAATTTCTCAAATGGACATCCTCGCCTCATAAGTTATTTCCGATAAGAATAGAAGGAAATAATATTCGAGAATATTTGTCCAAAATTATAATGTGTGTTTCGTTTTCACATACTAATCCTAAGAGCCAATAGCCTCTCTTGTTGCTACAATTTTTATAAATCCATATCGGTCCACACTTAAATACTCTACCTCCCCCATTCTACATTCCGGTGTTTTATTCTTTCTCAAATATTCGAGCATGAGTGGCTCCATAGAAATTTTCCTATTTTTCATGTCATTTTTCATTGCAGTTTAGCGTTTTCAGGTTTCGCATATTTCTGTTTTTTGGAAAGAGATGATTAAATTAATCTTATAGTTGATCAATATTTCTTATCTCTAATACATTACGCATATTGTGCTGTATAACTGCATCAACGCCTTATTTTCTAGTTTTTATCATTAGTTCCGAGCGTGTGTCGTTGACCCCTGGTGTCCTGTTCGCCCTCTCGTTCCCCCCCGCAGTGCCAAATTCAGATCCAAGGTCTCCTCTGTCTTACCCGCCGGCCTCATCCTCTTCTCCCACTACTATTGCATTCATTCCTCGCCGATTCCGTTTCCAAGGCTCTCCCCTAATTACATTCGCCCATCTCTTCGCTTAGTGATTATATTCATTTAGAATTAATTCCACCTTTGCCGTCCTGAACGGGATGGATAATACGTATTTGCTGTTTGCTGATTAAAATCGTGCTTCACGATTCCACAAGCAGCTTCAACCTTTCCCCGCTCAGTTTGCGATGCACTTTATGAAGACTGCATGAAGACATGGTCTTCTTGCAGTCTTCTCTGGCTCCTCTCGATTTTCTACCACTTTTTTTCAGTCTTCTGTAGCACATCTGACATTCCCTGTAACATGTGCTGCAGAAGAGAGAGGGAAGTACTACAGGTTCCATACTTTCAATCTCCTACGCATAAGGGCCAATACTTCGCCCGTACTCCAGTGTTTGCTTCCCTTCCACAGGTTTCTCACGGTCGATAGCTTTCCTCGCGGCTAATCAAAATCCAGTCGTTATTTTTTTCCTCTCTTTCTTCAATAAAACCTCTCTCGACTCATATTTCCGTCTCCTTTAACAATGTCTGCCGGAAATCCAGCTGTGGCTTATTTTTCTCAAAACTCCCTCTCTCTTCCTCTTCAGAGTCTTCATTCTCTCCTTCAGTTTTCCTCGAGTTTCATACGGCAACTCACTAGAAATTAACTGTGTCCTTTGTGCCGTGGTCCTGCTATTTATCTGATTCTTATATCTCTGTTTTGCGAGTGCGTCGTCAATCTCCAGCCGTCTTCCAAGTGCATCGCCTTCGGGGGTGCATCTGAATAAGGGTGTTCGCCACTTCGTATTTTTATTCCTCCCAGAATTGCGAAACCCTTCTTCTCTTTCATTCCGTTTCCCTAGACCATGTTATCCCATATTTTTCTTTCCTGGGCGTCTCCAACGATTCCGTTCCAGCCTTCAAGGATACTTGGATTTCCTTCACCCTTGATACTCCTCCGGCAATATCGCCATGCACCGTTTCCTTGTCATCGTGCCCAGTCGTTGGCATGGAAGTATGTGCGTAACACCACGGTATCTGTGGGTTTCGCTTCTATCGTCACCATAACGACCTTCAATGGTGCTTTAGGGAGCAACACTCTCCCCCAATATTATTCCCACGGCAGCACACATACATCCACGGCCGCAGCCACTCCAAAATGTCTCTCCTTCGGTCCATTCATTTCACTTGCACCAAAGATGCCCAACCCTATTCTGCACACCTCCGTCTTCACACTCCACTTGTCAACTGATTATTCGCAGAATACCTTCTCTAATTTCGAGGCCGGTCTCTAAATCCAAAGGCGACCCACAGCACGGACGTGCTCTCTCACTTCAAGGTCATTCACGAGAAAAATTAACGAAGAAGATAGAAGTTGAGAAAGTGCAAATGTGGTCATGTGCCACATCGAAACAAATGCACGGCTCATTGCTATTAAACTAAGTAGTTTTTCTTCATCTAAAATCGATTGCAAAAGGTTACCAATAAATGCGATTGCATCATCAGAATGGAAATTACTCCTGAAGTTTTTTTCTCCATTAAGCATGTACGTATGCACATAGCGTAGTGCATACACAAGTCTGCCGTCCATTGCATGCCGAGAGAGAGCGGATCGCTGACTACTGGGTTCAGCGAGAGTGAGTGGTACGTCTTAAGAAGACGCGGGTTTCTTCCGCCCGTGGATTGGGCGTCTCGCGTGGCGACACCTCGGGCCGTGCCTCTCGCCCTCTCGAAGTTAACAACCGCGACGATGTCACTGCCGAGAATATAATACACTCCAAAAAGTCGAAAATTTCAAGATAAAAAAGGTTTTCCGTTATTTCTCAAGAGTAAAATAAAGAAGAGTATATATTCATGTACGCTAACTCGCCCGGAATAGCATTGACGCAAAACTTGATGGCGTATCGCCGTTCACGCGAACGCTCCATCGCGCCGCGTTACAAAGTCGAAAAATACACTTCACGCGGAGGCATATCTTTCCGCTCAGACTGCTCGGAGCAAACTAGCGACCGGCAGCGTTGGTAGGGCAGACCCCCCACCACTATTCCCGACCGGTTTTAACTCGCTGAAGAGTCGCGCCACAATAAAATCATACGCATTACTTTCATAATGGACCATGTATATCGATAAAATTTGGAGTTTATATATTCCGCCGCAATACTTATCACAACCAAGGAAAGTTGGTGACGTGCATACAAAGCAAAACTAGCTTTACTTCTTCCTCACGAAGTTGCCAATTCTAACTTCGAGGAGAGGACGATGCTTCTAGCAAGAGAATCGATACGCGGCGTGTGAAACCTCACGCCTTGCAGCGGGCGTGGCGGATAGTGTCAGTTGGCGAGGAGGGCGCGGGGAGTGGAGGGGGCGGGCCGCATCAGTCTCGGGGATTACCGCGATGGGGGATTCCGGGGCTGATGGGGGCGGGAGGCTGAATGTGAGCGCTCAATCCCATCGCCTCCCCACCCTCTCTCTCTTTCTCTCGGGAGAATTGTTTTTTGAGGTGAGTTTGGTTTTCCGTCTTCATCAGGCTGAGTGTGGGAGTGGGGGGGAGGGAGGGAACAAAGACGGGGAGGGGATGATAACTTCCTCCCTCTC
This sequence comes from Hetaerina americana, assembly GCF_022747635.1. Taxonomy (NCBI): domain Eukaryota; kingdom Metazoa; phylum Arthropoda; class Insecta; order Odonata; family Calopterygidae; genus Hetaerina; species Hetaerina americana. The sequence continues at coordinate 1,166,780 of NW_027287250.1, forward strand.
CAGGTGATATATTATTATTCGGCCGCCGCTTCCGTGGATCCCCTCTCCTTTCCTCATCCCTCCCCTAAAACAAAGGAGGCCACAATGTGATAAGAGGATCGGGAGGGGAATGAATGCTCCTCCGAGGGGTGTCGGCGATTGGAGGGAGGGGGCGGGGGGTTGTTCGAGGGCGGCGCCGGGGGCCCTCGGAGGCCACTCTCCGCCCCCCGGGGGCGAGAGGGAACCCGGCCCTGGAGGCAGAATCGAACGTTCGGCGTGGAATCCAGAGGACGGACGCCGGTCCTAGACTGGGTCAACTTGATGCCTGGTGATGACTTCCGCCTCGCCTTGCCATTGATAAAAAGTAATCACTTCGTCTGAAGGCATTCGTTAAATAACTCAAATAATGCTGCTCATGGAAAAATATATGCTCGGGAAAAATTTGTGATTTAAACTTAAAAAGCCGAATGGTGGCTCAAAAAATATGAAACGCTCAATTCCTGATGCGTATTTGCTCCTTGCATGCAACCATTGAAGCCTATGAACAGTATAATGTAGTATTTCATGTGTCAGAATGTCGCGCGCGCAAGGATTCCGTTGTAGCGGAGAGCTACCAGAAGATTCCTTTTCTACAAATATCGCAACACTCGTTACTTTATAAAAGCTTAAAATGGAAATAGCATGTCTATTGGCTATGAGGTCATAACCACTATTATTATTTTTAGTACTTCACCTTAAATATCATGTTTACAGAGAAGTTCAGATTCATTTCTCTAATTCGGTGTCGGTACTTGCAAGGACATTATAGATAGATAGATAGATAGATAGCGGTCTTTATTTGGGCGAAATTGAGACCAAATGGTCCCTTCTTCCATTTAACCCATCGTCATATACATATTATATTAGCCATTTAAACTTACAGTTACATTCAAATCTAAACATAAACACATAGAGATAGACATAAATTCATTAATCCAAATTTGCACATCGAAAAGAAAAAAGTATATACATATATATAGACACACACATACACATACACACACATATATACCTATATGCATACACATAAATACACATATACATACATATCCACACACACATACATATACACACATAAAACATACATACATGCATTCATACACATGCATAAATACATACATAAGTACGCACTTACACACCCATACATACATACATATACATATATAAATTAAGAATACTCCTTCAAATACTCAAATTAAATGACAGTGAAGATAGAGTACAATAAAATGAGGAAAGTCTAAGCAAAGAATGAGGTTTGTGGGAAAAGCTAGGGAGAGCGTGGCATTGCTCAACTAGTAAAAACCCACGCAGGAAAAACACCCACGAAGAGAAGGGGGGTGTGAAAAACCTGCGAAAACCCTATTAATTAGAGGAAAGATACGAGGGTCATCCGGAAAGTAGTACCCGTTCGTGCCGCATGAAGTGCTGACGACGCGAGTAGCCGCTGGACGAGGTCAGATAGCTTCAGTGGCTTGTCTGCCTTCTCTGAGCCAAGTTGCGTGACGCTAGCATTGCCTGTGTTGTTTCTGTGATTGTTTACAATGTTTAAAAAAATTGAGAACGCCGCCAGTTGTGAAGTGAGGGCAGTGATTAAATTCCTCAATGCAAGAAACGTTCGCCCATGTGATATTCATCGCCAATGGACGAGTCGTCTGTTCGGCGGTGGTGTCGCAACTTCAACATGGGGAGGGGGAACACACACGACGATGAGCGTTCGGAGAGACCGTCTGTCATTACAGACCAACTGGTGAGCTCAGTTGACGAATTCGTGAGGAACGATCGGCGCGTCACAATTGATGACATCTGTGAGCATTTTCCCAATGTTTCTCGAACAATTGTTCATGAAATTGTTAAACACCATCTGCATTATGCAAAAATTTGTGCAAGATGGGTCCCTCGCGTATCTCAATGAGCTGGCGGCGAAGGACTATGCAGCAGGAATACAGAAACTTGTCACACGTTATGACAAATGCCTTAATTTGCTTGGAGATTATGTTGAGAAGTATTTTAAAGTATCCTCTTTCAAATAAAATTTTTTATGTTTGTTAATATTTACTTTTGTGTCTTTATTTCACGAACGGGTACTACTTTCCGGATGACCTTCGTACATGTACATTGTAACAATCATTTTTTCAGAGTATACATATTATTAAGTTACTGAAATTGAAATGCAGAAATTAAATACATTGACAACACATGCGGAGTAATGAGAAGCGTGATGTTTCTAAAAATAATTACGCAAACTCCTACCGCTTGAGATGACAAAACAAAAAGCAGGGTAAAAAACAAAGTAGACACAGTGATCTGTATAACAGCTGAGTGGAATGACGGAGGGATACTGGTTAAGTTAAGTACCTGAGGAAAATGAACTTGTGAAGTGCTCTTCTAAATGTTGTTGTTGATGAAGAGTTTTTTATGTCATCTGGGAGAGAGTTCCACAGACGGCATGCTGTAACATGAAAAGATTTGTGATAGATTTCCGTGCGATGGTGTGGGACAAGAAATTTGTTATTACCCCTGGTATTTCTGTTGTGGATTGAGTTGATGAAGAGGAAGTTTTTGTATAGATAATTAGGGGTGTGCTTTGAAAGTATTCCGTAGAGAAGTGAAAGAATATGTAAATGCCTGCGGCCTTCTAGCTTTAACCAGGATATTCTATTAAATGAGTCGGAAATATGATCGTACTTCCTAAGATCACATATGAACCCCACACAGGAATTATGGGTCTTCTGGAGTTTGGTTTTTAGTTCGCCTGAAAGGTCTTGGTATACTACATCACAGTAATCAAAGTGGGGTATGAGAAGAGTGGACACAAGAAGCATCTTTAAGGAGGGGGGAGCAATGTGCTTTAACCTTTTCAGTGAATGCAGGGATGAGTTAATTTTTCTGCAGATAGCAATTGCATGATCAGTCCAAGATAATGTTTCATTTATGGTTAAGCCTAAATTATTTACTGTCCTTAGGTATGGTATGATAGATCCTTGCAATTTTAGTGGTGGTAGTTTATCAATACTTATTTTAGAATGTATTTTATGGTATCCAATTATGATGGACTGACTTTTGATTGGGTTTATTTTCAATAAATTTTTTATTCCCCATAGTGACAAACACTTATACTGATGTGGCATGAATATTCACTGCAAAGGAAATAAAAATGTGTATACGGAGCTGCCCCCCCACCCTAGTCTGTATCACGCCGTAGGACTCGGACAATTGACTCGGTGAGTCCTACGCTAACCAAAGAGATTTTTTTATTTTCGGAATTACCCGGAACGAGGAGTGAATTTGGGGCCTTTGAAAGGGATTTTATTATTGAGTATTTTTTCTATGCTTCCGTGTCAAATGAGAGAATGGTACAGGAAGGGGATATATTTCCGAAGGGAAGGGGCGGCGAAGGCCGAAAATGAAGGGTAGGAACGTTTTTTAATCCGAAAATTTTAACCTCATCGTCATCTTTTTCCTGGAACCTATAAAATTAGAAAAAACGACGAAAGAACATTACCCAATTATAAAAATATACTATTTGACATCACAATTTCGGCCTAAGCTCCTAGCCACGTCTTTCAGACATTCTGCCAACCTGTCAAATCATCGAAACCATTATCTCGACCTCCGCCCGCTTTTTCCCGCTTATCAACTTGCAAGTGCCCACGATGCAAATTCTGCCCTAACCTTTACCCCGAATTCTTTCGTACCGCACCAAATCATCATTCTATCAAATTGCACATAAAACTTTCACTTATCGCCTTTCCTACAACTCCTGCCCGGCCACCTCCTCGGGCCACTCACTCTCTGTCTCTCCCTCCATGCGCTCTCAATACAAGTTTCACCCTGCCACGCCACATCATTCGCCTTCTCCACTTGCCCCATCCCTTAACACGCCACCGCACCACTTTCGACAAACTCTTTTCCCTCTCCATAACAGAAGCCATTCCGGAAAGTGCAAGCGGCATTGAGGAGAGAATGCTAGAGATGGCGCCCACGTCCGGCTCATACGCGCATTTTAAATCCCCGGCCTAAACAGGGCTCGCTGATGAACCAACCCCCACCCGCATCTCCCCTCTCCGCCTCCATTCGTAACCTCTTCCCCATTAACCCTTTCCTTCCCACTCCCTCACTCTCTCTCATCCTGCCTTGGGACTGCTTAACCATCCCAGGTAGGCGAATGGGACCGCTGTATTATCAAGAAATATATTTATCCTTTTCGTGTCGTATGTTAAGTATCAATTTTTGTAGCAGAATAGGAGTTCATAGTTGGTATTAAAAGATTCAGTGGGGTACGGAGGACGTCGAGCAAGACCGCAAATCAATGAGAAAAACGCACGCAAAATGAAAAATACCAAGTACATACAACCAGTCCAATAATATAAAGATATTGTAGCAAAGCCAGAACGTCAATCATTAAATCCTTGCAAGCATCCTGCCGTTTATAACAAGGTGAATTGAAGTTTTCAAGATATGCTGAAAACGACGTACAGGCAATGGCTAATTGAAATTTATTCAACCATCCATAGCTAAGTTAAACATTCCTGTAAATTTGAAAAGATACTACGACCTACATTCATCCCTCGTAAGTTTTTTATACCGGAGGGGATAGGTAAGCGACGATGAGGGGCTGCAATTGAAGGCCACCCTAAAACAGTACGTCTTGAAAAGCAACATATCGTCGGCTTCTTGGCAAAGCGCAGAGCTAAAGAAAACACGCTCAGTTCAAAAGCCACGCCGCCGCAAAAAAGATGCATTTAGCATTCGTGGCGAATGGAGCTACTCGATTCATTACGAAACGAATGGATTACGCGAGGCGGGGAAAAACAATGCGAAATAATTGAGAGAAAATTACACACACTGAGTTGACCCATGCTAGCAACAAATTCCTTTTTAACTCGATGGGTTGAGGAAATAGCGAAATGACTCCCCCAGGGGCGGAAATAGGGGACGGAGAGTATGGGTTGAAAAGTAGGGGGTGAAGAGTGAGGGGTGGAGAGTAGGGGGTGAGGAGAGTAGGAGGGGCGGGGGTGGGGGACACACTGGAGTGCAGCGGAGGTGGCGCCTCAGGCATGGGGCGGCAGGAGTGGTAATTGCTTCTCCACCTGGCTGGGAGTATGGCAGGGGTTGGTTTTTGGGTGTGGCGGGCGTGGGATTACCGGGGAGGGGTGCGGTCGTGGACGCGAGGGGAGGAGGTGGGGTTGACGGCGGCGTCGTGGAGAGATGGAGTGTCGGAGACTGGATCGTCGGGCGTCGGGTGGGGGGGAGGGATTTCGGATAAGGCGTCGGAAGAGTGGAGTCCTTGATGACAGGAGTGGTTTGAGTGGGTGGGGCGGGAGGCGGAGAGGGGCTCTAAGGGGTTGCCGAGGACGAAGGAACATGGAAGTCCAATTTTTGGTCGCAGCGGCGCCCTTAATCCCAGGCACCTGGCGAGCGAGCACACGATAGGGCGGAGGAGGGTGGGGGCAAGGGAAGGGGCGGAGGGGGGTGGGGTAGGAGAGAGCGGGCTCCTTCCCGGCGGTTGCTAAGGACTCGGGGAGAGGGGACGGTGTGGGTGGGGCATTCCGCCCCGGAGCGGGGGGGCGCGTTGGTGTGCGTGAATTACTATTCTTTCCTCCTCGCACCAGGGGGCACGCGTACCCTCGTGCTGGTGGGCCCGCCCGCCCCGATGAGGGCCCGGCCCCTCGCGCGGGTCACGCATGACATGAGCCACGGGTGTGTACAGCCGCGCACCAACGTAGTGTCGTCGCCGGTTTCTAGGTCACGCTCCTCGTCTGGATGCACGCGTGGACCGGCGCAACCTAACCCCGCCCGCCCCCTCCCCTCGCCATCCCTCATCTCGCCCTTCTCCCTCTATTATTCTCACTTTCTTCAACTGCCTTTCACATCCTTCAGTAAACATGTACTTCTCAAACGCGAACCTCATTCACTTCTTTTCCCTTGTTTCAATTAATGTTCTCTCCTCGCTTACCTCTGCCGTAGATTCCTTATTCTATTCATCCACTTCACGTTTAACTTCCCCTACAACCGTCCTCCTAATTAAAGTTTGACAGCCTCCGAATTATGTGTCAAATAGTTTGAGAAACGCCACTCATTTATTCCACGGCCGGCCGAGGGCGAATCCTGGTAAGAACCCGAGGCGATGGGGGCCCTCGAGAGGGCGTGTGCCCGGCACCCTTGCCCCCAGCCCAAAGGGAGCACCGCCACTCGGTGACGCGAGGCGAACCCGCCGAGTGAAGGGAGGGAGCGCTTCGGGAGGCCGAGGGCAACTGGAGGATGGAGCACGACCCTCTTTCCATTGTCTGCGTTCAGGCCTCCAATCATCCTGCTTCAGTGACCATGTTTCCAAGCCGTACGCTGCATATCAAAGTTTGGACGAGCCATTTATTAATACCCTTACCCAATGTCCCTGACATCCTACTTCTCTCCTCCTCGGAAGAAAGGTACTTTGTCTAATAACGCAGTTCTTCTCCTTCCATCCCCACTACTTTGACACCATTTTGGTCCAAAACACTCCCGAGACAAGTGCACTGTACCACATGCTATAGATTTTCCCTCGCATTTCAACTTTTAGCTTAACTTAATACTATATATATTTATTTATTTATTGATTCAGTATAAGTCCGAAAACAGCACATTTTGGCCTTTACATCGAACTATTAACAACGATAACAATGGACACATTTACAAACACCCAAGCCCTAGATGGAGGGAAACTCACCCAGGCGGGAATCGAACCCGCGACCCTTGGAATGGCAGACGAAGACGTTACCCCGCCGCCACCGGGGTCCGGTATATATATATATATATATATATGCTTTCGTAGACGTAACACGGAAGTGCCGAATAGTACAATACACAGTAACACACAATATAGAAACACAAAAAAAGAACACTCACACGTATTTTCTTGATATTTCGACGGAAACAATCCGTCTTCCTCTGAAGACGGATTGAATCTTAATTACTAGAAGTAATTAATTCTATATCTTCAGAGGAAGACGGATTGTTTCCGTCGAAATATCAAGAAAATACGTGTGAGTGTTCTTTTTTTGTGTTTCTATATTGTGTGTTACTGTGTATTGTACTATATATATATATATATATATATATATATATTAAGATAAAGCTTGATCATCGGAATATCTAACTGATTTTCTAAATTTCCCGCCGATTTCCATTCCTAACTCCAGTTCTTCCCATTCCTCTCCAATCATTCCACATACTAGTATACGTTGAACAGCACAGGTGATAATGGACTAACCCTCCCCTTACCTCTAACATTGCCCATTAATAAAAAATTAATAACTATTTTTCCATAATAAGTTTTGTTTTAACTAATTAAATGGTACCCTGTTCAGTAACAGATACCACATGCGGCGCTACATTTACTCGATCAAGAGAATTGAAGCCGGAATATGCTGGACTCTGATGAAGTCACTACATTATGTTTTTGCTACAGGCATGGAGTAGAGGCTAAGATTGTGAGTGATTAATACTCCGGGGAGATTAACCTAATTATTAAGGAGAGATGCGACGATTTTTTTGGAACAGCCTCAGCGGTATCCTACTTGACATGCTTTCACTTCCGGTTTAGTGTAAATAGAGGAGTTCCCTGTCATGACAATGCCTTCTGGCGCTCAGCGTACGATACCCGGCTCGAGTGCTTTGATCCCATTCCCGAAAATGAAAAAGAGATAACTCTGTTCGAAACATTTAGTCACTCTAATGAAATACACCGATATGCAATATTTAATCAAGATTCGATGAACAAATCGGGTGTAGGAATGAGTGACTCCAACCTTTCTCCCAGATTTCGGTCCAGGATCCAGGAGCCAATGTAGAAAGAAGACCATCGATACCGGAAAAAGTCCGGAAACTCCGGGCGAGTCAAGGATTGCATCCTCGTCCATCGTAACATGTTTCCTAAAAATGGAATTCGTTAGTTAAAATGCTGTACTTTATGGACTTTAAATCATTAATTGAAAAGTCCTGCGCTTTCACTTGTCTTATTCTGCAGTCTTTACCGATTGGGGGCGTCTTGGGGAGCAGAGCACTCCGAGGCACACGTGGGGCACTTGCGCACAGTGGGTGGGCGGGCGGGTGGCGTGGTGGCGGGCGGGCGGCTGCCGTCGCTCGGCGTATCCGAGGCTCACGGATTTCTCGCTCTCCCCATTCCATCTGACCCGCCTATGCCACAAAAAAGAGGCGCCGGGATGAGCATAGGTATTATATTGTCGTGCTATACTCCCTTGAAACTTATCCTTTTTCTCTCGATGGAATTGTGATCTGAATTAATGGACAGACAAGTGCACGTCTGATCCCTCGGATGGGGTCCATTCCTCTTCCTTGCCCTCTCTCTGCGCCAGTGACCTCAAGCCCGCAACTCCCATCTCTTTCCGATACTAACGGCTTATATCCATGTCCAACGTAAGTAAAGATATTTATTTAATTATGAATACTAAATAAAATGGAACCTTTTTAGAGAAGAATTCGATTACCAATAATAAACGAAAAATATTTTCTTTTGAGGGATTTGTAAGGGATCAGAATAGCATTATCCGCGGCGACGCGAAAAATCAATGAAAACTATTTTGTGTCAAAAGTAGTCCGATGTCTAATAGCCCCCTGCCACTCACCCTAACGGCGACTAACGGGGTACCACTTGGAAAACATGTAGAAAAGGAGCAAAAAAACGAATCGTCAAATAGAGTTCTCAGGAATTACAGGACACGAGGAATGAGAAGACAGAGGGTTGGGCCAAATATTTATTCGCACTGCGGAATGGTTTCAACTGTCTGCTTTATAGTACTTCGTATTGGCGAGGCTGAATTGGGAAGCGATCGGGCCGAAGGGAGGCGCTGGTGCGGGGGGAAGCCTCAGGTGCACCCTCGGAGCAACCCCTTTCCCGTTGTCGTAAACCCTGGAAGTGGCGGGCGGAAGGAGGGCGCGGCCCCGAAGGGGAGTGCGTGCGGCTGGCGTGCGACCAGTAGTCGTCATTCGCCGTCGAGGGAATGTTGCGTCTTCAACTCTCGGGTCCTTGGGAGGAGATGGAGAGAGGGTGGCGGGATCGGGAGGGAGGGAAGGGGCGGCGAAGGGGAGGTTCCCTTGTCGCAAGAGCCCCCGGCTTCGGGACTCGGGCACAGTGAGGAGGCGAGCAAATATATAAGGAGTTGGAGGCAGCTGCGAGGACGTGCCGTGGATGCCCGCACTGATAGAGAGGGGGGGTGCCGTCCGCAGGGAGGGAAGGCCACCTTGTGGACGGAGGCGCGGCTCACGAAGCCTCGTTAGAGTCCAGTGAACAAATGTGCCTTTGGTGTTCGCCTTTGTCAGCTCTGCTAATGGCTTAGAACTTCGTGGTGGAACAGCAATTTTGCAAATATCATTTACATACCCCAATTCTCTAGTATTCCATCACGAAAAGCATACCTGCGATTGAGATGCAGTGTGTTACATCACTGACGGCAAGAAAACTCGATTTTTGTTCACTGTTTGTTTGGCATCAGTTTTTCACGCAAAGATTTTCCGTTGAGATTATATTCTCGAAACTTTTCAGACTATCATTATAGTTGTATATCCTATTTGAATCGACGCATTCGTTGACAGGTGGCGAAGGGAAGGGGGGCGGGGCGTGTGTAGGTAATGCGAAGCAGCGTAAAGACCGCGGATTGCCGATGCGAAATCCTCCTGCGTCGTCTAGGACACGGGTGCGGCGGAAGGAAGAGATATCGCAAGTCCGGAGGAGGATGCGTCATCCGTTTAATTGATCCGGTTGGAGCGAAAAGCGAGCGCGAGATGGGAAAGTATGTCAAGAAGAAAATCAGTTTATGATGGAGGCAGCCCTGACATCACCATCGGCTCCTCCCGAAAATGAAGTGTTGAAATGCAAAGTCAAAATATTGCATCGTTTAAATGCTGTCGAGAGACGCCAGAAGATCTGGTCTCACGCGGGGAAAACGTCAGCCTCCTTCATGGAACATAACCGCCGCCATGAGTTATGGGGAGAGCGGCGGCGGCGGGTCGTCCGACGGAGGGTCCGCAACAAGTGCCGATAATGTCACCGGCAGCCGTCGCCCACGTCCTTCCCGTCGTGCTCCACGCAACGGACTCCCCGCTGCCCACTGGTGCACGATCGCCGCGCACTATCGCACCATGGTGGCGAGCGATATAAGGGAATCTAAGGTCACCGAGGTGAGCGTGGATTCTGTTCGCGGCTCCCCATCCTCGCATCACCGCCGACGGAAGCGCACGTGAGCGTCAGAAACCAGCCCTCGCACCAATTACGGCGCGGGAACGCTTCCTATTGGATATCACCTATTCTAGCGTTTCCCCTGAACATTACTCCACCGGACCAACAACAGTTCAGTACCAAACGTGCCTCAAATATACTTCTCGCCCGTAGATTCAAGCCCAAATAAATAACCGCGCGATTCCGCGTTTGGAAAAATGAGGCAATGGAAAAGGTCCACGCATGCAATTCGTGCGCGATTGATACATGAAAAAGAGAGTGCGGGCGGGCGGCATGACTATAAAGAGGACAGTGACTGGTGGCCGGTGTTGTTGTTCAAGGTGGAGCAGAGCGAGGGGGGTGGGTCGGCGAGGGGGCCTCATTACATTTCAGAAGGAAGGAAAGTGGCATTTCATCCGCGAAAGCGAAACCGCACTGCTTTTAGGGAACCGGTGAGAGGGGATTTGGGACGGGGGGCGGGGGGGGGGAGTGGGTCGGAAGAGGTAAACGCGAAATAACAAGATTGGGGGCGCGGATGGGGGAGGGGGTGTGCGTATTATGGGGGGCGCGGAGGGGGTGGAAAAAACCACTTGACTCCCTCGCTCCTTGCGAGGGGTGGAATGTAAGAGCTTGTATGAGGGTGGGAAGTGCCGCGGGGGAGGAGGCGGGGGGGGACGTAAAAAGCAGGTGGGGAAGGAGGCCTGGGGGGATGGGGGGATTAGAAGGGGTGGGGGGGTCGCGCGAAGGGTTTTCCACTCTGCCCTCCCATCCCCAACCCCCCAACCCTCCATCCCCATGCAAATGCATTCCCAGTAAAAGCTTTCCTCAATCTTTTTCAAATAAAAAAGAAGTTAATGTTGAGACGGTGTCCGAGGGGAAGAGTTTGCCGTCGCCCCGCGCCTGTTTGTGTCGATGGCGCGGGCTGAGGGGGGGGGGAGAGGGGGGGGGAGGTATGTTTTCTCCCGTTTGGGAAGGGGGAGGGGTCGAAAGGTGGGAGAGGGCGGTCGTGAGGGAGGAGGATAAATACCCAAATCGATAAATCGAAACGCGTGTTCAAGTGGAGTGTGTTCGGGGTGGGGTAGGGGGGCCAGCGCGGGGGACGGGCGAAGGAATTGCTAGCGCGAACGCACGCACGCTGGGACACGTACTTACATGACGCGGCGTGCCGCACTCACGCGGCCCCCCGGCGGCAATTGACACGAGTATTTGTGGATCACATGCTCCCCCGCTAGAATTCACGCCTTCGGGTCACTCTGAGCGGGAACTTCACATTCCCATGGCAATTTAAGAAACTATTACCCGACTTGCATGCGACCCATCTACTAAATCTACTATTAATGCAAGAGAAATTGTTCGCACATCATATGGCATCCATGCAGATCCTCGGGTACGAGCGCGGACACTCGGGACCGAATGATTCCCTCGCATGAGTGTCTCAACTCCCACCGGAATATTTCCACTCCCTTCACTGGAGCACACGGGGGTTGCATGCCACGAAGCAACGATAGTCTTCCTTCCAAAATCGAGTGAATTATAGTATTGCTTGTTCAATTTTTTTGGGGATTTGACAGGCATAACCTGAACTGAATTTACAAAAAGCGCTGGATTCTACTTTATTTATCCCAATATATGACCTACGCTCTTGCCTACCAGCTATGCTAAACCCTCGAAACGTGTTCGTGTAACCTACGCGCTACGAGCTGCGATGCTTCGGTAGTATAATGGACCCCGGAGCGATTAAGGGGTACCCGACACGATGAGAGGACAGGCCTCAGATCAACGAAGTCCACTCCGATTTCCCGGCAAAATCCCAGCAATCTCTGATTTAAACCCTCAATGCGGCTCCAAACGAGCCTTCCGCGGTCTATATGCGGCACAATACTGCATGTACTTAATTTAACTGGGATCTTCAACTCTGCCTTGACTCGTTTAACCTCCGAGTGCATCTCCTTAAAGGAGCGCAGGATCTCCTCAGATCCACGTTCCGAGGCGTCGCGTGTCCCGACATGAGCCACAATGCGTAGCTTGGAGCAGCCCGTATTACTGACGGCCGCCTTCACCGCAGCCATCGCTTGGGGTGTCCCGCCGCCTGGTATACACCAGGACGACAAGAATCCAACACCTCCCTCCTGTTGGACTCGGCGGCGCAGCTGATTCATTATACGCCGGACATTGGAACTGCCTAATATAACGGTTCCCCCCCTCCCCGACCGCTGATGCTTTACCCTAGGTAGTGCCCTCGGAGTAGGGGTAGGGGGTGCAGGTACGGTGGTGCTGTCATCCGACAGCACTTGGTACCTGTTGGAGACGGGGATGGTATCTGCCTCCGCAGAGTCCAATCCTCGCCGTAGCGTTACCTTCCCCTTGCCCCGAGAGGCGACCCTCCAATCGTCCGACCTACGGACGTGAGACACTCCCTCGTTGAGAGATGGGACACGGGGTAGGTCTCTAATCGCCCAGCAACGTGTAGCATTCGGACGAATCCGTGCACCCCTATGGGCGTGGCGGGTTTTCGTATTCCCACCCTGAGCACCATCTCTCCTGAGGGGAGCCCTCCGGCCGGCGATCTCCGATCGAAGCTCCCGCACCATTCTCTCCAGCATGACGATGCGGGCCCTTAAAGCAGCGCATTCGCCAGAGATTTCGAGGTTTCGAAACAGGGGACCTAGATGAAGCCATCCTTATTTGACTACCGTGTTCCCAACAAAAGCTAACCTGTATACACTATGCTAAAATTTCTAAAAAGGGTTAGCTAAATTTAGCTCAATCAATAAGTTACGCTTTGGAATGGAATATGAAGCCTAAGTGGAAAAAACGATGCTTGAGTAAGGTCTGGTTTTCAGAGTACAAAAAAAAGATAGTAAGAAAAAGGAAAGCACTCACCGGTCACCAATCAGAGTCGAAGGACAAAAACCACCACAATCCACTAAAATAAATTACTACTACCACACACTACGGTTAACAAACCACACAAAAAACGAAAACTATATAAACAAAGCAACGAAATATCCGTTAAGCACAGCCCATCTATGACTACTATTTGTTTGCGATTTGACAAGAGGTCTCTAATCCCATTAATAATTTTCTCATTGATTCCATAGCATTTAAGTTTATGTTACAGTTTATCGTGTGGGACTTACCATAGTAAGTGGGGGCCTATAATATGCCCATAGAATTCTCAAATATGTAACCCGGCTGAAATTTAGTCAGTAAATTTAACCTGTATTTAACCGGCGGTCAACTAGTGGCTCCATTCTTAATTCTTCCAATGCAATCGTGATACTGCTACCTTGTTCATAACCACTTTTGAGAAACCTATCCCATACACTTGCAGCATGTATACATATATATATATATACACATTCAAACACGAAATCCCGCCAAACGGCGAATAAATACTCATATATACAGAAACAGATATAAGGAAAAGGGATAGGAACACACACAAAGGACGAACACAATAGAGGTGGCGAAGGCGGAATCGAACGGATCACAAGAGTAAAAATATTTCCTTGACCGGGACTCGAACCTCGGATCTTTCCACTTGCCGGGCGGATGCTCTTAACCACTTGAGCTATGGTTCAATTTAGTTTTATTCGGTCTAGTATGTTACACTGCTAGTGTTTACATTGTACACATTGTCAGCTTACAGATTATGGTTACAGAGTATTTTTTTTTCCTACTATGGTTACACACTTACATAGACATAAATTCATATACATTGCATTAAACAATTGTGACCATGAACAATACTGTTGAAGGAAATAATAAAGGCAGGGTTCACAAAATATAGAAGGAAATATTTGGATTAGCAACGGAACATTAGATTTGGTTGGGATTATTGATAGCTTTGAAGCACAGTTATTCAGAAAAACAACTTTTTAACCACGGACGAAGTGTGTCCGGTACCGGGGGCAGCCACATCCGTTCCACCAATGCTTGCATGCCTTTAGCGGAGTGTTTATTCGCGGTTCTCATCTGTGTGAATTCCACGATTAGGGTGGTCATTATGAAGGATTTAAAGCTCGGAAAGAGCCGAAAGTTCAAGGTGATCAGATTCATGTCGGTAATGGCACCACCACCGAACACGTCCCAGGTTTTATAGATCTTTTTTAGAGCTTCCCATTCTCTGATTTTATCGTTGCATCCAAGGATGAGATGCGCGACGTTGTCTATTCGACCGCATGACGGACAAAGGGGCGAATCGGCTAGCCGAAGGTGGTGCCTCACTTCCCTCGTCATGACTGTGTTCGCGATTAGGTTAAACATTCCACTACGTGCCTCATCGTTCGCCCTGCTGGTCGCCCAGTTTTTCCAAGAAATCGTTCTTTTCGATATATTTTGTTGCTGCTCGGTAAGCGCTCTGACATACAGGGTCTTCACTCGAATTGCCTCTCCATCTCGCAGGAGAGAAGCGACTTTTTTCGTTTCATCAAATGCCCTCCGGTGGCATACGTCGCGCGCGAGTTCCTGCCACGCGTCCTTGAGGAGTGCCTTGCGCCACGCGTCGTCACCGCCGAGGATGCGCAGACTAAGCTTCGCATAGACAACCTTCGCCTTTAGAGCTGTATCGGTTAAATTGAGACCACCCTGCTCAAACGGGCCATAGAGCTGGTTTCGGGACACTTTCTTTACGTAGCCATTCCAGATCATTTGGTTGGACACTCTAATAAAGTATGCGTTGTATTTAGTGGGTAAGGGCCATAGATGGGCCACATACCATATCCTTGGGAAGACAATCTGGTTGAGGAGGCGGACGCGGGTCACGATCGGGAGGGAAGGGAGTGAAAGCTTTCCAACACTCCATTTTACATGATGGTCAATAATTCCCCAGTTTCGCTCAATCGTGGGAGCCAACTCCCTCTCCCACCAGAACCCCAAGATTTTGAGCGAGGGTGCTTCTGACCAACCGATAGAGTTCGAGGGCCGGTCGCCCTTCAGCAGCAAAAACCCGGATTTCCGGTTATTGAGGAAGATACCACCCTGCTCGTATGACGTTAATATGTCGTGGGCTAGGGCCATGTGGGACGGGTCGTCTACGAAGAGCGTTATGTCGTCAGCGTATGCGACGCCCAGGCAGACGGCGCCGTGACGACGTACCCCGATTCCACTGCTCTGTAGTCGTCTGAGTATGGGGTCTAAGGCAAGGGCGAACAGCAGCATTGACAGTGGGCAGCCCTGCCGAACGGAGTTACTGACGGGGATGGGCGGCGATGTGGCATTGTTTATCCTAATTATAGAGTATGTTCCGTTATACATCGTTGATACGGCACGAATGAAGTACTCGGGGAAGGCCATCTTCTTGAGCACGGTGAGAATCCATTCGATCCGGACCAGGTCAAATGCTTTCTCAAGATCGATAGCCACCAGTGATAAAAAACGATCGCCATACAAGGGGGCGGAAAAAATGATGTCGCGAATTAAAAGTGCTGCATCGAAAATATTTCGCGTTTTCGACACGGCGTACTGGGATGGAGAGAGGACGATGTCGGCAGCAGCCGTCATTCTACATCGTAGGACGTGCGCCAATATTTTATAGTCTGCGTTTAAAAGGGCGATTGGCCTGAAGTCGTTGAACGACTTTGGCCGCGTCTTCTTTGGTATAAGCGTTATCACGGCGGTCCTCTGACTTGCAGTCAGAGAGCCGCTAGCTAAAATACAGTTAAAAAGGTGGGTTAAAATAGGTTTTAAAACATCCCAGTACGCTAAATAAAATTCAAAGGGTAGGCCGTCCAAGCCGGGTGCTTTGCCCTTCGGGAACATGGAGGAGACGCAGTCCAGTTCGTCTGAACTTATGTCTCGACAAAAATCGTCTTTTTGATCTGTGGGAAGCGTAGGGAGAGGGGGGAGAGGGGGTGCGTCTCCCTCCTTCCATGGAGGATACCTGTTAAAGGTGTTTTGAAAGTGCCGGCCCGCTTCCTTAAGGAGGTTGGTGTCACCGGCGGCAGATTCTCTGACAGGGATTCTGTCTATATCGGAGCCAGAGTTGGATTTCATCCAGCGCCGAAGCTCAGATAGCGTTAGGGGGCCCCCTTTATCCGTGTCCAGTTCTTTTTGCCACTGTTGGGGAGCGTATTTTTGGAGCTCGTGGCCAAGGATAATTTTTTTTAGGGACGACACTTGGGCGTGGAAACCCTCCGGCGCCACATCCTTACGCAGGAGCTCTTCCAGCGCTCGGCGGTAGAAGGAGATGGTGTAGTTCTTTTCCCTACGCCACTCGAAAGTTTGCCTTTTGATGTGGGTGACAATGCGGGGTTTGAAAACCTCGTCCCACCATAGAGCGAGGTTTGCACCGGGGCGGAGTGCCGCGATCAGTGCACACACCCGGGTGCGGATAGAATCACGACGAGTCGCGTCCTCCAACACGCGGAGGTCCATGCGCCACACGGAGCCGCAGCGGTGGACGTGCGCGCCCGGGGTTGTGTCCGGGCACGTAACTCTCATGATCACTGCGCAGTGATCAGAGAAGGACACCGGGAGGGTGTCCACTGTCTGGACATCATTCTTTAGGGATGTCGAGACGAAGAGGTAGTCAATCCGCGTCCGAGAGTTAGGCCCTGATCGCGTGAAGGGGGCGGGACCGGCGCAATAAGAACGCACTGCGTCAATCGCTCCAATGGAGTCGAGCATCAGTGAGAGCGCCCGGCTTGGATAGTATGTCACGTTATCCCTGTTCGAGGCACTATCCTCTCGGCGGTAGATAGTGTTAAAATCTCCGCCCAATATGGCCTTCCCCGAGAAGGAATACAGGTAGGGGAGGAGAAGTTCATTGAAATATGTTTCGCGCTCTGCCCTCGCGCGCTCACCGGAGGGAGCGTAAAGGTTTGTGATATGGATACCATTCACGATAACGGACGTTATTCGGCCCGAGGGGTGGCGGCGAACATGAGAGAACGGAATGCCATTTCGGACTAGGGTGGTGGTGCCAGAATGACATTCGGCGAAATTGCCGATAGCCTGAAAGATGTTCGCATCCCAGACTATGTCCTCCTTTACCTCTTGAAGGAGGATTACATCAGCCCTAAGGTCGCGGAAAAAACGTTGGAGGACTGCAATTTTTAAGGCGCTATAAACGCCAGCAATATTAAGCGAAATAATATTCATTGGTGGAATGAGAGGACAGCTATGGGCACCGGACATCACTTACCAGAGTCCTGGTCATGGCTTACGTCGCTTCGGTCGCGGCTCGAACCCGGGCGACGAGTGCTTCGCCGCTTCCCGGGACGCTTCGTCCGACGGGTCGACGATCGAGGTCTCGAGTTGTCACCGCATACCTCCCTTCCGACCTCGTCCGAAGAGGAAGACCCAGCCGTGGTCTCTACGAAGAGCTGGTTACTCGGCGGCATTCCACGGGGGGCCCTGTTCGAGCGAGCAGAGCGATGGGCCGTCCCAGCCCAGGAGGTGGCCTCAGGGGGGGGCGGGGTGGCGGACTGGTGGTCTTCTGCCGAAGGGGCCCCATCGGGAGAAATTAGAGGAGATCGGTCGAATTGGTCCGCCTCTAGAGGAGCCCTGGGAAGATCGTCGACACCTTGGCTGTCCTCAAAGGAGAATGAGGATGGAATGTCTGGGATTGTTGACGTCGACAAGGTTTTGCTCGTACATGTGTCAACTTCCGCGGCCGGTGATACTTTCTTGATTTTCCGTGACACCGTAATCGAGGGGCCCGCCGTTGAGGAAGGGGGACAGTCGTAATCGGATACATCCTCCCCCGCTGTCACCCGTGATTCTCGGGGAGTTGGAAGCCCGTGAAGCAAGGATTGCGGGAAGAACGCATCGTTGGCGTGGCCAGAGAAAGGAAGGACGCAGGATGATCTGTCCTCTTTTGACGGGGTCACGGAGATAGGGGCTGGTGGTCGTGAGTGTGTATCCGAGCTGGTAGGGACCGCAGCTTGATCAATGCTCGAAATCAGCAGTGCAATGTCGTCCGTCCTCTTCTTCTTCGGATCCCTTTCTTCCGTTGACGACTTTCGTTCCCTCTGAAATTTCCCTCCGAGTGGAGGGGGATGCGGGGGTTCGGCGGGAACAGCTGGGGGCGCACCCTCGATAAGTATCAGGGACCGCGCCCTCTCCTCCACAGCCATCTCGGGCTCAAGGGGATCGAGATGGTGCGGGGGCTAACGTACTGGCTTCCCACCGTGAGGGCGCGGGTTCAAATCCCGGCGGTGTTGAATAATTTTCAGAGGTATCTCGATCCCTACTTGAGGTGCTTTGTGGAGGGCACTTTGAGTGAGTACGCCGTCCGTCGGATGGGACGTTAAACTGCGGACCCCTTGGCGCCTTTCGTAAAGAGTAGGCTAATGCCGACGCCGGGTTTCTCTCCACCCTTCATCCTTTCCTGTCCATCCCCTATGGCGCAAATGACCTTAGCTGTCGGTCGCCCCCCCTCAAAACTACTACTACTCGGGCTCATCTATCTCTTCGGCGGTGTTCGGATTGGAGGCCAAAAACATTGCCTCCGCATAGCTCTTCCCTCCCTGGTTCCGAGGGCAGGTCTTGCGCTCGTGGCCTTCTTGGTTGCAACGGGCGCAGGTGCGGCGCTGACCCTCGTAGATGATGATGGCCCGGTTGCCGCCGATGTGGAGGTACGAGGGGATATTTCTTTCGACCGTCATCCGCACCACTCTCGTACCTGTTAACACGCGTGCCAATTTGTCGCCCTCCCACCTGTTCTCCCACGAGCGATGGATTTTTCCAAAACGTTGAAGCTCGCCTGTTATATCTTCCAATGGGGTCTCCACGGGGAGACATAGAACCCTGACATTACAAGGGCTACCGGAGGTCTCGTCAATGGTGATCGTCGTCCTCGGATCAATTTTGGATGGAAACGGTAGTTTTCGTGGGATATTATCCAGAATCCTCTTCATAGTAGCTTCAGTTGCCAACTTCAGGAATACCAAATGGCGGTTATATCCAAATTGGATCGCCACAATCTCTTCGGGTGTGAGGCCCAGCGACTCTAGTGTAAAGAGGTGGACCTCCAACGGAGTAGGGGGCTTCGCCTTTTCATCAACTTGCAAGGCGAGCGTGTTTACGCGACGTACGACCATTTTGAAAGAAATCAAATGGAGCACGCCAGCGCCAAGAAAAGAAGAAGAGCGCACTGAAAGCACTCCAAGAAGGAAAGAAAGAAAAAAAAAACACTCACGAACGCTCCCTCCCCGCCACACGCACCCGGCGGTAGCAAATAAAAAGGAGCCTAAGCTCTACACCAGGAGTCAAGGTCAGTCTTGATCCAGTAAACAAAACAAAAGTACGGCCTTCGCGGCGGAAGAAGTCGAGAGTCAAACTGCACGCTTCTTGATGAACTAGGCGGTCAACCGCCGCTCGAAACAAAACACGATCGGAACCTCGATTTCCGAGAGACTCCGGCAGTGCCGCTCTCCAAACCCCGGCGGCCGAAGCCTCGGACGCCGGCGAATTTTAGACACTCGGTGAACACAGGCACGTCCTGCTATCGAGGCAGCTATCGAGGATATGTAAGTTACCCTGAGATCCGTGGGTCTTATATGTCGCCAAGCGCCCCGATTCTTTAGCCAAGAGATGGCGTCAGGGGGCTGTTTCACCCACCAAAGGAGAAATATACAATACACAAGAGGAAAGGACAGTGGGTTAGAATTCATACAACATCATACAGGAAAGGAACAGTGCGTTTCGTGGCACGCATAGCCAGAAGAAAGAGATGAGCCACATTGGCCAAATACACATTCAAACACGAAATCCCGCCAAACGGCGAATAAATACTCATATATACAGAAACAGATATAAGGAAAAGGGATAGGAACACACATAAAGGACGAACACAATAGAGGGACATCTTAGACCCAGGGATCTCAGGGTAAAGTACGTTTCCTCGATAGCTCAAGTGGTTAAGAGCATCCGCCCGGCAAGTGGAAAGATTCGAGGTTCGAGTCCCGGTCAAGGAAATATTTTTACTCTTGTGATCCGTTCGATTCCGCCTTCGCCACCTCTATTGTGTTCGTCCTTTATGTGTGTTCCTATCCCTTTTCCTTATATCTGTTTCTGTATATATATATATATATATATATATATATATATATATATATTTATACATATATATATATATCCTTACGCATGCAAAGCTGCGTGTGCATTGGGCCAACGGTACAACGGCAAGTTTTTATCCCAGTGGCGGCCATTTCGTGGTCAAAAATAAAAGCCCACCTTCACCACACGAAATCCAACAAAACTTTACACAAACCCTCGAGTAAAACCTGATCGCTCGAGACACAAACACATCTCATCTAGGTGAGGAAGGAAATTCTTCACGAGTACGAGACATTTAAAACTTTTGACGTTGACACCACTCGGTAATGAACGTTTCAGAATTTCTCGAACCGAAATGCAAACGTTCCGAAAAGAAAACATCAGTTATTTCGCGATTTCGCGAAAAGTGTTGCCTTTCCTTGTTATTTAAAACATGTTTTCACCTGGGTAGCAGTGACTCGGTCGGTAAGAAAGTCCGCAGGCAAGCATATAAAAAATTGGGATTTATTAGACGCATTGTCGGCAAAAGTGACTCGAAGGTCAAGGAACGTTGTTACCACGCTCTTGTAAGGCCTCATTTAGAATACGCATGTAGCGTGTGGGATCCGACTAAAAAAGGCCTCATTCGGGAAATTGAGAAGGTTCAACGCCGGGCAGCCCGTTTTGTAAAAAGTTCTTACGATAAAAAGCAAAGCGTCACCGAAATGCTCATGGGCTTGGGGTGGGAATCATTGGAAGAGAGGATTAAATGCAAGATTGAAATTATTAAATAAATTCAGATCCGCATATTTCAGAACCGAGGTCTCGCAAATTATTTGTACTCCTACATATATTGGTCGCTTCGATCGTGCATATAAAATTTGGGAAATAGATGCCAGAACTAGCCGACTCAAGGACTCCTTCTTCCCACGGGCAATAGGGGATAGCAACTGCATGGTTATAGATAGCAAAAATTCCACCTGCCACCCTCAGCGTCTAAAAAATAATTAGTTCTACTTAAATGCATGCTCTTCCACTAATCTTATGTGTTTTGTTATAAGAACCCATTCTTTCCGAATGACCTCATTCGTGTTCTGTTCATCTTTTTTAAGTTTCCCTTTCAGTCCCTCGTCCCTCTCCGCGGGGGCAAATTCCTGCTAACTGCAACGTTGGGTCGCATTCCCTGCCTTTTAATGACTCTTTGGGGATAGAGTGTTTTGTGGTGCATGTTCATGTGGTAGTGATGTTTCAATTTCTTGCTTGTTGTGTCCTGGCTTCCGTGTTGTAGGATGGCTTTCGTGCTGCATCATGGGGTGCAGTTTTTTAGTTGTTTTGCGGTATATGTGTTTGCATGAGTATTGGATGAAGGGATTTTTGCATGAGTGTGTGCGCTGCTGTGGGTGTAATTTTCCGTGTTTTTTTTGCATGTGGTATTTTTCCTTTTTACGGTTGGTGACCTAACACCCCCCGCCACACGCCCTTGCGGCGGCTTGCGGGGTATTATGTAGATGTAGATGTAGATGTTATCATAACAATTCTTCATCTACATCTACATAATACCCCGCAGATGTTATCATAACAATTCTTCATCTACATCTACATAATACCCCGCAAGCCGCCGCAAGGGCGTGTGGCGGGGGGTGTTAGGTCACCAACCGTAAAAAGGAAAAATACCACATGCAAAAAAAAACACGGAAAATTACACCCACAGCAGCGCACACACTCATGCAAAAATCCCTTCATCCAATACTCATGCAAACACATATACCGCAAAACAACTAAAAAACTGCACCCCATGATGCAGCACGAAAGCCATCCTACAACACGGAAGCCAGGACACAACAAGCAAGAAATTGAAACATCACTACCACATGAAAATGCACCACGAAACACTCTGCCCCCAAAGAGTCTGTAAAAGGCAGGGAATGCGACCCAACGTTGCAGGTAGTAGGAATTTGCCCCCGCGGAGAGGGACGAGGGATTGAAAGGGAAACATAAAAACAGATGAACAGAAGACGAATGAGGTCATTCGGAAAGAATGGGTTATTACAGCAAAACACATAAGGTTAGTGGAAGAGCATGCATTTAAGTAGAACTAATTATTGTTTAGACGCTGAGGGTGGTAGGTGGAATTTTTGCTATCTATAACCCTGCAGTTGCTATCCCGTATTGTCCGTGGGAAGGAGTCCTTGAGTCTGCTAATTCTGTCATCTATTTCCCGAATTTTATATGCATGATCCAAGCGACCAATGTATAGAACCAATGATAAGAACACAAGTGTGACAGGTCTCTTAGAGGAATTAGGCTGGGAACCACTTGAAGTGCGAAGAGAACAAGTGAGGCTTAGACTTTTAGAAAGGTTCAGAAGAAACGAGTTTAAATATGGCACTGAAGGAATTATAATGGCCCCGCACTACTTAGGCAGATCAGACCACAAAGATAAAATAAGGGAGATAGATTCCAGGACAGATAGGTACAAATACTCATTCTTTCCCGGAACAATCAGAATTCATAATAGTAAGAAACCAAGTCGCTTTAGAAATAATTAAAACATTGAATATGCAAGTCGAAAAAAATGCACAAAAAAAAACACTGCAGTCGAAAAAAAAACACTGCAAATCTATTAGGCATGCTTTCAGCTGCATGTGTATGTTAGTTGGTAGTTTGAGTGTTTGCGTGTGTGTGGGGTGTAAGTGTTCTTGCATGAATGTATGGCATGTTTTTTTTGTGGATGTATGCATTCGTGGTTTTTGCGTGCGGTTTTTTTTCTTTTCTATATTACGTGTGGTGTCCTAACACCCCCTGCCACACGCCCTTGCGGCGGCTTGCGGGGTATTAAGTAGATGCAGATATATGTAGATTTTACCTTTGTGAGTCCCCCATGTTGTCTTTTGTTAATGTAACACCTAGGTATTTTACCGTATCAACTACTGCTAGGTCACCTCCAGCTAATTTGTAAGCAAATCCCGTTGATCTTTTAAAGAAATTTACCACGGAACATTTATTATAATTTAGAGTCAATCCCCAGTTAGAACACCATTTAGTAATGCAATCTAAATCCTGCGCTAGAATAAAACGATCCTCATCCCCAGATATCTCCCGATAGATGACCGTGTCATCCGCGAACATCCTAATTTTACTTTTCACTTCGCGGTTCAAATCGTTAAGAAAAATCAAGAAAAGCAACGGCCCGATCACACTTCCCTGAGGTACCCCCGACGTGAATCGAACGCTCTCGGAACTAGCGCCAGCAAGGACTACCCTCTGTTCCCGCTCTGAAAGAAAATCTTTAACCCAGTTTCTTGCGCCCTTGTTTATACCCGCGACCTTTGATTTATGAATGAGTTTACCATGGGGAACCTTATCAAATGCCTTTTGAAAATCTAAGAAGATCGCATCCACTTGCCCACCTATCTCACCAGATAAAAGTAAATCATGCGTAAATAATCCTAATTGGGTTTCGCAGGAGCGGGTTTTCCTGAATCCGTGTTGATTGTCACTTAAAAAGTTAATGTTATCAAGGTGTCTAATTATTGAACTGACAATTATGTGCTCTAAGATTTTGCAACAGATAGAAGTGAGAGATATAGGTCTGTAATTACTGGGATCCTCCCTGTCACCACTTTTAAAAATAGGCGTTATTTGCGCGGTTTTCCAAATCTTAGGTACTTTGCACTCTGTGAGGGATTTGTTAAATATGAATTCAAGGCACGGGGCAATGTTTGGAGCTAAATGTTTTATCGCCCTAGCTGGTATATTTTCGGGACCCGGGGTTTTGTTGGGTTTAATCTCATTAACCAATTTTAGAATTACCTGTTGGTCCACTGTTATTTTTTCCATGGGAGGAGTATGTATTGTTTCTTGGAGATATCCGGTGGCAACATCATTCGAGAAAACGCTTTGGAAGAATGAATTTAGAATTTTAGCTCTACCCTCGCTGTCTGTATGAATTATACAGGGTTCGTCCGGAAAATAAGTGTACTGAGCTCAGGAAAAAAAAATTTATTACACGTTTACATATCTTAAGCTAATATTCCTCAAAATAGGACCCTTGTGAGTCGATACACTTGTTCCAGCGGCGTTCCCATTCCTGGAACGGTCCCGCGAAGGCATCATCGGGAACCTCTCGGAAGACACGTCGTCACGGCCTCTTTGACGGCGTCCAAAGTCCCGTATCGCGTTCCTTTCAAACTCCTCTTTATCTTCGGGAACAGAAAGAAGTCCGGTGGTGCCAAGTCCGGGCTGTAGGGCGGATGCGGCAGCGTTGCCACGCCGTGCTTGGCCAAGAAGTCCGACACGACAAGCGCGGTGTGAGACGGCGCATTGTCGTGATGCAGCCGCCAGATGTTTTTGATCGCTGGCCGGACGCGGGCGACTCGTTTTCGAAGCCTGTCGAGCACTTGGACGTAAAATGCAGCATTTACAGTTTGCCGTTCAGGTACAAATTCGTAGTGGACGACTCCCCTTTTGTCAAAAAAGACAATGAGCATTACCTTGATCCGAGATTTGCTCATGCGAGCTTTCTTTTGACGGGGTGATGATGGGGTGTGCCACTTCGCACTTCGTCTCTTCGACTACGGGTCGTACTCAAAGATCCACGTCTCGTCACCCGAAACAACGTTCTCTAAAAAATGTGGATCATTTTTGCAGTGATCCGCAAGTTGTGTCGCGATTTCCAAACGATTGAGTCTTTGATCATCACTGAGCACTTTCGGCACCAACTTTGCACAAATTTTTCGCATCTGTAATTGCTCCCTAATAATCTCGTGCGCTATTGTTTTTGGCACATTACACTGCTCTGCTATCATCCGAACACTAAGACGACGATCAGAGTTCAGTACATCGCGAACTTTTCGCACATTTTCGTCGGTGAGTGTCGTTGATGGGCGTCCAGGCCGTGGTTCGTCGTCGACCTCTTCTCTGCCCTCCACGAACATCTTGTGCCACCGAAAGATCATGTTTCTGGACATGGCTGACTCCCCGTAAGCCTGGTTAATCATACCGTCAGTTTCGGTAGACGATTTCCCAAGCTTTACCGCAAATTTGATGGAATAACGCTGCTCCAAAAACTTCGGCATCGCGTTCCGTGACGTGGGTCGAGCGTGGAGGTTCGCGTTAACAGAGCTCCTCACTACACCACAGCTCAGAGCCGACTGCCTTTTTCAGCGTCGCTTGCCAACATACCCCCCTCCAATCACAGCCCGTCAGAGCGGTGCTGGGCGCGCCTGGAGCGGCGGGAAAAAATCAGTACACTTATTTTCCGGAAGAACCCTGTATTGCTACAATCCGTTAAGCAAGCCACGGTTTGTTTACTCCCATTTACTTCCCTAACATATGACCAGAAAGCTTTGGGGTCAGTGTCTAAGTGCTCGCAAAATACTTTGCGTTTAAAGTCCAGTAAGGCGCTACGTAATTGTGTTTTGGTTTCAATTATAGAGGATCTATATGTGTCCCATTATTGTTTATTCTCAGGGGATGATGTGTTCACGCCTGCCCTCTTTACCCTAGAGTGTAGCATTCTCTGCTTTCGAGGGGCTTGTCTAATGTCTTTATTGTACCACCTGGGGTCTCGATTTGCTTTAACGTATTTTATAGGTATGAAATCTATGATGCCTTTTCGCATAATATTGACGAATTCTGTCCAAGTTCCTTCCATGTTGGCATGACTTAAGCGGGTTTGGAACTCGGGTAGTGAAGAGTTTAATTGATAGACAAAAGTTTCAAAGTCTGCTTTATGGTAATTATAAATTTTTCTTTTTGGTTTAACAATCGTTTTTATTTCTATGCCCAAGTGGATATTAACTGCTTTATGGTGACTCAAGCCCTCGTCAGTTGATACACTAATAATGCGTTCAGGCGTGTTTGTAAGAAATAGGTCCAATATGTTCTTTCCACGCGTGGGCATGCGTACTGCTTGATGGAAGGAGTTTCTTTGAACCAATGTTATAAAGGAATTGCAAGATTCGCGATCGCGGGTCCCAGGTTTAACGATATTGCTGTCCCAATCTATACCAGGGAGGTTAAAGTCGCCACCAATTATGTTGATGCTGTGTAAATTGACGTGTTAAATTGTAAATTTGATCGTTGAGGGTATGAAGTGTTTTCAAATCTGAGTCTGGAGGTCAGTAGAAAGAGCCTTATTTTATGTTGGGTTGATTGGTCCGTATTGAAGTGCACTCGAGGCCTCTGGTGACTCAGTGGGAAGAGCACCCGGTATCCGCCGAGTGCAATCGTTGGTTTCTCATTCCGAAACGGCTGAGCAGTGTGGTACGTAATACTCTCGACCAATCGCAGATAGTCTTCACATTGTCTCGTCGTAAAATACTGGGGATCCCAGGACTACCACTCGGGAAGTCGAGGATCACCAGCCTTGTTGACGAGTCGTTTGTGACGGGGGGAGGGGCGAGGGGGATAAGGGGGGGTGGGGCACCCGTTAAATCCGAGAATCGGAGTATGTAGAGGAGCCTGATTGGATGCGACGCCGCAAGAGGGCAGATACTCCTGGTGCTGGTGGGGCCTCCTTCGCGGTTCATTCTCCTCGAGGAGGTTTCGCGAAACGGCGAGTCATCAGTCACGTGACAACGACCAAATTGTTTCAAAGTGCGATCAGAGTAGGATATGACGTCAGGGAGAGCAGAGGGCGCCAATTAGATATATTCCACTCGCTAATTAATCCTTCCCCCGATGAAATATGGTCGCGCCACGAGAGAGAGAGAGAGAGGGAGAGCCTACGAGTCATTGAACTGACTCAATATATTACATTCCCTCGGCATGCCAGTTAATCACCTAGCGGGCGCTTGAGAAACCAATGGAGTGGCCATGCGAAGAGAGAAATTCGTGTCGCTGCGGACTGAGGGCACTGCACGTGGAAGGGCGCGCGATGCGAAGACAAATGAGGAGCGCTCGCCGCGGCAGTGGCGGGAAAGAAAGCGCCCTCCTGTGTCGCATTCAACAATAATTGTGAAACCGAAAAGGTGATATTTTCTGTCACTTCCATCGATAGTAAACGTTTTTCTAACATTAAATCCGATGCCTCTCGATTGTTTTATGAACCAATATCCTATATTTAGTCTTTCATCGCTTGAAAAAAATCTTTCTCTCACAAAAAATACCATAATTTCAGCATTCCGTACTTTTAGTCAAACTTCGTGTAAACATTTTGGCAGAACTAACATTTATCACTTTACATTAGCTTTGAATTAATTCTAGTAAAATAAAGGAAACACTTTATGTTGATAAATAAAAAATATATTTGCATTTTATGCACAGTACTTTACAATTATGGATAACCACGATTTCCACGAAGTCAGGCCCGATGCTATTATTTATTTTCAAATACGCGACATCATGAACTGCGCTGGGAAGTCAAAGAGAACAAAGATATACCGCGGAGGAAGCGGGAAGCTTGCAAAGGAAGGGTGAAATAGGTGTGCTGTCTAAGGAAGTGAATACAGAGTTGAGAAGTCACAATTCATACAGCAATCAAAGATTAGTCAGGAAAATCAACAATTTAAAGGGAAGGTTCAGGAGGGATTAAGGTATATATTAGGAAGAAGGAATATATTTGATAAAGACACCTGGACAACAAGCCTAGATGTACACAGGGAATACGACGTTGTTGAGGATATTTTAGATCCAGGCTTATTCAAAAGCGAGCTATAAACGGTTTTTATTATTATTCTAGGTAATCTACCGGTTAAAGTAAGTTTTAGATAGAAAAACTAACCAATATCTTGTCTCTCCTAACAAAAAATCACCCAACATCCTAATCTACAACAAACCCCTCCGTATATCTCCGTATATTTCCTTCTTCCCTTTATCCTTTCCAACATCCTTATCTATCCTATTCCTGCCCCTTCCTCGTCTGCCTAATAATTTCCTCTCTATTACAGTCTTCAGCATCCCACTGCCACTCAATAATCCCTTCAAACATTTCTATATTCCTCTTGATTAGTGATCTCATTACTGCAATGGCATCACGCGTACCGCTCCCCTTCCTAAACCCAAACTGATCATCCCCTAAGTAATCATTTGCCCTACTCTCTATTCTTTTGTTGATGATCCTGAGAACAACTTTAGCTGCATGGGATATCAAACTTATTTACATGTAGTACTCACATGATTTAGCCTTTAGAGAGGGCATCGAGTGAATTGAAATAAAAATGTAGCCGTGGGAGTAGACAATATTCACACGGAAATACCTTAATTCCAGGAAAAGTTTTTCACGAACTAATTCTTAGCGTTTTGGGGGAGGAATTCGACCGAAAGACTTGCAGTTGATTGTTAGTTCCTAATCCTTAGAAAAACAAAGACGGCCATATTTGAACGTGAAAGGCGTGATATCAGTGAATTTTAAGATAGAAATTCTAAGAACGTTGGCTGCATTAAACGGAATGTGGGAGAAAGTGTTGAGAAAGTAAAAGAGAGGAGCTATTTTGCTCACGTTAGACCTAATTTGGAATATGCTGCAAGTATTTGGGATCCTCGGGAGAAAGTTTGGTAAAAAGAATTAGATAAAGTTCAGAGAAAGTTTGTCAGATTTGTCAAAGATTGTTACGATAAGGAGACGAGTGTGGCAGGCCTTTTGAGGGAATTAGGCTGGGAGCCACATGAGATGCGAATAGGACAAGCCAGACTGAGACTCTTAGAAATGTACCGAACAAACGAGTTTAAGGAAGACACTAAAGTAATAATTAAGGCCCCACACTAATTAGGTAGATCAGATCAGAATGACAGTAAAATAACGGAGATAGATTCTAGGACAGATAGGTACAAATACTCATTCCTTCCCCTATCATCAATCAGGAATCATAATAGTAAGAAACCGAAGTCACTTCAGAAGTATTTAAAACATTTAATTTACAAGTCGGAGCAAAGTTAAACATTGCAAAGACATCGGGTATATTCATAGGTTCATGCGTGTGCTAGTTGATAGCATGTGTATCTGAGTTATAAAGGTTTTTGCATTAATATATACGATTTTGTTTGTATAGTTTGACATGGATTTGTGGATTTTGCATTCGGTTTTTTTCTTAATTACGGCTGGTGACCTAACACCCCCCGCCCCATGCCCTGGTGGTGGCTTTAGGGGTACGATATACATGTAGATGTCGATGAGAGGATTGCAGAACAATAATTTTAATTTCCCCAAAGCTAAATGTATTCCCAGGATAATCAGCAGGAAGTTGGAGAGCAGATCAAATGATTACTTAGGATTGAGGATGTCTCTGACAGGTACCATCGCATGAGAGCACCACCAAATGGTGCTATGGGAGGGAGATGCTGGATATTGGTCCGGGAGGTATATACCAAGGAATGGGGTTCCCCAGGTGACGCAGGCGCCCGGGACGTAGGCTACTGCAAGTAATTTCAAGCATTTATCCGATCGCGTCACGAGTAGTCCCCACGGTGGCGTGACTTGGTGCCGAATGGAAGTGATTAATAGCAAATTGGGCGATGCTCCTCGGGATACTGGAGTGGATTCCATTGACCTGCGGCGTGGCCTTTCGTCGCGTGGATAAACTCGCAATCGTTCGGGAATTCGATATAATACGAAGGAGACATCGCAGAGAGCAGCGCGCACATAGGATTCATGAACACGGGACGGGAGGTCTCAACGCAGTTGGTAGTCCACAGCGTAGGACCTCTCCTGGAGTGATAATTATTGAGGAAAACGTCTTAGGACCTTTCAAAGAGACAGAGATGGAAGCGAAGGCCCTCAGGACAGGCGAGGAGAGCAAGGAAAACCTGGGCTAACCATTTGTTCGCCCGAAAGTAAATTTCCAATCTAGCGTCGTGTGCTACCTCCGTCACCATTGCCATGGTTGAAATGCGCGTCATTCAACTTATTGGAGGGTAGGATCACAGTTCACGGCACCAGTAGATACGAAATATCACGCAGGAATGACCACTTGAAGCAACGGAAAATAGATAAAACCAATCAATCGTGGATGGGTGTCGATGACACGAGCATCTGATGATCGAACCCTCTGGGCCACCCATTGCATCCGTGCGCACGGGGGAAAATTTAGACTTAAATTGTAGGAAATAATGCATGCTAAAACTATTGTAATACAATCCTATTATATTTTCAATCATCGTAATGTTTCATTTCCGTTTCAAAGGAAAATTGTATTTATCTCCAACATTCAATCAAGAAATACTTATAACATAAGTTGGCGTTACTTATTTGGCGTTACTTGGAAAGGGAATAGGAAAAATTCAAGTGACAGGACAGCCTAGAAAAATAGGAGTTCAAATAGCGCTGACAGAACGAAATTTGAGGTTGAAATTTACGATCCCATTGTTACAATGCTGAAAGGGGAAACGTTTAAGGGGGCCAAGTCATGATTGTTGTAGCACGTTGACTCCCAGCTTAGGTTAAAGGGGGAGAGACCCGTCTTCGGGGCGAATCAAAGGGATAATTGCCTTTGGAGAAAGGGAAGATTGGAGGCAGTAGTCCACGTGTTGAAACCCAGGCGATGTCAATAGTCTAAAACAAAAGTAGTCATTGATATTCATCAAGCATTTGACTACACTTTATTTTGGGCGTCATACATCAATGAAATGATAAGTTCTGTATACCCAACAAGCTCACCTACAAATTTAATGATTACGAGTCCGTTCTTCCATTTCAGGTTTCAAGAAAATGAAAAATAATTTTTAATTTCAGCCCTCCAGAGTTTATCGACATATTAAATGTTAAGACCAGCTAGATAAACCTTCATTATTACATAAAGGAAGAACGAGGATTAAATTTAAATGCCCATATTAAATAAGTCTTAAATTTTCCACAAACTATTTTACGATAAAACGTCATAACGGTAGAAAATAAATTCTTTGGAAACTTGCAAACTCATTTCGGCAGGTTTCGACCGAGTGCCTCACGATAAATTATTGTCAAAGTTGGATTCGTTACCATTGGATTTTATGGTAAAACAATGGATGAAAAATTTTCTCAGAGGCAGAACTCAAAAAGTAAAATTAGGGGATACATTTTCAAATGAGGCGAGCGTTTCAGCAGGAGTTCCACAAGGCAGTATTCTAGGGCCATTACTCTTCCTAATTGACGTAAACGATCTACCAAACAATTAACATTCCCAAAAAAGACTCTATGCTAATGACTGCATTATATACAGACGGATGGAACATGTAAATGACCGCGTAATACTACAAAATGACATCGATCGCCTTGGTGACTGGGTTACAAATAATAATATGGGCATTAATATAAGTAAGAGTGAGCATATACATTTTTCAAATAAAAAGAATGCAGGAAAGGAAATTTACATCCTCTTTGGAGAAAGAATCCCATGTAGCAGTTAATGCAAATATTTAGGAATTTACTTAACTAGTGATCTTGGGTGGGGAGTCCAAGTAGATAATTTGACACGGAAGGCATTTAAAGTATTGCATTGGGTAATGAGAAATTAAAAGGAAGTAGCATAGCCACAAAAGAAAAAGCATATAAGGCACTGGTTATCCCTGTCCCAGAATACTCCTCCATAGTATGAAATCCATTTGAGGTGGGATATATTAAAAAGATAGAAACAGTTCAAAGAAAGGCAGCAAGATATGTACTCGGAAGGCACAAAAGAACAGATAGTGTCACAGAAATGTTAGATATACTGCAATGGGAGAGTTTGAAAAATAGAAGAAAAAAGAGTAGGTTAGGCGCGATGTATAGAATTGTTAAAAAGGACGAAGCGTGGGAATATTTATGGAAAGGGATAGAAAAGCCTAACTTTAAGGGAAAAAACGGCCATAGTTTCAAAATAAAAATAAGGACGCAAAAAACAAAAAAGAAAAATACTCTTTTTTAAATAGAACTATTATTGATTGGAACCAGCTGCCTGGAGCCCTTGAGTTTGAGCCCTTTCCATCCAATTTTAGAAGTTTTAAGTGTAAATATAAAGCAGCCACTGGGTAATAAACTTCATTGTAGTTATGAAATATTGTTTGTATATGATGTGGACGGCATTTTGTATGTGATGTGGAAGTTTGTTTGTATGTGATGTGGAAGTGTCATTGTATGTAAGAATATTTTGTCTCTTATCTGTTTTTCTAGTGCGTGTATGTTTGTATTTTTCGTTATGAGTTATCTTTGACCAAACTTGACTGTTACCACCAGGAAAATCACCTAATTGCAACGTAATTCTAAAATAATAAAAAATAATTTAATATTGACATTAAACAATTCCATTAAATGAAGTCTAAATGTGTAAAATAAATTTAAATTACATAAAAGTTTTATATTTTGTATAATATTATAAAAGAGTTTAATGGTAAGTGAGCGGAACAGTTCACGCATCTCGGAAGTTTTTTGATCAACACGGTCTAAGTAGCAGGGACGTAAGAAGAAGAATTGCGCTAGGCAAAGAGGCTTTCACAAGGAGGAGGGAGTTGATGCCAGGGACGTTGAGTAAGGATATTAAGAAAAGACTAGTAAAACATTTGATCTGAAGCGTAGCTATGGACGGCGCGGCAACGTGGTCATTGAAGCAGGAGGATAGGCGTAGACTGAAGGCCTTTGAAATGTGGGTGTGGAGAAGAATGGGGAAGGTGAAATGGACAGCGAATAAAATAAATGAAGAAGTTCTTGGTATGGTGGGCGAAGAGAGGGGTTTGTTGGGAGAAATCCTATGGAGGCAGGAAAAGTGGATGAGGCGTGTATTGACTGGCAGTGGGATGCTGAAAACTGTGATAGAGGAGAGTTAGGCAAACGATGAAAGGGAAGGAACAGGATAGGGATGTTGGACGGGATGAAGGGAGGAAGGAAGAACTCAGATGTGGAGAGGGACCTGATATAGAGTAGGATGATGGATTTTGTGTTTCGTAAGGAGTCACAAAATATTTATTTGGTAGTTGTGTCCATCCAAAAACCTACTTTAACCGGTCGATTTTCTTACCCACTTTAATGGCAAGTTGAAATCTTATCCATAAAGGATGTAAAATGGGTAAGAAACAAATGATGAATTAACTCTCCAATAATGACAAATAAATTAAACTGCGCTTCCATTAGAATATGAAGCTCTGAGATAGAAGTATTCAATGGTGAAACAATTCAACAGCCATCAACTAAAAATCGAAAAATGCCTTTTTTCTGTTCATTTTCTCAAAACGCGCAACTATGGTTTTAATAATTTCCCCGATCGCTTCGTCAATGACTCATGTTCAAGCCGAGAGTCGCCTGGGGCGTGGCGTCACTTCCTCGCACCCCTCTAGCGGCGGATTCATTAAATCAACACCCGCACTCTCGTTTTCACGATATCGTCCACAGGAATTGCATGAGATGTGTCCGCTTCGTCCTGAATACGCATCTACAGCCTATTATCACGAAGGGTGGCTGGCTGCTATGCAATGGATGGAATCGCAGAGGAGCTGGGAACATGCAGAAGAGAACGACACAAGAAAACACATGGTTAAATGACCCGGCCAAGGGGACATACTACTCCGGCCATTGCCCTTTACCCCCCCTCCCCCACGTGAATCCATTGTCTTGAATCGGGTGCCCACCCCCCGTCGTGCGAGGCGCCCCCCACGGAGGAGGGGAGCGCGGTTGTGTGGCGTGCGCCCGACGACAGGAGTACGGCGCCACACTCCCGCCTCGAGTCTAGGGCCGCCTGCGCCCGATTTCGCTTGCAAATGGGGGAGGGGTTGGGTTGGTGGTTGAGTGGGGGGAGGGGGCGTAGGCGTGGGAGAGACGGCGGCTGTGGTAATAAATGGGGTGCCGGGTCGGAAGGGGGCGGGCCCATACCTGTCGGGGGAGGCGAGGGAGGGGGATTATTCTCCCCCGCACACTCCTATAAACGCATCCGCAGACTCGATTCTGTACTTGAGAATAAAAGCCAGCCAAACAACTCCCATTTCTCCGCTCCCTCCGCTACCCTCGCCGCCTCCTCGTGAAATCGTTACAACAAAAATATGTTTGTTTGCTTGGGGACACGTCACGCCAAGACGGTGGGGAGTTGAGAGCTTCTGATTTTCTGCGGAGAAAGGGTAAAAATAAACGAATTAACAGGCGGGGTCCGACCAGGAAATATGTCTCTGGGAATATTTTTAGGTCGAAAAGTTCCACTTTTTGAAAAAAAAAATTTCACACGGCTGAAATTCACATGTCATAATTATGATTTCAGTCCATTCTATTTAGCAGGGAGAAACAAAGGGTCGCATTCCTTCTCTAGCTGTCATTCATTTGCAAACTTAATTTATGACGTAACGTCGGTTACTGAGTCAACATATCGAATAGGGTTCTCGTGAAAAAAAATAGTCTCGGATTATTTTTAAAAAAGTCATTTGCAATTTTTTAAAAAGAAAATTGCCTGATTTTTTCGGTAAACTGTTACCGCGAAATAAGATGGCCTCGCATTAATCCTTTTAGGGTTAACTTTAAAGTGCATGTGGAAATAGTATTGTAAAAATAAAACGCGCAACAAAAAACAAACCCTCACTCAGGACTTTAGTTTTTCATGATCCCAACTACCTTCGTCAGAATAGGAAGAGAAACCTTGAATAACACCTCGTGGTCTGAGGAATGTGGCCGGGAGCAACGCGATATAAATGCCTCTATTATTTTTTCAACACAACTATTTCATGTGAATTTGAATGTATGCCGCATGGCTTATTTACGTGCGTGAACTTATGCACCCGTGTGTACACGTTTGTGCACGAGTTCACACACGTAAATAAGCCATTAAATGTGGCATTCGTGGTCTTGGAGAAGACCTTCGACAACGTCGAATGGAACAAGATGTTCAAGATAATACGAGAAGCGCTTGGATTGGACTACAACGACAGAATAAATATCCGTAGCCTCTGCAAGAATCAGGTTACAGCAATGCAAACGAAAAATGGAAGAAAAATAGAAGCCAAAATAAACAAAGGAGAAAGCAAGGATGCAGCCTCTCGCCCGCAATATCCAACGTGTGCCCGGAGGAGGCAACAAAAGACACGCAAGAATCGGTAATCAAAGGAGTCAAGGTAGATGGAGAAGAAAGCAACAGGCTCCTGTTTGCAGATGACATCGCAGTAGTGGCGGAAACGCGAGAGAGGACATGCAAGCAACTCTAAGTGCTATGGATCAAGCACCGGGGGAAAATTTAAATGAACATCAACCAGAAGAAAAATAAAATCCTTGTGTGGAGAAGAGAGAAGGTGAATTGCAGATATATCACCATTCGAGGGGTGCTACTAGAGCAAGTGGAATCCTTCATCTACTTGGGGAAGCAGCAGAGTAACATGGGATGGAAGAAGTTCGACCCACATCAAGCGAAGCATAGCCAAAGCTCAGAACGCATTCATGAAGAAGAGGCAATTACTATGTTCAAAGTCTCTGAAAAATACTTTACATACACTCTCTCTCTCTATATATATATAAATATATATACATATGTATATATAGATATATATTATTATTATTATTATTATTAGGTAATCTACCGGTTACGGTAGGTTTTTGGATGGACGTAATCACTCATTCAATAATTTGTGGCCCCTAGCAAAACACAACATCCTACTCTACATCAGGTCCCTCTTCAGCTCTGAGTACCTTCTTCCTCCCTTCATCCCGTCCAACATCCCTATCCTGTTCCTTCCCTTTCCTCGTTTGCCTAATATTCTCCCCTCTATTACAGTCTTCAACATCAAGCTGCCGGTCAATACCCCCTTCAGCCACTTTTCCTGTCTCCATTGTATTGCTCCCAACAAACCCCTCTCTTCGCCCACCATACCAAGTACTTCCTCGTTTGTTTTCTTCTCTGTCCATTTCACCTTCTCCATTCTTCTCCACACCCACATTTCAAAAGCCTCAAGTCTATGTCTATCCTCCCGCTTCAATGACCACGTTTCCGCGCCGTACATAGCTAAGCTCCATATTAAAGTTTTTACGAGTCTTTTCTTAACATCCTTACTCAACGTCCCCATCATTTACTCCCTCCTCCTTGTGAAAGCCTCTTTGCCTAGCGCAATTCTTCTCCTAACGTCCCTACTACTTTGACCGTGTTGGTCCGAAACACTACCGAGATACGTAAACTGTTCTACCTGCTCTAGTTTTTGCCCTCCTATTCTAATGTTTAGCTTGGCCTTTTTCTTTCTAGAAAATCGCATAACCTTTGTTTTATTAATATTGATTCTCATCCCATACCTGTCGCACTGAATTTCCAATTCACTAAGCAATGCTTGCAGCCCCTTGGCTGACTGACAAACTAAACCTTGGTCATCAGCGAACCTAACTGATTTTACGAATTCCCCGCCCACTTTCATTCCTACCTCAAGTTCTTCCCATGTCTCTTAAGTCATTTCCTCTACATACAGGTTGAACAGCAACGGTGATAATTAATGGGCAACCCTACCTTACACCTCATCCTAACACTACCCAACCGGACTCCCCGTTCCCCACTCGTACCTTAGCAGTCTGAGACATGTACAGGTTGCGGATTAGCCTCCTTTCCCTCCAATCTATTCCTATTTTCTGCAGAATACTCATTAGATTTGTATATATATGTATATATATATATGTATATATATATATATATATATATATATATATATATACAAACACAGACACACATTCACAACCAGATACACAAATGAATATGCACAGACACGCACTCGTTATATACGCAAGTACTCCAAACACGCGTGTATATTTGCGTGTGTCTCAATAGTGACGCATGGCCCATTCGTTCCCATCCCCCTCCACGGACGCGCTGAAATGTGTATAAATCGAGAGCGCGCCCGAACGCACCTGGTTCAACACGGGTATTTGAGATGTGGGGGAGGGAGGAAATGAACCCCCGCTTGCGCCGCCC
The DNA here is from genome assembly GCF_022747635.1 of Hetaerina americana. Taxonomy (NCBI): domain Eukaryota; kingdom Metazoa; phylum Arthropoda; class Insecta; order Odonata; family Calopterygidae; genus Hetaerina; species Hetaerina americana. Next base: position 1,203,803 of record NW_027287250.1, read on the forward strand.
CCCTCCGCCGTCGCGGGAGCTCGAACAATGGATTCGATTCGCGATTTGGACGAATTGGGCGCGGCGCGAAATGGGTTGGGTCATCCCTCTCCGCCTGAGTGTTCCGGCGGGAGGGGCAGAAAAATCAAGTTGGCATTTGCTGCTGTTGTTGCCGACCGCAGGGGGGGGGGGGTTACAAGGCCGCGGGGGGTGAGGGAAGGGGCGGCGGGGGATGGGTGGTTCGTCGATCGACCCCTTACCCCAAAACCATGTGGCCGTTGCTATCCCTATATATATATATACATATACATATACATATATATATATATATATAATTATATATATATATATAATTATATCTATAATTATATATATATATATATATATATATATATATATACATATGTATATATAGAGAGAGAGAGTGGGGCAAATGTTTACTTAGGGGATGATCAATTTGGGTTTAGGAAGGGAAGAGGTACGCGTGATACCATTGCAGTAATGAGATTATTAATCGAGAGGAATATAGAAAACAACCACGAAGTATTTGCCTGTTTCGCAGATTTCGAAAAAGCGTTTGATTGAGTGAATTGGGAAAAACTAATGAGTATATTGCAGAAAATAGGAATAGATTGGAGGGATAGGAGGCTAATCCGCTAACTGTACATGTCTCAGACTGCACAGGTGCGAGTGGGGAACGGGGAGTCCGGTGGGGCAGTGTTAGGAAGATGTGTAAGGCAGGGTTGCCCATTATTATTATTACTGGAGGTAGGAATGAAAGTGGGCGGGGAATTCGTAAAATCAGTTAGGTTTGCTGATGATCAAGCCTTAGTTTGTCAATCAGCCAAGGGGCTGCAAGCATTGCTTAGTGAATTGGAAATTCAGTGCGACAGGTATGGGATGAGAATCAATATTAATAGAACAAAGGTTATGCGATTTTCTAGAAAGTAAAAGGCTAAGCTTAACATTAAAATAGGAGGGCAAAAACTAGAGCAGGTAGAACAGTTTACGTATCTCGGTAGTGTTTTGGACCAACACGGTCAAAGTAGTAAGGACGTAAGGAGAAGATTATCGCTAGGCGAAGAGGTTTTCACAAGGAGGAGGGAGTTGATGACAGGGACGTTGAGTAAGGATGTTAAGAAAAGACTCGTAAAAACTTTGATATGGAGCGTAGCTATGTACGGCGCGGAAACATGGTCATTGAAGCAGGAGGATAGACGTAGGCTGGAGGCTTTTGAAATTTGGGTGTGGAGAAGAATGGAGAAGGTGAAATGGACAGAGAAGAAAACAAATGAGAAAGTACTTGGTATGGTGGGCGAAGAGAGGGGTTCGTAGGAGCAACCCTATGGAGGCAGGAAAAGTGGCTGAAGGGCCGGCAGCGGGATGTTGAAGACTGTAATAGAGGGGAGAATGTTAGGCAAACGAGGAAAGGGAAGGAACAGGATATTGATGTTGGACGGGATGAAGGGAGGAAGAAGGTACTCAGAGATGAAGAGGGACCTGGGATATATATATATATATATATATATATATATATATATATATATATATATATATGTATAAACCATAAACACAGTAATCAACCCGAAGGTCGGTTTATATATATAAATATAAATGTGTATAGATATATATATGTAAAAACACAGATTTAGATTTTTAGAATGTAGAAACACAAAGAAAGGACACTCACAATTTGTCATTTGACGTTTCGACAGCACGGATGTCGTCTTCAGAATGGCGTTCTCGGGGAAGAGCGGAGAGGATGTGCGGGGGAGAGGTGGGGGAAGGAGAGGTAAAGGGACCAATAGGAAATGAACAAGGGGGTGGGGGGGATATGTAGGCAGCCAATTGATGCATTCAGTCATGCATTGCCAATTGATGCATTTTGCATTGCATTAGGGTAGGGGAGCCAGTTCCTTTCCCTGTGCCGGTTATGGTTTCCCAGGAAGACCTAGCACTCGAAAAATCACTTTAGCTTCGGTAGAGCTGCAGGTGCCCAGAGTGCCTTGCCCGAGAATCGAACCCGGGACCTCCAATTAGCAGTCCAACGCTCTACCTACTGGACTACCGCGACCCACATATATATTTATATATATATATTTATAAAAGTATATATATATATATTTATAAAAGTATATATATATATATTTATAAAAGTATATATATATATACTTCCATATGATATATATATATATATATATATATATACTTCCATATGATATATATAATATATATATATTCTCCATTTGTGTTTTTTTCTGTCCGCGGAAAACTTAGCAAACGTTGAGCGCACTTTCATCTTGACTGTGTGGATCTTCTACTTGGACAATCACTCACTCAATCTTCCATATTGTGACTACTATTCCATTATTACGATATTTGTGTGTCTCCGGTCGGGAAATGTCGTCTTTGCCCATTATGCCACGGCAATAAAGCGAGAGAATTTTTAATTAAACATACCCTAATATAACTATATACACATCCCATGATAAAAATAGATTATATTATTATGCAATTTGTAATTAACTATCATCAGCAGAGTATTATATTTTATAAAATTTTAAAGTCTTTTTAAAACTGATGCGGAGTTAAATATATCCTACCAATTGCGGCACTTGACCTTCCAGCTTAATTTCCCATGTCCCTCCTCACTTATGCTGAATTGTCTGCACACGCTGAGTTGGTGAGCGATCTATCCACGGCCCGGGCAATATATTACCGTCGTTCAGGGAATTGAAAACTATGAAATTTAGTTCTGATGAAAATGGAATTCACCACTACACTCCCGAGACGAACAGCCAAAGTGGTGGATTTGCAAAGGTCTAACCTGCTCCTAGAAAGACAAAGACAGTTCCAATGGCCGGGAAGGTGATGGCGAGTGTCTTTTTGGATAGTCACGGAATTGTGTTGATTGTTTATCTTCAAAAAGGTAAAAAAAATAACGGGAGAGGATGGCGCGTAATTGCCTGATAAGCTCAAGGCAGAAATTGTAAAAAAACAACCGTATTTGACGAAGATGAAGGGGAGAGTGAGTGGTTTGCATGAGGGCAACCAACGCACCCGCTCACACTTGGGCGGTCGCCATGACTAAAATTGCGCTTCCACCACTCACCGTATTCACCAGATTCTCTGCCCCCCCAGCCACTTATTGCTGTTTCTTAACCTTGAAGTTTCGCTTGGAGGACAGTGATTTCCATCGGATTCTTTTATCAAATACGTTAACGCCTATTTTGCATTTAAAGACGTCAGCTACTATTTGGAATCGTTACGAAGGTTAGAGCATCGCTGGAAAAAGTCTGTCGGCTTGAAATGAGACAGGATAAATAATAGTAAATTCAAAGAAAATATATAATATCTATTTATCAGGTCGTTAACCTTTCAGGCTACGCACTTACCTGGGAAGGGGTGGGTGGGTCGGGTGCTTTGGAAGTCCGGCGATTTATCCGGGATGGTTGGGATGAGCAATGCACTCGCGGTGGACCGCAGGAAGGGGGGGCTCCGGGGAAAACTAATCTCGGCTGCAATTCGACTGTGATTAGGTGTGCGAAGGAGCGGGAGATGTGGCGCTGGGGAGGTGGGTGGTTGGAGGGAGGGAGCGCCCGCCTGCAAACAGAGGGCCTCCTGCACTGCATCGATCCCCCGACCCATGACCCCCGCTCAAGGACGCCCCTTGGAAGTCATTCCTCCTCGCTCCGGGGAGGAGGGAGGCTTCCGAGGGGGCGTCCCTCCCCCGCCGGACCTTTCTGCTAAGGGTCCTCCCTCGGGGAGGGGGCCCTTCCCTCAGCCACGGGGGGCGACATGGGTGGGCAGTGGGCGTCGGGCCCCTCGTTGGAGAAGACGCCGATTCCCGCAGCCATCACTCCGTCAGCGGCCAACCATGACACCACTCGAGCACCTCCGTGCACCGCCGGATGAGGAGATGCGCGGCTATTACCGAGGCGCTAAATGTGCTCATGCTGCACACTGCCATTGCTTGCAAAGTCTACTCCTTCTATTAGTCAAATTATCGCATCAAATGCTTTCCTAACGATCTGCCTACCGACCTATTGATTGATTTTCCTATTGATTTCCCAGGAATAAAACTGATTTCTATTCCAGTGCCTGGGAACAACTCCCGAGTGCTTGCTCGTGGGAAATTTTAATTGACGACAGTAACACTCATGCGTTAGAAATTACGTCTTGGTCGTCCTTCGCCCGAGTCCGACCGACGAGAGGAGATTGGAAACATTTCGGACCTCGAAGACATTACACAGGTCAACGCAAGAGAAGAAATGGACGGGCAAGGCATTTACTTGACATGTTCCACCTCCGAAGGAAGAAGTCGTCCACAAAGTGGTCCTCGTGTAGGACCACTTTGTGGACGTGAGTGTCACGTTCGGTCGAATTGAATCGGTGACGGCCCGGGGCCGCCAGGATACGCCCAGAGGGGCCCAGTCGCAGCGGGACGAGTGCCGGGGCGCCGTTTGGCCCTGGGCGGGAGAACCAGGTGCACGCAGAGGGCGAAGGTTTCGCGGGTTGGAAGCACATCCATCCCCCGAGAGCGGCGTGGATGAAGGCGGTAGTATCTCTCAAACAAAGACATGAGTAGGCCGTGGCTACTGATTCTGGGAAGCTCCTCGAATCAGGATTGCAAGCAGTTGGGGACGGGAGGCTCCGGACATTTTCCTTTTATTTTTGGAGTTGGTGGCGAAGATCGCTGCCAAGATGAGACAATCACAGCCACTCGTCGTGAGCTGACGCCAAATATTACGACTTAAGTCAACCTGTATCGTTATGTACACTGAAGATGATGAAGTACAATGTTGGGAATTCATTTGAATAAATAAAATGTACTTCGATGTGAAGAGATCAGGGGCTATATAAGTTTTGAGAAGTTAAAAATAAAAATATAATCATTTTGATTTTTATTAATACAGGTAGATTAAATGCTTATGAAACTAAAATGGTCATCAAGGGTTCAAAATAAATAAATGAATGGAATTAACTATGGTTGTTCGTTCGCAGGCTTCCGCGGCGATGAGTAGGTGATTTCCACATTTTTTGGGCTGCGTCCGTGTATTTCGTTTAAATTCACAACAGTTTCGTCAGCTATCCTGCTGGCGTCCTCAGGTCAAGGATGGAAAGAAGCTCGCTGTCCCGTCTTATATAGGGAAAATCCGGCGCCGATACCGGGAAATGTTTTCGGCCAATCAGGGAACGTCCTCATATTTGCGCGGAATAATTCTTTTCTACGCACTGTAGAGTGGATATCCATCCTCTCTGTTAAAGGTTTCTGGCCTTTTAACGATTTCAATGGCCTCTCTAATTATCCTCGGGAAGTATTTATCTTCTTTCGCTATTATTTTAGCGTCGTCTGCTTCCAACTGCACCCAAACCACCGAGACTGTACGGCCTGCCCAAATTTCACAAGGAGGATGTACCTCTCCGACCGACCGTGAGCCAGACTGACTCACCAAGTACTTGGCGCCGTCTCTGCAGGACCACGTCGGACAGACACCCAGCTTCGTAAAAAACTCGACGCATTTCATTGACGAAATAAAAACCATCACCATCCACGACAACGATCTCATGGTCAGCTTCGACGTTGAATCGCTTTTCACCAGCGTCCCTATCGAGGAATCGCTGAATATCATCAAGGAACTCACCTCCCGCGGAATCCCTAAGGACTTTCCAGGATTGGTGGAGCATTGCCTCCGCAATTCCTTCTTCCTATGGAATGGTGACCATTACGAGCAGACGGAAGGAGCTGCGATGGGCTCACCCCTCTCCCCGGTTGTGGCCAACCTCTACATGGAGAGCCTCGAAAAGAAAGCACTGGAGCCCTGCAACAAGCGGCCCTCACTGTGGCTAAGATATGTCGACGACACTTTTGTTATTTGGTCACACGGCGAGGGAGAATTAAAAAAGTTCCTGAAACATCTGAACTCACAGCATCAAGCCATCCACTTCACTATGGAGGTGGAAAAGGATCATCAACTGCCCTTCTTGGACGCCATGGTGAAGAGAAATAAAGGGAATGGGAGGCTTGGACACAGAGTATACAGGAACCCCAGTCATTACACCGACCGCTACCTTAATGCTGCATCTCACCACCATCTCAGTCAGAAGACCGGACTGGTAGACACACTTGTCAAGCGATCATATAAAATATGTGACTCCGATTATATTCCCAACGAGAAGAAACACTTGACAACTGCCCTGCAAAGGAATGGATACAGTGGCCTTATGATCCAAAAAAGGGCCGAGAAGGAAGAAAAGAAGAGACAAACCACCGCTGTTCCTGACAGGGAGGAAGACTCCAGACCACGACCGAAGGCTTACGTCACCATCCCCTTCATCGCAGGGACTTCGGAAAGAATCGCGAGGGCTTTAAGGAAGCATGATGTGGTGACCAGATTCAACTGCGTCACCAAGATAGCTGACACCCTACCCGGACCCAAGGATGGAATTTCACCGTTAATATCAGAAGGCGTGTACCAAGTGCCATGCTCCTGTGGCAAATGGTACATCGGTGAAACATGCAGAGCGCTGAAAACACGCATGAGTGAACACCAGAGGGCAACCAAGGCCAAACAGTTTAGAGCATCGGCCATCGCTGAGCACGCCTGGAGTGAACCGGACACTCTATTCTGTTCGACGACGCTAAAATAATAGCGAAAGAAGGAAAATACTTCCCGAGGATAATTAGAGAGGCCATTGAAATCGTTAAAAGGCCAGAAAACTTTAACAGAGAGGATGGATATCCACTCCACAGTGCGTAGAAAAGAATTATTCCGCGCAAATATGAGGACGTTCCCTGATTGGCCGAAAACATTTCCCAGTATTGGCGCCGGATTTTCCCTATGTAAGACGGGACCACGAGCTTCTTTCCATCCTTGACTTGAGGACGCCAGCAGGATAGCTGGCGAAACTGTTGTGAATTTAAACGACATACGCGGACGCAGCCCGAAAAATGTGGGAATAAACTATGGATATTTAAAATTACATATTCCCTCATGACCACATACTACTCCATCACTAAGGCGGATCGAGTTGGTGCGGAGGCTAGCATATTGGCTTCCCACCCTGAGGACCCGGGTTCGAATCCTGAAGGCAACAGATCATTTGCAGTACTATCCTGACCCATACTTGAGGTGGTGCTTTGTGGAGAGAATTTTAAGTGAGTACGCCGTCCGTCAGATGGGGCGTTAAACTATGTGACCCCTTGGCGCCTTTCGTCATTTAGAATAGGCTAATACCGACGCCGGGTTTCTCTCCACCATTTCTCCTTTCAACCCATCTCTAATGGCGCAAATCACCTCTGCTGTTGGTCGCCTCCCCTAAATACTACTACTACTCCATCACTGATGGAGTTTTGGATGAATTAAAACTGTTTAATGGAAATTAAACGATTTTAAATATTCATGAGAAATCTAGCGGACGCACATCCTGGAGAATTTCTCATTACTAAACAAGGCGATATACTGGACCCACTGAAAATGTCACTTCCACTCTTGACATTCGGTTTTCGTTTATTTATTTGGTGAAATGAGTTCCAAATCTCGATGGTAAAATCAATTTTCCTGACTTCATGCTGCTAGTGAAGAACTTGTAAGTTCCCTAACTTAAATCTATCCGCTTCTATTCGTCCGAAAGTTTTATTAATGGTAAATGGCTTACACAAGTAGCAGTAGAAATTACTTTCGCGAGGATAATGAACGGAAAAACGTTTACATTCTTCCAGCAAGTCCGAGGTCAACCGTTGTATCGTGTGATAACTTCAAATTTTTGGCAAAATACAATTAAATTACTTAAAATAAATTTCTAAATTTTTCTACGAATGATTCGTACGCCGACCCACAAACAGTCTCATATATGGTAACACTCATATTTTGCAAGAGAATCATTTCAAATTGGATTTGCAGCACGACTATTTACGGCATATTGGGGAATTCGAAAAGACGCCCGGAAAAAATATATATATTGGGATTCCTTGGTGCGCGTATCCCACCGACGCCATCCATCCTGCAAGCACAGGAACGCGGAGACGTCTCCCACGGACACCACGTGGGCGCCCCGTCCAACAGCGCCTGCCAGCGACCACTCCGCGATGCCTCCAACAGCATCGACGTCGGGCGTCGAATGTCCTCCGCGAGGGAGACGTCGATCAGCACAACGAAGGACGAAAAAGTTTCCCTGGAGCGGGGGCGATTGGAGAGCGGGGGAAGGCGGAGGGGAGAGGAGATAAGACGGCCGCCGCAATGAACCCCAAACCCAGTCGCCCTACTACCGAAATGGCACCTTGCTGCTGCGGGGGAAGGCGGGGGCAGTTATGGCGACGGTGCGAGGGCGTGTTCGCACCCCTTCTTGTCCCCCCCCTACCTCCTCAAAGCCCGCATACACCTCCTCCCGGAAGAGAAGGATAGGGGAGAGGGATGGGGCGGAGGTCTTTTCCCTGCAAGTGTGGAAATTACCTCATTTATTAGGTAGTGCTCTGCCTCTGACACCTCTCCTTTGCACCTGCTGCCGCATTATTGAGTTTCCTCTCGCCCCTCCCCTCGAGAGGGGTGTGGGGAAGGGCGCGCCATCTCGGCCGCACCTCCACTCCCCCCTCGCACACAATACACGGAACACCTTCCTCCGCACCACGCGCCCCCCCTCCTCCACCCCACCTCCCGCCATTCCGGTCCGAAGACCCGCCCGCTACTCCTTCCGCCTCCCCTTCCCCGCTCCATCCCGGAATGGAATACCACGCCACCGCTATCCCCCCTCTCCGCCTCCCGGAGCGACCCTGGAGGTGAAGGGAGGACGAGGGCGGCCCTTCTTCGGCGGGGGAAGCCCCTCAAGGGCTTGGCTCGGGGCCGTCCTGCCGCCGCTATTGAATGAAGAGGTGTCGGGGCCTTCTCTCGCCGGGAAGAGGGTTGGTTTCATTGTTGATTGGTGTGGGAGGGTGTGAGAGGGGGGGTGGAAGGGAGAGAGAGAGGATGAAGGTGACAGGTAGGAGCAGTCGGAGCAATTAACTCCGTCGCTTTTTTCTCCTGCTGCCTTCCCTCGAGGGGTTGGATTTTTTAAAGGGGGCGGAGGGGAGGGGTTTGAAGCGGGAGAATATTGGTTCGAGGGATGGGGAGCGTCTCCTTCCTTGCGCCTTCGCCCCTCCCCCAGCCCTCTCTCGTCGCCGCGAGGCGTCTCTGCCTTTCTACGCCCCCACCGCCGCCCCCTCCAGCCCTGCCGCCCCCGCTCCTCTTTCGAAGGCCGAGCGAGGGGAGTGCCAAAGGGGCGAACGAATCCGCCGCTTGTGTGAAAATTGAACGTCTCCCTCCGTGGAGGAGTGAAAAGGGGGCGGTGGAGTGTGCGAAGGGAGCGGTTAGAGGGGGATGAGGAGGAGGGAGGGACCCAATAAACCGACGACGAAGCTCCCTTTCTCATGACGCTTCGGTCCATTCACGCGGCCTCCAATCAGCTATTTGCGTTCCTTGCTTACCTCGCGCACGAATTCGGGCGGGAAGTTTATTGTTGAACAAACCACATAAGTGTTTCTGAGAAGCAAGAAGGGTGTTGTCCTATAGGATTGTAGGTCGCTCTCCTTCGTCCAAGACGGGTCAATCTTTTCCACTTTAAAAAAGAGAAACGGCAAAGCTGATCATTGCAGAATTTCATTTTTTTGTTTCGTGTGTGTTCAATAATAAATATAAAAATATAGGATATATATATTATATTCGATGCAAGTACTAATTCGTCACGCAATCCCGTTCTAGAAATTCCTCATTCCTTTAATGCATATCCAAATACGTTTTTTCCTTGCAAGATTGTATTTATTCTTTTAAATAATGGCCTATGAAAAGAATATAACTGTTCGATAATGAGAGTTCCTTAAAGTCCTCCTATCGTTCGGCATGAAAAGTAGATTGCTGTATAAAACCTGAGATATTCGTCAGGCTGGCCCAGCCAGGAAAATCCCGTGCAGACAGCGACGCCCAGCGGAGAGATATACAATAACTGTCCAACCACATGGGCAGAGGCTAATGTTGGAAAATCAACAGGGGCTGGTCCTTTAAGCTCTCATCACGCAAAGTGCCAAGGCGAGTGTGTGCAAAGGCCGATGTGCCGTGCCGTTCCTCTCCCCATAGCCGTGCGATCGGCTGCCGCCAGCTCTTAAGCCTCTAGATGCTAAAACTCTCGTTCCTCCAATCCTTTCCCTCGGTCACCCATTAACCCATTAGGAACTAGAGTCCACATCACCGCCCACCCCTAGGTGCCGACTGATTGCCAATTGCGGAGAAGGTCGTAGCTCCTGCTCATCATCACCCAGGGGTGCCTCCCGAGGAAAGTCCAGGACAGAGCCCTGACTTCACCGACACTGTCCTCCAGCAGACACTGACATCGGTCACCGAGGCAGCAACTCTCCTGTCACGGGGCCCTTGTCAGACCAAGAAAGATAAAAGCCCGATGCTCAGGAGTACTGTGCCAATCGAATTAATTTAATACAAACCCTGCCTACTTCCATGCCTCTTTGGCAGGTACACCACGGCAAACTAAGAGACAGACGACGACGGTTCCCGGCTCACCGGGGCCACAAACCGGCCGATAGCAGAGCTACAGGCTGCCACCACTGCACCCTGCTAGAGCAACACCTGACGTATTCATTTTCTTCCATCGACTCGACACTGTAACGGCCCGGGACGCCTTCCAAGACAGCCTGAAGCCATTCTTTGGTAGGGTTCCCAATCTCCGGTACTCTCTCGCGAATGTTTTGGCCCGAAGCTTCACGCCCAACACCCATGCGTAGTCAAAATTCGAAACGCGCGATTGGGCTGGTTCCGCTTCGACCCCATTCTTCCCAACATTGACAATTCCGTGAAAACTCGAAGCCGAATACTGCAGGCAATAACTATCCCCGGAACAGCGAAAGGACCACCACGTTGGAAGTGCCTCGTCGGACCGCAAAATATGGAATGATAAACGGTTTTGCGAGGAAGCGATTACCCTGAGTTCTTATTTTTGGAAAACTATCTCGAAGATTGTGTCGGGAATCCAGAAAAGTTTAGTTGGTGTTGCGAAAATGCATAAATTAAAGAATTGTTACCGTACAGAGTAGGTTTGCCAAGGTTTAGAAGTATTAATGTCTAAAAAATTATTTTCCTAAACACTTAATGCCCCCTTGGAATTTTATCATCAGTTTATTATGATTATATTCATAATATAATTATTTATAAAATTAAAAGATTTACTCTGACTGAAACAAAACAAATAATAAGCCATCCTATTTCGACGATGATCCTCATTTCGTCTCCTACTCTTATTACCGTAACATTACGGTAATAAAAGAGTTCGACTCTTTGTTCTAGTATTTTAAAATAATATAACCCCAAATACACATTTTATGGACAGCGTGTGCTATAAATCTAACCTACGCGTAAAAGAAATAAACCCGTTCTCGCAAGCCCTTGCTTCACAATTGAAATAATTTCCTCAATTATATAATATGAAAAAATTGTAATAGATTTATTATTTCACCGGTGATCCCCTCAAAACAGCATTTTAAACGGAAATCAACGGTGAGAAAACGTCCTTAACGTGTACGTATTAGCGTAAACGATACACATTAATAAATCACCCGTCATTGCAACTCATAATCCGATTACTTAAACGAACCCTGGGGAACTCCACAAATGTGCCGTGTCCATCCTCATGATGAAGAATGAATCCGTTGCCTTCAACGACTGCTTCATGTACATGCGCACGTTTGAGCATTCGAAGCGCTTACGGTTGTGCCACGGTAGCCACGACAAACCCCCCTCTCCCGGGACCACTCTCAACGAGAGAAGGGGAGAGGACCGAATGGGAGTGGGCATAGAGCGCGTGATCTGCGCGCGATACTCGAGACCTCCAACCGGTCCTCAAATGACGTTTCGGAAGAATAGGTCCACCTGGAGATCTCTATGGAGATAACGCTTTAGAATGTGGCCGTGAGACTCAAAGGAAGTTTGCTTCAGATACCTCGCCCCATTTATGCAAAATGAATTCTTCAGAAACACCGCAGAAGGAAAACAGGAAGGTAGAACGGCAATTTTAAGAAGAGTAGTGGGTCAATAAAGTAGGAGGCCAGGAGTGATGGAGGGCGAGAGGGGGTGTACTAGTTCTAACGCCGGCATCGATTGGGATGATACGGAATAATGGCGTCCGGACTCGGGCGGCAAACGGTTAATAATCGCGACGTCAAGTGGCGGGCGGAATAAAACCGACGGCGGGGGATAAGAGATTAAAGGAAGCGATGGGGTCCCCCGGGATAATTCGCGGTCTAATCTCTCGGGCTTATAAAATATTAACTTTAAAAACCCAAGGTGGCATCATTGGCACGTTTCTTGCAAATCCCGACCTGGTGCGCCTCCAAATCCTTTTTCATAACATTAAGACACTCTTGCTAATCGCCCGCAATAATGGTAGTAAGTGCGTAATAATCCCTTCCCCGGCCATAAAGCAACTTCCCTCCCGGCGTTCGGGGGTGGATCCTTGAGCCACGCGAATTATAATGGGAGACCTCTCGGAGGGAGGATGCCTCGGATAACACAGATGGCCGGAACTCCCTCCCTCGGAGTTCTTTTCCGCTTTACGATTTTTTTAAATAGATCGTCGAGACACCATGAGATTTTTCGGTAAAAGAAGGTGGGAAAGTATAGAGGTAATAATGGCGGACCAGGCTCAAGATAAAAAATGAAATCCATTATTACGTGACAACGCTAATTCCGCGAATACCTTTTCTTAATCCAGACCGTTAATTCCATCACGTGGCAAAATGTCGCACGTAGCACGTATTATTTAATATAAGGGGGAGGGAGGTGTTTAGGCGCCGGGGGGGGGGGGGTCTCCTTTTACGCCACATGGCTACTACTTGGAAGAGGGGGACGGGGTCGCCTGGCTTACGTCGGAGGGAATGGTCGGGGGGGCGTCGGGGGAAAGGTTGGCTGCTTAACGACCTCATTATCGGACGGGCATGTCGCAAGGGGGGGAGGGTATCACACCCAGCGCCCACCCTCCCCCTTAACCTCCCTCCTCTCCATATGGCAACCTCTCTCTCTCATCTGAATCCCCCCCTCCCATTCGCAGCACGTCACGTGACCCCACACCTCCCAACCAAGGAAACGACTGGCTCCCCCGCAACTACCCCCCCCCATTCATCTCCACTCCACTCCTTGCTACGCGAATCGAACCTGGGCCCTCCGATCGGCGATCCAACGCTCTACGCCAACTCCCTTAAATACATACAAATATGCAAGTAAGTGTTTTCCTGCGCTTGCGTATTTTCTCTTTCGTTTGCGTCTCCCCTGCAGGTCACGTGGCTGGTTTTGAAGTCGCTCCCGCAGTGCGCACTAAACCAGTTGAGACTCAATTCAGTAATTAACATACCATTCTGGTTGCATGATTTTACTAGAAATAGTGGTGGTACCTTGTGTGCAATCTGTTTTACTCCGATTGGTGGCCGTAAATTCTTTTGCATTTCGGAATTGTTTTTTGAAATTATGTCCCACGCATGGCACGCGACTTCACGTGTTCGGGTGCCGTGTGCGCCCGGTGTGGTTACACCCTCTGCCACTCACCTCCCGGTGGCTCGCCGGGTATTATGTAAATGTATATGACGGAGAGAAAGTGAAAAAGCAACCAGAATGAAATAAATTTACCGGAACACTTTTATGAATTATTTTCTCAAAGTTTTCATGCAATACAAAGGCAAAATTTAAGTGATACAAATTTTAAATCTATAATTTCATAACATTCATCTAATGTGTCCCTTGAAAGCAGGCCATCGACGATAGATGGGAGGTTTGCGCCCCCCCCCCGCGCACCGCGCCTTCGTGCGTAACACAACAGGGGAAGACGCGTTAAAATATCAAAGATATCAGGAATGAAGAGCACGAGCATACGTACTTGGAAGGGCGAAAGGGTCAGTTGGAGAGGAATTCTCAGGTGCACAGGAGGGAGGCACACCGTGGCAGTGACCAACTGCGTTTAAAAGCGGGGTGTTTGTGAGGGGTGTTCGCTCCCCTCTTCTACCGACCGGCAGGCGGGCCAGGGGGAGCGATGCCACCCCTTCACCACCCACCTCTCCTCCCTCCCTCCGCATTTCTATACTGCGTCACGAGTAATAATAATCCGGGGTGCATTAATTGCCGCGATCCCCTCCCGCCTCCATTCCGGGGGCCACGCCTGCGACGTCTTGGTCGTAAGCACATCCAATTCGAAGTCCCGCCGCCCAGCGGAAGTACGGCGATTGCGTGAGCCCCCGCTCCTCCCCCTCCAACCGCGCCGCTTGAGCGAACTCCAACTTCTTCATTCAGGGCTCTTCCCTTGCGAATTTCATTTCTTTTGGTCCGCAAGATTACGCCTAGTGGGAGGGGGATTTCGATTTGCGGTCCATTTCAACCTCAAATTGATTCAGGTGGTGTGCTCATCGGCGGTATTGCCCCGACGCTCTCGAGCGATCATCAGGTGCAAGGCATCGACATCGCTGAACTGACTCTGGAGAAATATTCGCCTCCAGTTTGAATAGGACGCATTTCACCATCTGAATGTGGGCGCGGGCGGTTATTGCCCGACTACTTACCGTCAAGGGTACAATTGGGGATGGGAATGCGTGGGAATCAGAACCACAGAGCAGTTGCATGGCGGTGGCTGAGGAATGAAGATAGACGGATGACTGGTTGACCTTTCTAATGCATACCCTGAGGTCAAGGTGAGAGGCGATGTTGGGGCGGTTGCGAGCGAGGCGAATGAAATCCCTCAGCAAGAGTGGCAGACACGGATTGGAGGATGACCAAACTCATTAACTTTTTTTCTGTCCATAGTCCGAGATATATTGTGAACACGCGGGAAGTAAGTAACGATTATTGGAAAAGAAGACCCATAAGACATGCAAATCTATCTAACTACAGCTGCACAATTCAGCGTAAACCGCCAGCTGCCCGAAGGCATGTGCCGAGGGATGTCAGCGCAACAGCCATGCATACGGAATTATTACTTCATATGTGCATTTGAATATTTATTAGTTACTATATGAAACACTTGTATCATACGCTCATATATTCCAACATAAACCACGCAATAATTGGCGTGGGATGGGAATGCGACGGTAGGCGAAGGGAGAGAGGGTGACGAGGTCGGGGACTACGGTTTAGGCACGAGGAATGACCGCAAGGAGAAAGCAGTTGAGTTCTGCAGGAGACAGGGGTTAGTCATCACCAACACTTGGTTACGACACCACAAAATGCGTAGGCATACGAGTAAATGAAAAATTCCTTTCAAAAAGTGTTTAATATGTGCACTGTTAGTTTAATATTCTGGCAGAACCAAAGATTCGGGGTACTTGGTTGCAAAAAAATCCCGCCGATTTCATTGGTAATTACGTTTCTTCGCCAGCTTAAAAGGTAGAACATTTGCCTGGCAAGTCGGAAATCCGAGGTTCAAGTCCAATATATTAAGCCATATTCTGCTCGCAACCCGCACCCATCCGCCTTCTCCACTAAACTTTTGTCAAATTTGTACAAATCATGAATGAGGTTAAAGAGCTACGTACTATCGAAGAAAAGTGGGAAAGTATCAAGAAAGGGTTGTCTAAAGCCGCAAAACACACTATAAAAACCGATAATGGGAAAATGACTAGGAAACCATGGATCACGGATGAGATGATTACAAAGATGGATGAGCGGCGAAAATGGAAGAATGTAAATCACTATCGGGAAGTAAGAAGGAGAGATATGTACTTACAGTTAGAGATAAGGCGGGTAAGATAATATTTGTAACAGAAAAGATCCAAGAGAGATGGAAGGAATAGGTAAAAGAACTATATGGTAAAGAACTTGGGCCAACAAGGCTAGACATAGAGAAGAGAACACGACGCAAAGGAAGATAGCTTAGGTTCAGGTATACTCGACGATGAGATAGAAAGGGCATTAAGGGAGATGAAATCAAATATGGCCGTGGGGGTAGACAACATTCCTACAGAACTGCTTATAGGTTTAGGAAAATGGGGAGGGAGAGTTTATATGAACTGAATAGAAGAACCCATGAGGGTATCCATTCTACATTATTAAATGTATAAATGTATATGTATATATATATATATATATATATATATATATATATATATATATATATATATATATATATATATATATATATATATATATATAATGGGCTGACATAATATAACACAAATAGAATAGAATAGCAACATTTAAAAGGACACTAACACGGATAATTGTTCGAGCTTTCGGCCATCTCAGAGGCCTTCTTCAAGAGAGACTCTTCAAGAGTCTCTCTTGAAGAAGGCCTCTGAGAGGGCCGAAAGCTCGAACAATTATCCGCGTGAGTGTCCTTTTAAATGTTGCTATTCTATTCTATTTGTGTTATACTGTGCCAGCCCATTATATATATATATACATACATATATTATACACTTGTATATATATATATATATATATGTATATATATATATATTCAAACACGAAATGCCGCCAAACGGCGAATAAATACTCATATATACAGAATATATGTATGTTCCTATCCCTTTCCTATCCTATTCCTATATATATAGTATGTTCCTATCCCTTTTCCTTATATCTGTTTCTGTATATATGAGTATATATATATATATATATATATATATATATATATATATATATACATACATACACAGGGTCGAACCCAAAAGTGGTAGTACTGATTTTCTCTGGCGCGAACGGAGCGGTGGAGGGGGGTCTGCCTGGCAGGGTAGGTGGAGGGGGCTCTTAGCAACAGACCGACAACAACCTTAGTCGCCTCCGGGCTGTCGTTGAGTGAGGACACCGTTTTTAGTGAAGTAAGTTTTCTCTCCGCGTCGAAAAACAAAATGAATCTAAATTTAGAGCAACGTTATTCCGTGAAGTTTTGTGCGAAACTCGGGAAAACGGCAACTGAGACCCTCCATATGATCAAGCAGGCTTATGGGGACACTACCTTAAGCCGTTCCACAGTATTTGAGTGGCACAAGTTGTTTGAAGAGTGTTGGGAGCTCGTTGAAGAAGACCATCGCTCCGGACGGCCGTCGACGGCAAGAACCGACACGAATGTAGACGGAGTGAGGACACTACTGAACACAGACCGACGCTTAACCAGTGAAGAAATTGCAGACCAGTTGGGTCTGTCTGCATCCAACGTCCAACGCATTATTTCACAGGATTTGGCCATGCGCAAGGTGTGCGCCAAGATGGTGCCGAAAGATGGTGCCATGGCGCGCTCGTCGTCAGACAGCTCCTGGCCAAATACGGCGTTGCCACGTTGCCGCACCCGCCCTATTCTCCCGATCTGGCACCACCGGACTTCTTCTTCTTCTTCCCCCTCATGAAAAGACAGCTCAAGGGACGACGTTTTGACTCGATAAAGGCCGTTCAAGAGGCTTCGACGAGGGTCATCAACGGCATCCCCAAAGAAAATTTCCAGCGGGCGTACAGGGAATGGGAGCAACGTTATACTAAGTGTGTAGCAGCTCAAGGAGCATACTTTGAAGATTATAAAGTCGATGTAAGTATATCATCAATAAAACTCTTGTAAAAAAATCAGTCCTACCACATTTGGGTGCGACCCTGTACATACATATATATATATTTTTTTTTTTTAAGGTAATCTACCGGTTAAGGTAGGTTTTTCGATGGACACAACTACCAAACAAATATTTTGTGGCTACTAACAAAACACAACCCTAAATTCTACTCTACACCAGGTCCCTCTTCATCTCTGAGTACTTTCTTCCGCCCTTCATCCCGTCCAACATCCCTATCCTGTTCCTTCCCTTTCCTCTTTTGCCCAACATTCTACCCTCTATCACAGTCTTCAACATCCCACTGCCGGTCAACACCCCCTTCATCCACTTTTCCTACCTCCATAGGATTGCTCCCAACAAACCCCTCTCTTCGCCCACCATACCAAGTACTTCCTCATTTGTTTTCTTGTCTGTCCATTTCACCTTCTCCATTCTTCTCCACACCCACATTTCAAAAGCCTCCAGTCTACGTCTATCCTCCTGCTTCAATGAACACGTTTCCGCGCCGTATATAGCTACGCTCCATATCAAAGTTTTTACGAGTCTTTTCTTAACATCCTTACTCAAAGTCCCCGTCATCAACTCCCTCCTCCTCGTGAAAGCCTCTTTGCCTAGCGCAATTCTTCTCCTTACGTCCCTACTACTTTGACCGTGTTGGTCCAAAACACTACCGAGATACGTAAACTGTTCTACCTGCTCTAGTTTTTGCCCTCCTATTTTAATGTTAAGCTTGCCCTTTTTCTTTCTAGAAAATCGCATAACCTTTGTTTTATTAATGTTGATTCTCATCCCATACCTATCGCACTGAATTTCCAATTCACTCAGCAATGCTTGCAGCCCCTTGGCTGACTGACAAACTAAAGCTTGGTCATCAGCAAACCTAACTGATTTTACGAATTCCCCGCCCACTTTCATTTCTACCTCTAGTTCTTCCCATGCCTCTTTGATCATTTCCTCTGCATAGAGGTTGAACAACAACGGTGATAATGGGCAACCCTGCCTTACACCCCTTCCTAACACTGCCCATCCTGACTCCCCGTTTCCCACCCGCACCTGAGCAGTCTGAGACATGTACAGGTTGCGGATTAGCCTCCTTTCCCTCCAATCTATTCCTATTTTCTGCAATATACTCATTAGTTTTTCCCAATTCACTCTATCAAACGCTTTTTCGAAATCTATGAAACAGGCAAATACCTCCTGGTTGTGTTCTATATTCCTCTCGATTAATAATCTCATTACTGCAATGGCATCACGCGTACCTCTCCCCTTCCTAAACCCAAACTGATCATCCCCTAAGTAATCATTTGCCCTACTCTCTATCCTTTTGTTTATGATCCTGAGAACAACTTTAGCTGCGTGGGATATCAAACTAATTGTCCTATAGTCCTCACATGACGTGGCCTTTACCTTTTTCGGAATTGGAACTAAAACTGCTCTCACAAAGTCTTCCGGCCAGATTCCCTCCTCATAAATGCTACGGATCAGCCCATATAGTCTCTTCCTCCCACATTTTCCTAAACATTTCAGTAGTTCTTTAGGAATGTTATCCACCCCCACGGCCTTATTTAGTTTCATCTCCCTTAATGCCCTTTCTATCTCATTGTCTAGTAGGCCTGGACCTAAGCTGTCTTCCTCTACGTCATTTTCTTTTTCAATGTCTAACTGTGTTGGTCTGAGTTCTTTACTATAGAGTTCTTCTATATACTCCTTCCATCTCTCTTGGATCTTTCCTGCGTCAACTATTACCTTACCCGCCTTATCTCTAACTGTTAGCATAGCTCTTCCTTTCTTACTTCCCGATAACGATTTAACTTTGCTGTACAGCGCACCGATTTCACCCTTCCTCTGGAGACTTTCCATATCCTCGCACTGTGTCTTCCACCATGCGTCTTTTGCCTTATTTGTTGCCCGCCTCAATTTATTGTTCAATTCTTTGTACTTCATTTTGCCTAATTCTGTATTTATATTCTTCCATTTTCGCCGCTCATCCATCTTTGTAATCATCTCATCCGTGATCCATGGTTTCCTAGTCCTTTTAGCGTTAACGGTTCCAATAGTGTCTTTTGCGGCTTGAGACAACCATTTCTTGATACTTTCCCAATTTTCTTCGATAGTATTTAGCTCTTTACCATCCTCCATGATTTCCTCTACTGCTGGTTCGTATTCCTTCCTTTTGAAACCATTTAATGCTTCTGCATTCCATTTTCTAACTCGTCGCCCCTGCCTTATCTTTTTGAAACGGAAGCTACATTTCATAACAACTAAATTGTGGTCAGAGTCCGCATCCGCTCCCGGGAAGCTGTGCGAATTTATCACACTGTTCCTAAACCTGTGTCTAACCAGGATATAATCTAGCTGATACCTTTCTGAGTCACCTGTCGTTTTCCATGTATAGCTGTGTCTTTTGTGGTGTCTAAACCAAGTGTTGGTGATGACTAACCCCTGTCTCCTCCAGAGCTCAACTGCTTTCTCCCCGCTGTTATTCCTCGTGCTTAAACCGTAGTCCCGGACCTCTTCTCCATCTCTTCCTTCGCCTACCGTCGCATTCCAATCACCCATCACTATCAAATGTTTCCCTCCAGGAACATACGGGATTATGTCCTCTAACTGAACCTATATCCTGTCGACCTCTTCTTCCTTATGTTTACTCGGTGGCATGTATACCTGAATAATAACTAAGTTCGTCGGTTCTGCTTTTATCTCCACTAGTAGTATTCTGTCCGTTACTTGCTCTATGTTGACTACGCTTCTTCCTACCTCTTCATTTAATACTATGGCAACCCCTCGTTGGCTCTCGTCCCCACCGCTGTATATTATTCTATACTTATCACTCCAGTAATCCCCGCTATCTTTCCATCTCACCTCGCATAGACCTAAAATATCTATATTTCCCCTTTCCATCTCTCGCTTAACATTCTCCAATTTCCCTGTCCTCATCATTGTCCTAACATTCCACGTTCCTATTCTAACTAATTTTGTCTTCTTCCCCTGCGTCTTCTGTCCTGCTGCTGCTGGTTTTCCCCTGCAAGGGTTTCGTGGGATGACGACCGCGGAAGCCTTGCCTCCCCCGCTGCCGGGCACGACACACGGCCGATTGGGCCGAGCCCCGTGGTTGCCAGGACTCAAAATATCTCTATTGTCCATCATATTTTTCTAGGGAATGATAATTGAGGTGGTTTCCCGTTGCCTTCCTCAATAGTGTTTTTAACGTGACACCATCACTTACTGGCCGCCCCACTGGGGTCAGACGCCATTGCAGCCGCCTCACTGAGGAACAGACGCTGCGTGGACTACCTTTCGTCTGGCTCCTAACCTTCGACCTATCTGGCATGGGTGACCCTACCAGGAGCAATAATTATTACTCCCGCCAGCACAGCTCTAGGGGTCATCGGAACGCACAAGCCCTTCCACCACGTCAAGGTTGTAGTCCGGGGAGGGGCATACATATATATATATATATATATATATATATATATATGTATGTAGATGATTTCGTCGACGTAACACGGAAGTGCCGAATAATAAATTCGACAGCAACAAACAATATAGAAACATAAAAAGATCACTCGCACGTTATTTCTAGATCATTTTGACGGAATTCTGCTCCATCTTCATCGGAAGATAGAGAAGTAATGACTTCTGGAATAGTGGAGGTGAGGGGTGCCAGAGAAAGGGAAGGGGAGAACGGGAGGCGGAGGGTGGAATTGACACAAAATCGGAGAAGAAAACAATCTGCTCAGCGCAACTATTGCAACATCCAAGACCCAGGTTTCAACTTACAAATCTTGATCAAGACCCCGCAAGTCGAAACAAAGGCCACGCACCCCAAAACTCATGCGGAAATACAAAGTATTTAACTCTCCGAGATGCATCGCTTCCACAAAGTGACCGTTCAGGTCATTCCCATCAGTGAACGACATTGAGTCCCGGATGCTGATAGGCCATACAGGGCCAAATGAATGCCATTTCAAGAGTTTTTAATTTTATAGGGTTATCGGATGTGGGAAAGGACGCTAGGACGGAAACATTTTAACACTGGTTGAAAGTGGTATTATAATGGGAAGCATGTTTAGGGATTGGGAGACGCGCGGACGGGTAGGAGAGATTGCACGAGGCGCGGTGGTTGTTAATCCTAAGCCCCATCCCCCTCATTCTGACGCCACTCATCTCCTCCTCTCATCGCCTCTGACCCCACCTACAGCCGCGCACATTACCCGCGATTCACCGATAAGGTGCGCGCCAGGGGTTACTAGCACCAGGTGGAAAGAGGCAAGGGCGAGTGAGAGTGAGGGAAAGAGAGGAAAATATCCGCTTTTAGAGCAAATAACTGAGAAGGACGCGCGCCGTGGTTCACACTCATCAGCGGAAAACTTTGTTGTAAACGAAAGTTGATTTTTCGCGGCGGGAGGGTTTACAGGTTTATCGAATGCGAGTGAATTCCTGCCAAATACTGATTACGCAAAGCCTTCGCACCCGTCCTGCCAGGGGACAACGTTCGAACGCTGCCACCTTGCCAAACCGTAATGCGCCGAACGGACCCGATTGTGGTCCAAAGGTGGCGACGGCAAGGAAGCCGAAAGAGCCGCTGCTTCCCCCTGGGTGACTCATGCACCCACCCCCGTTCTCCCTCTCCGCTCCCCCGACCCCCATTCCCCCCTCCCCCTGCAATTCTCAGTGTTCACGCTGCAAGGGAAGGGAGGGGTGCTCCCCTCTCGCGGACGACGTGGGAATAACAATGAGGGGGGGAGCGGTGAGCGCAACCTGTCGTCCACCCCTTCTTCCCCCCAATGCTGCGAGGGGTGGTGGACCCTCCCTGTCCGCCCGAGGAGGAAGGAACTAGAGTGAGTGCGTCACTCCGATGCATCTCCATTTTCACTTTGTGCTTCACCCCCAACGGTTTATTTTTGGGGAAATGCAGTAGGGGTCAGCCGGAGTCATTCACGTCTAGGATTTAGGGGGCACTTCAAAAGAGGTATATTCATGGGAGGACTTGTATAATGGCTGATATTGAGTCATTAGGTCACATAAGTTTTCGCATGAATATAAACGCCTCCGTGGTTGAGATTTGGTATGAATTTGTTGGTTTTGCACATTTTTTAATTTAATTTTACGAGTCTATCACCCCCCCCCCACGCTTCCTTAATGGTGGTCTGGGGGTATTGTGCAGATGTAGACGATGAAGTCTCAAATCGTCCCCCGGGAAGAAGATGACATTTTTTAAGAAAATAAATGCCGCTCAATGACGCGGAATGACACCGAGGCCATTCATTATTCTGTCTAATGTTGGAGATTCTCCGAACGTCTTTTATCAGTAAATTAGGAGTGTAAACTTGCAGAACTGAGAATGAAGATTCAGACTGAATTCCGAAAGGTAATCCCTTCCTTCTTGCATCGGAGGAATCGAAATGGACGCGGACTCCGCCAAACTAATGCATCTCCAATGCTCGCGTTGCGCGCCCTCGCTCGATTCGAGTTCATCTGAAAAACGAAAATGCCACAGAGTGCACAGGTGAGTACTTAAAATTACAATCGTTGTGATAATTTTGCGAGAACTCTTGAAGTGCTTTTTTCCTTTATAGAAAAAACGAAACAAAAATTCCGGCCCTCTCTAAATACCACAACAAATCAGCATATACTACAGGGTCCGTGCAATTAGTATCGTGGCTGGTTCGCTGTAGCCTCAACAGAGCGGTTGAATGGGTCAGACCGGTCGGCTCGGTAGCGGGGACCCCCACCACTCAGGCGCACTTTAGTTCAGTCGCCTCCGAGCATGCGTTGAGACAGGAGGTGGATTGTTGTGACGTGTGATTTTTGTGGTGTCCTTGCGCGAGCATGGAGCGCACCGTCGAGCAACGCTACGATGTGAAGTTTTGCGTTAAACTCGGGAAATCCGTGCCGGAGACCCATGAACGCATTAAACAGGCTTGTGAGGAAAGTTACCACCTCATAGGATAGCCGAAAAGGAGCTCAAAGGATATCGGTTCGAATCCATCGAGGTGGTTCTACCGGCGACGACAAAATCTCTACATTATCCCGGAAACCGACTTCTAGCGGGATTTTGACGAGTGGCAGACGCGCTTAACTAAGTGTATCGATGCAGGAGGAATGTATTTTGAAGACTATAAAGTAACTGTAATGATAACTACAATAAATTTTGTTTTTTGGAACCAGTCCCGATTCTTATTGTGCGGACCCTGTATCCCCCTCACGTTTGACCCTACGTCGTGAAGGAGACATTATGCATTGGAACATACATAAATGGGGCATTCGAACTGCCTATCATAATAATTCCCTCCCAACCCCTTTCGTTGACGGCTTTCCCTAGGCAGCGGCCTATGAGTAAGGGTAGGGGCTACATATGCGACGGTGCTCTTACGCGACAGCACCCTGCACCTGTTGGCGATGGGGATGAAAACCGCCCCCGCAGAGTCAATTTTCCGCCGCAGTGTTACCTTCCATTTGACCCGAGAGACGACCCTCCAATCGTCCGATCTACGGAGTAGCGGCACTCCTTCATGTGGAGATGGGCACGAGGTCTTTGATCGCTAACCACGTGTAGCATTCGGGCGAACCCGTGCAGCCCTATTAACGTGGTGGACTTTCGAATTCCCACTCGGAGCACCATTTCCCTTGATAGAAGCCATCCCTCGGGAGATCTTCGATCGAAGCTCCAGCACCATTCTTTCCAACGTGACAATACGAGCCCTTAGGGCCGCGCGTTCATCAGCACGTTTGAGCATGGCAACAGGAGCTCTAGATGAAGCCATTCTGAATTGTCAAATAAATACCCGAAAAAGCTTACCTGAATAGAATATGCCAAAACGTTCTACAAGGCGGCACTTTGAAATAAATCACTCGAATCTGATGAAAAGTTGTGATGGATTCTGAAACCTACGCGGAAAAATAACGGTGACTAAGATCTGCTGCTCAGTGAAAAAGAAAGAGAGCACTGAGCAATAACCACTCTGAGTAGCAGGGCACAATTCAGGACGCATATATGATTTCAGCTCCGCGGAAAAACAGGAATGCCCATAGAACAGGCGACGAGGCAAGTGATTGTTTGCGACTTTGGCAGAGTGTGACCCACTGTGATTGCCAAAGTCGCAAATAATCACTTTTGGAAGTGATTTCATGGGGAGAGAAATGGAGGTTTCTCCTCAAACGGCTAGAATGTACAGGCCGATAAATTTTAAAACCAGACCCCATACGGGAATTTTACATGAAATAACTGGTTACATGAACGTTCCCAATATGTCTCATTACCGTTTTCACAAAATTCGTCAGAGTTGAAATTTCAGAAATTCAAATAGAACAAGCAACGCATGCGAAATATTTAGCAGGTGCGCAAAAATATGTTACAGAGATGAAGACCTTCATAGAGCGGACGAAACTGGACTGCTGCATCATGGTTTCTCCGCAACAAAGGTTACAAATTTGTTCGCGGAGAAGGGCGCAAGAATTGTTTTATAAGTTCAATTGGACGGAAACGTGAGACAGATATGTAAATAAAAATAGTGATATTTTGAAATCACAAGGGCAACGGCGTTATCAAAGAATTGAACAGGTTTCCTGTTAAAAATACAGGTATTAAGAAGGCATGGCATCCCTCCTGACTTTAACAACACAAGAGAGGTGAACGAGTTGTGCAGTAAAGCAGGAACATTTTATTCTTCACAGACAACTGTCTGTGGGAGTAATCAATCCAATGGTGTTTGTACTTCCAAATGCCATTTATGTTTTTCAGCTAATTGAATTGGGAAGAATTGATTGCTCAATTAGTTATTTCAAGCGATATTTTCATGAATTTGAATACAAGAATGGGAAGACGTTTAAATGGCATCTCTGAGTTCTTTACAATTCAATTGAAGTTGACCATTTTCCCCATCCAACCATCTTACAATCTCTCTGTGAGTCTTACTTAATTCCAGCATAATCTCGGAATGATGAGCATAAAATTGATAAAAATGTTCTACCTCTTTTCAAATTACTCAAAAAATATCACTTTGAATTGCGACCATGCATGTGGCAATGATAATTCACATAATAACAAAAATAACGACCCACTTTTGCATACTATTTTACTATTTGGTGCCATGGGTTTCGCCGTGGTACGGCGGCATCGCCGGATACCAGATGGTGACGGCGCCGTGCCACGATGACGCTTGTACCACGGCAATACACCTCGCCCCAAATATCAAAACTACGAGGAAAAGTCCGTCGTTCCTTCTACGAGTATTATCACAGATATATAAAACTTCCACAAAATGCACCCTATATCCATGAATTCTATCAGTGACAATTCAGTTCACTTTGATGATGCATTGGCATTGAGTGGTATTCCAAGGGAGGAAGAAATAATAGAGACAGAGCGAAGTAAAGCAAACATGGTCTGTTCCAATGTCATACCATGTGCCACAAATTCGATTCCGATCCTCAGGATGAGGTGAAAATATGATTTGATGACATGAAAATATGTTTTTTAAATGCTCAGCCTATTCAGATATTTTAGTTCAGTGGAAGTTTTTCCCCTTTCCCTTGAGGGCCCTTATCCCTTTTCACCTGGTGCTTGCACCTCCCGCCACACACCTCTTCGGTGGATCACGGGGTACTTATGTAGACGTACGAGATGACGTCAGCATTTCCGATGTTGATATGAACAGTATACTAATGGTAATAAAATGATACTTTAGAGGTTTGGAATTAAAACTTATGAAATGAGTCACCGTTCTTTTTAGTAATTTTTGTAAAAAGCCGAGTAGTTAACTTTTGAAGCAATGAGACTATTTATTTACGGATATTTTCTTCAAATTTCCTAGTTTGCACTAACTTTTGTGTTTTTTCATGAGTTTTCTGATTGAACTTTCTGTTTGTGTCCAGTTTTACACATTTAGTCTTCTCTCGCCATGTGCACCGACACTGTCGCCTTCCCTGATGTTGGGCCCAAAGGATGGCACGAGAAAACCCAATCTTCCCGCGGCGCTCTACATCTGAAGTCCGATCAGAAACCAAACTTGATGAGCCAACTGCCAGCCTACCGATATCAATAGAACTTTTGGAATATTTAGGATATATCATTCTCCTTCTATTTGATGACAAACATCACTCAAGCAACGTGCACTAAATATTACTCTGGATTAATACTTTGAAGGGTGCCGGACGGGAAGGGCGAGCACACGGTGGAAACCGCGACTCTTGAGGTGAGGGGGCGTGCGGATAAGTCATCCGCCCTCCTGGGCGACCCTCCGGTGCGCGCATTATGCTCTTTCATGGCTCGGGGCCTCGCCGGCCCTAATGGCGAGAGAGCTGGGTACAGGGGCGAGACTCTTCCCGACGGAGAGTGCCCACTCGGGTGGGTGGGGGCGAGGGCACCGATTGTGGGACTGGGGGGGGCGGCCACGCATGCTCCCCCCCTATAGTCCCCCGCAGCCCCCTCTCCCCCCCATCCACTCCACACACGCCAACAATCCCGGCCGTGATTTACGGGCGATATCCATCCCAGAAGCACGCGCGACCCCCCCAGCCCCCTGCCTCCCCCCCTCGCTCTTCGCACCTTCCCCGACCGCGCGCGCGTGACTGATGCCGTCCCCCCTCTCGCTCGCAACGTGGGGGGTGGATTACGGAGGCACCCACAAGTGCTGCCTCCGCGGGAACCGCTTCCTCCACGCACGGCGATCGCCACGCAAATCAAGGGAAGGCTGTGATTGCGGAAGGGGGGGGCAGGCGAGGGCAGGGGGGCGAATGAATGACAGGGACACACCTTCCCACCCCGTCAACTCCCCCTGTTTTTTGTAGGAAAACTGCACACGGAGAGAGAACAATGGAGAGGCATTGGGGGGGGGGGAGCGTGGTTCCAAGCCAACCGGTCCATTCCCCCTAGCGTAGTCCCCTCGCCTCCCCTTCCCTACCAACCCCCCTCCCCCCACTCGTGACCTTGTTCTTCTTTTTTTACCGGGGGTGGCACGCTCCCCCCACCCATTCCACTCCATCCCCCTCTGCTGCATCCAAAGCGAAACACAAACGGACGCCAACCACCCCCCCCCCCTGCCATCCGCCCCGCATCATCCCCCTCGCTTCGCCCCTCCACAACACACTGCTACTTGAATAAGGGTGGCCAACCTACCCAATATCACAAAGTAGAATTATTCCCACGTTCGGTTGTTCGTCGTCGTTGATTCTCTCCTTCGGTCCGGTCCACTAATTTCCATTCCTGCCTCTCGAGTCACAGTGACACGTGTTAAGGATCGAGTGTGGGGACAGTTTTAAACGAAAGGCTGACTGCGATATCTTACAGCGTTTGAAAAATGAAAGATTTGCAGTTGAGACTAATGTAGATTCCGGTTTCTCCTGCGGCGACGCAGAATTTAATATTTTTAGGCGAGTGAAAAGGTGAGTGCCTATACCTTTTATCGAATCGTGTAATTATTTTTCATCGAAGCACATTTTTAGCATCCTACAGCTCATCGATAACACAAGCGCGTTGGAAACGCGTGTAATTCAAGTCCTCCGGCACTAGTGATGACCGTCGCGGGGAGAGGAGAGAGCAGGCAGGGTCCGAGCGGGCGGCTTTCTTCGCAGGACGATGGCCCAGCTGGTGCGGGATCATGCGGACCGAGTCCGCCCAGCTGGTGGGGTGAGTTTGCCCGGTTGAAGTGGACGTGCATCGACGAGCATCGAACCAAAGCAAGTTGGCGTTGCAGTCGACTCATCGCTGAGTTCCTGCGAACACATTCTTCGCCCTGCTTTAAGGGGAGGAAATGACCTAAGTGGCCCTTGGTGGGCTCAAGACAGCCTCGTCTGGAGTCGTTCTGGATTCTTTGTGTGGGCGCACGCACGTCCAAGCAACCCCACCGGTTGGGCGGGCGGTGCTCGGCCAACGGACGCCGGCGGAAGCCTTCGGCCGCGGGCTTTGACGCATGCCAGGAGCGCCGGGTAGCCGTGCATGGCACGTCTCGCTTGGCACAGCTATGTCGCGGAAGAGTCAGGTCCGGCGTTAAGGCTCTTTCTTTAAGCACTTGTTCGCCTTTAATTGCCCGATAAGCACAAAAGGTGTATTGTGACTATCTCTTAGGACTTCAGAAACTGCTGTACACCCAGTCGTATTTAATTTCAAGAATCCTCTCATTCGGTAGAAACTGAAAGTTAGTGACTGTCTTCCGCTTTAAGAAAGTTAATGCTGTATAATAAAATTCAACAAATCCAAAGTCTCCATGAAATTGGCTCTTGAAAATTGTAATATATAATTTTCTCTATTTAAATCGTAAATTTTGAACGTATTTCAAGATATTAGTGATACTTATCGTGAATTAGTTTGATGCATGAACAAATTGAACCGACGTTTGATCTTTTCACATTCGCGTAAGCTGAATACTATTCGAGTCTCTCTGCTGCTGTCGCATTACTTTGAATTGCAAATTCGGATGGTTTAAAAGTATGTGAGAATTTCCTTGCAGCTGGTCACATGCCTTCCCGGACACCCGAGCGAGTTTTATGATCAGCTAAATAAAGAGACTCGTTCGTGCAGTACTTTTTTTTTATCGTGTAACAACACAGCATTTCATTGAGAATACAACCTGCTCAGTATTTTCTAATTTAGTAAGTGTTATCACAATTCAATATTGTGCTTATGTATTCATTAGAGAACGTAATTGGATATTTCAAGTTGGTGTTTGTAATGACGGGTACGTATTGATGTTGATATTTCTGAGGCGATATTTAATGGTGCCATTACATAACAAAGCATGATTTCTGCCTAGACAAATTCATTTGCCTGTGATTGTATTAGTATTCAAGTTAGTTACTTTCATTCAATGCTTTTCCCTCCTCATTGCCATCAAGTGACGCAATCCTCACTTTGATGGACACATTGAGCAACACTGAAGGTGTTGACATATCGGTTAAGAAAAAGCCTCCATTACCAAGGTTTGGAAAAGAGTGACGTAGTCTAGGATATTAAATAACCTCAGAATAAGTGCATGAGAATATATTATAATAAATCTAACGCATATTTCATGAAGTGATGCGCACGTAGGGCGATAAAAATGGTAAATGGTATTCCAGTGAAATTGAACGTACTACGACACGAATTATTATCGTGGCCGTGACTAATCTATGCTTATCCTCTTCTCAAACTGTGAGTATTTGAATAAAAGGATAGAGATGCAGCATATTCATGATGATAAGTAGGTAGGTGCTTGCGATGGTATTGCTTGACAAATGCACGCAAACTCTATTGGGAAAGTGTTTTGCAAATCCAAGAATAATTGGGCATGCAGTACATGTCTATCCGTCTCATATACTATTATAAGTGGATGTTGCTCCGATGTAAAAGTACGCGTTGACTCTTTTGTGAGTAGGGATTCGCTGAGCATGGAAAAACGCTGAGAAACACCCAATAGCTATAGAAGCAGACAGATTGGCATGTGACCTTGCGATGAAATAGTGACGATTTGTGACAGATCCAATCCGCGGCATTGGACTAGTTTCGTAAAATGGTGGCTTATCCTCATAATAAGGTGGGCATTTTTGCAGTGTACGTTAATCAGTTACGTTAAGGTGGGTATAATCTGAACGAGAATTAAGTTAATTCGTAATTCAGACTTCTCAGTGAGATTAACCATTAAGAGAGTATCCTGTTCTTTTGAAATTTGGCTTTGATGGCAGTGGAGAATTTACAGCTAAATCAAAAGAATCTAGTTAATTTGCTTTTAATTTAAATGAGTGATAGGGAAAATAAATGTATCTGCTAAAGCAAAAGAAATAGATGTGACACTATTGCTATCACTTTATTTTGTTGATATCATATAATGTTCACATGAGTTTGATTTTGGAGACTGAAACAGATTGATTGTACTTAGAAAGGTCGTTTCTAGCCCGAGGGGACACAAATGTATCAACTTTGGTGGCGACGAATGCTTTTTAAAGTAATATTTCATTAACCTGAGCAAACACTTCAAGAGGTTTTTAATAATGAGGATGGCCCTAGTACGAATTTCAAATATTCATTTCTTGAAAATCGTTCAACTCTTAAAGATGTCGCTGAGGGGTTTAATTTGACGTTTTCAAAGAAATTGCTGAAGCAACATGTACCTTCACTTTAAGTAGCAGAGCATTGCAACCAATAAAAATTATCGAGGTTGAACAAGATTTGGTTTCTTGCAAAATCACCTCGAAATTCGTAAATGTTTTCCGATCATAAGAAGACTTAACTTTAACTCAATCCGTTTTCTAGGCGTTATGATTTTACTCGTAAGTTTCGGATGCATTGGAATACATTCTTCATTAAATAACCTCGCGCATGTAATTATGGCGCATGTGAGGATGAGACATGGCAAACTTCACCAGGCGTTCCATGCAAATCATGAGAACAGATTCAAAACCGCTCCCGTCAGTACGTTCGGTTATGTAATATGTTTGCAAAGAGTGGGCTACAGTCAAGATTACTTACGACTCGGCTCATCATTTTGCTTAAAAATATTTCCAAATAGGGTTTTTGAAAATCATTGGTAGTACATCAAAACATATGGATTACATCACCTTTGTAATCCGGCCCGAGCACCTACGCGGTGTAGAATGAGTGAGTAGCAGTGGCACATTGTATCCGGAGGAAGACGTTATGCTGTATCCATAGGAGTAAGCAAAATCCATGCCCCAAAAAATGCATTAAAAACCACAATATCCTTTTCTGCGTCCATAGTTTCAAGAGACTGAGGTATGTTTTCGATCTGCTTGCGCCATCAGCAAATGATTTTTAACCAATCTAAAGACAATAATGTTCTTTAATTTTGAAAAGTTTGATGCTCTCTTTCGCTTAGTCATTTTTTGATATTTGATAGACTTCAAAGCAAAATAAGCATCACATTTGTTGACATGATATTTAAACAAATGATAATTGAATTGTACACTATTTTAAGCTAAAAATACAATACCGCATAGATTCCTATTTAGAAAATGGTAATAATATGATTTCTCGAATTTATGCGTCAGTTAACTTATCTAATGACAGCTGACTTGGGCGTTCAAAGAATGAGTCATAAAGAGATGACTACGGGAGCGTTGGCTGCGTTGAACGCAGCAGCATCGCCCCACGAGGAGAGGAGGGCGGAACGGGAGAGGGTGGCACCACCCACCCACGGCTTAAATTCCCCACCCTCCTCCCCGTCCCTTCACGCATCATCGTCCCCCGTCCCTAATCCTCCCTCGCCCCCCACCCCCCCTTTCTTATTCCACGCTCGATTGGCGAGGCGATCCGTCGCGCAGACTGCCCTCCCATGGACCACGAGTTAAATAAGCGAAAGTCGGGGTTGGATTCAGACGCGGAGGGGTTGCATCTGGGTGGAGGGAGGCTTTTCTCCCCCAGTCACCGCCGGGCCCCCACAAAGGGGGGCGAGGAGGGGGGAGTGGGGAGGCTTCCCTTATCCCATCCATCGCGTGTGGACCGTGCAGGAAACAGGGGGTCCCCCTCTTCTCCCGGCACTCACCCCTCGACCCACCCGAAACGGCCCCTTCGAGAGAGAGTGCATCCCTGCCCCTATCCCGTTGCTAACCTTATTTCGATGCGGCGATGAAGGCGCAGTCCCCTCCGCCGCCCCCCCCTCCGACAGGTTTGGGCCACCCACCCGCCTTCCATTCCCGTGGCCGGCAAGTTCGTCGCTTAATATATAAACCATGCTCAGCGATTCTAATGTTCATACTCTCAAATTGTTTCCATTCGCTGTTCGCACAAAATTAACAACTGCAAGATTACTCAAGGGTTTAGAGAAAAATTGAAGTAAGCGGTTTCACGGCTCTATTCGGTCATCTAATTGGTACTCTGGTGTTGTACGTAATGTTAAATAAATCTGGAGTGTTTTCCATCAGCCAAATCTACATATTTGATTGATATTAGGAGCGTTATATTTCAGACCTTCTTTGACATGTTTGTTGATTGTGACATCAAGACTAATACGACCTGTACAGTTGGCAAAATGTCAAGGAGATGCATCGAGCTATGTATAAAAGAATGTTTCGGCGATTCTCCGGCGTCTCTCTCTCTCTCTTTACCCTCTGTTTTAACACCATATGTGCTCCAACCAATAAATGGGATTTTGAAATCTCCACCGAGTTTGGTGCTTCTTTCGTTTTTTGCATTCGCAGCATACTGCGTGAGGGAGGAAATATGCCGGAGTAATTCGTGAGAGCAGGATATAAACTCTCATCAAAAAAAGGACGAGAAGCAGGGCGCGAGGATTGTAGTACCAAAATTTATATGTCGCAAGTAAACGATCGGGTAGATAGGTAGTAGTACTTGGGGCAATCAATAAAAGAATGCGGAAGGCCGTAAACGGGCCGTCCTGCCTCCTTGGGGTTCTCCAAACAATCCTCTCTCCCCCCCCCCCTTTCCATCCCACTTAGAACTTCTTCGTTTGTTTTTCTTCCTGCCACTTCTACTTCTTCCATTGCTCCCCAAATCCTAATCGCGAAAATCTTTGATTGGCACAAGTCACCTTGACACAACAACGGAATGTTGATATGGAGGAGGATGCATAAAGTGAAATTCTCGGAAAGGAAAACAGCTTTAGGCATAGAAGGGGAGGGGGGAAGGTTGTTGGGAGAAATTCAAAGAAGTTGTAAAATTGGATGCAGGGCATAATGAGTGGCTGCTAAAAACTGTAGTGGAGGGTAAAACGACAAACTGTAGTGGAGGGTAAATCGTTGGGTGGGAGGCATAAGGAGGGAAAGGATTGGGAAAATCAACGGTATGGAGTGAGGCAGGAAATATTCGGATTGGAAGAATGTCTTATTTGATTTCAAGTTTTGGAGTACTTCCCAGGTGGGGCTAAGACATTTAGCGCATGTTTAGGTATTGGATACGCTAACCGGTTATTAACTCCTAATAATAATAAATAGCCTCGTGAATTATCCTTATTTTGAGCGCACTTAACAATATTCTGCAATTTTCGCGACTCCTAGGCTACAGTTCTTGCCAATCTACCCAAGGGTCCCTTTGAAACACACCGCCTAATCGCAATCTAGCCCGGATGTGCGGATTTACATTCGCGAACCAATATTTCAAGAAGAATTACCATAAAACCCAATATAGGTGGGTCACGTAAGATTTCGATGAAATATGGCGGAAATGGTACCGATGAATTTAATGTGACGATTAAGAGTTTAAATGGTGATCCAAATCAACAAAAGCATTCAACAAATAACTATTAACTAAATTCCACGTACATGGTCACGCAATTACTTCATTTATATCAATATTTTATTCAGTGACTGAGGGCTGCACACAACACTGTTGGGAAAATAGGGAAGTAATTGCGTTAATTACGACTCATCCAAGAAAATACATGAATTAACATATAAGGAGAAGAAATACGTGCTACAATGTAGTGATATCATATAAACAGAGAGACTAAAACCATATTCAATATTCAATTACAATGTACTACGAATTTTCTATTTATTCATATGATTCGTATATGCAAGTGATTGAAATTAAAAGAATGCGAGAATGATTTCATTATGCGTGGCAGCGTAAAAGAATTATCCGATACTTTGAGTGCAGCATTGCCTTAAACCTCCGCACATGTATTAGGAACCCCTGAGACGTTCCTTTCCAGGCGCCTTTTGTGGTCTCAAGGGTTGTGGGCAGTCCGGAAGCCACACAGTCCGGCTATGGCTGCAGTGTCCAAAGCTCAGGTCCTGTGGTCGAAGGCTCATGCTTTCAAATACGAGTACTTTTACCACACTCTCTCCGCCTGTTACACCAAACGGCGAACTATGGCTCCCTTAATTTATTATCCATTTCCTCATGATTTTCGGTCGATGTATCCAAGAGCGAGATAAAATTCTGCCAAATATCTCAGGAAAAATAGCACGAGTGGCGCAGTGAATACCACCGTAAATTAAGTAACCAAACATCTAAATAGATCGAAAAGAGTTCGCCGCTCCTTTTTCACACGGCTTATGCAATAATCGACTGCGGTGACAGGAAGTGCATATCGCTGAGGCAGAGTGAAATCTCGTGCAGTGGAAATGCGGGAGCGCGCCGTGGAGTGGCAAAGCGGGGGGGTGTGGAATATGGAGGTGGTGCCGCCACCGCATCGTCCAGGTTGGCAAGACTGCCACCCATCCCTCCCCACTAAGTATCCTAACCTTGTGCCTACCCATTTTATACCTAGCCCACCGCTTTCACACCTTGCCGACCCCTAAACCCTGCCGAAGTTGTGCCAGGGTGCGTGTGGAGAGGGGAGAACGGGTCGGGATGGGGAGGTCGGGGGAGACTTTATATTAAGAGGATGCCGCTCCTCGTGGGACGGCTGGCCCTCGGATAAAGGGAGAGGGTGCTCAGATTGGCGTGGCGAAAAAAGACGGGGGGAGGTTCAACGAGGTGAAAGGAGGGACAGTTGTGCCATAAAGTGTGTGCAGGGTGTTTCCCGGGGAAAAGGGTTTTCAAGGGGTGGGGTCGGTGGGTTGCCAGGGTCTCAGGGAAAGGGGGCGAGCGATCCTCATCCCTCAGCCCCCATCCCCATCCCCCCGGGACAATACACAACCTGAGCGCGCGCGCGCGCGGTGCCCCCTCACCCCTCCGCAATATCCCTGCGCAGGAGAGGATAGGGGCGCAGTCTGGTGGAAAAATAACAGAATGAGCGGGATCGGTTGAAGGGGAAACGGCCCGCCCAGATTGGAGACCATATACCTGCGTCCGACCCCCCCTCCCCCTTCCCTCCTCGGGTCGTGTTTACGCGCCCCCGTCTCACCAGCCCCCGTCTCGCGGCGGACGGTGGGACACGACACAAAGTGCGTTTGAGGACCCTGAGTGAGGGGCGAAGGATCGGCTGCGACTCGTGTTCCAATGTCCAACGCCGCCCGTCAGCCCCTTCCATCATCCAAATGAGGGCGGTAATCTTTTTCCCTTGGGACCTTTGAGAAAGTCTCCTCCAGCGAGTCAGGTGATATATGGAGTCGGGTAAGGGAAGTTGGGTCAATCGGCTGGCTCATATACTGGCCGGAAGGTCACGGGTTCAACTCTATTTGACACATTTATCGTACACACTTCCAACGGACATCCATGGTCCGAACTATTGGCACGGGATCTGTCTGCACGATGCTCGGAGAAGGGACAAATCCTGCACGCGGTTACTTAGCCTCCCTGAACGGCGTCGAGTTTGATGCCGCTCAATCTCGACCAACAGCGGGTGCCACCTGGAAGCACCCTGCCCGTCCCCCCGCGCCCCGAGCGGGGGGAGGGAGCTTGGCGCGCAGACCGCGAGTGCCCGCATTGCTCCCCGTCAGCGCTTGCAGCACCGCGACCCCCTCAATCGTCCATCGAAGCCTCCCCTCGGTCCGCGCCCCCCCTTTTTCACGACCCCCTCTCTCTCGGCTCCACAGGTGATGCTGACGGCGTCACCGCAACGGCCACCAACGGCCATCGACCCCAAGAGACTCCAACGCAGTTCCCAGCCACAGTTTCCTGGAGAATTACTTCGCCAGTGTCCTTCCACCATTTTCATTTCTGAGGAGGTTTAATAGGTCGTTTTTCTCACGTACAAAACAGGGACAGAACAAATGCCAACCTATTTTATTGTTGCTCTTAAAAGCAGCGTGCACAGAGTAATATTTTAAACTCGAAACTAACGTGTGTGTAAATTGTTTTTTAGAATCCATCGATTGGAATATAATACTCCGATATTCACCACAAGTATCGTAGTCTCAACATTTAGATAGTTCATTTCTTATGTGGAATGGCTCCACACCACATCCCTACCGCTCGAATGTAGCATTTGTGCACTAGACGCTCCTGTCTCGCTCCCCCTTGGAAACTGCAGTTGGCCACTCCCAGAGGTCATGGAAGCCACCCACCTTGACCATTTTATTCACTTTCAGTCGAGTTATGAGACGGTGACCCCCAGCCTCCCAGCACCCTTCTCCAGCCATCCCTTCCTCTCTCACACCCCCATCATCATTGCCGCTTGGCATTTAATCTTGGTCCTTTCTGGTGGCTCCTTCCCTTCTGGTTGCCATGCCCTCGCTTAATCTGCCCACCCTCGATCTTCGGACTCCGAGCAGCCTCGCGGTTTTAATTCTCGCCCGCTCATCCAATCAATCGTACACACTCACCGCCCAGAAGTTAACACCACGCTCCACGATTGGGAGACTCGTCGAGATATTGCGGTGGATATTATCGACTCGAGGCTGGTCCTTTCATCTTACCAAACCTTCGAGACGTTATTACGCGAACGAGGAACAGCAGAAGTTCGCGAGTAGGATAGAGGAGCTCACGACAAGCAGTTTAGTGTACGTACTTCCGGGGAAATTAATATTGAGGAGATTTTCTCGAGGACAACCATCTTGGGTACTGAAAGCATTCTGAAATAATATAATAACAACATCCGTAAAACGTAATAAGTACTAAAAGAGAACAATGGAGGGATGTAGTAGATTATATTAAAATATTAATGATTATACGGGTATACAGCATAAATATAATCACATTAAATTGCTGAAGCATAAAGTATAAGAGATCGGATGGATAACGCACTTTCAAAAGTAAAAAGCTACAAATCTTTATGTTTACTGAAAGTTGGCCCACAGAAGATTTAATAGGTAGCGACGCTTTCCGAGGGGTTTCATCAACTACAGAAACGACAGAAATATTGGACTAGTAGGAGAGGGAAATGCCTTACTTTTATCCCTATTGCAACAGTTTAGTTCTAACACGACCGATATAGTAAAATATTCTTTATTTTCCACAAAATTCTTTTTTATAATCTTTAGCTGTTTATTAATTGATGACGTGTGGACATTGATTTTATTTAAATGAATCACAGTCTCAAACAGACCTGAGACAATTGACAATCATTATCTGATAAATAAATTCCATTTAACCTTGAACAAGAGTGAAATTCTTATTAATGAAATGTAACGCTTTGACAAATTCTAATGTCTAAAAGGCTTTATTTATATTATAATTCTATGAATTCTTTTCACCTTGACCTATACAGTACGCCAAAAGGGAGCGTGGAGGTAGACAACAGTAATAGAGCGTACTTTCAAAACTGTAGGTTAAAATGAATTATTATCAGTGGTTTTATTTTCATAGTCGATTGAAGCAAGAAAATTTCATTAATTCATAGAAATGGAAAAAAGAGTTTCGTGCAGTGATGAAACACTTCTATTGAAAAGACTCAACAACGAAAGAGAATTAAGCCGAGTCGGTTGAAGTTCAAAGCACATCTGCTCCTCTGTTTGTCACTGTTTACCATTGGGTTAATGAGTTGAAACGGGGCCGCATGAAGTGATTTCCTCTGGAAAGATTGGCGAAGTTCACGATACGGTGCTTAGTGATCGACGAATCAAAAATCGCGAAATAGTTGAAATCACAAGCATACCAAGGTTCAGGGATTTCAATTTTGCATAAAAAATGTGTGTGCAAAAATCCTGACAAGATCGGTGCCGCATTTGCTCTGAGTGGAGAATAAACACAATCGCGCGGTCGATTCGGTTGACACTTTTCTCATTCCAATTCTGACGAGTTTCTGCGCCGATACATGACTGCGGACCAAACGTGGAAACACTACTACAGTGCAGAGCAAAAGGGAGAGTCGAAAACGTGGATAACCAAAGGTGAACCAGCTCCGAAGAAGGTGAAGACGATACAATCGGCGGACATGGTGATGACGACGGTTTTTGGGAGGCACGCCGAACCATCCATATGGATCACTCGCAAAAAGGAGGGACGATAATACATGGAGATTGTGCTTCATCATTGCGACGGTTGAGCGAAGAAATCAAGAAAAGCTCCATCAAGGCAATTCACGGGTGCACTCCCGCGCAATTTCGTAGGCGAAACATTTGGAATTAAATTTCGGATTATTACAAAATTCACCGTATTCTGCAGATTCGTCCCCCGGTAACCTTTTCAAATTCCAAACTTGAATAAAGACTGGGCGGAAAATGACTGACGCCAAAAGAGGTCATCGCCAACCCAGATTTCCACTTTGAAGACTTTTCGAAATCCTACATTTCGGGCGGAATGAAAAAAGCTGGAGAAACACCGAAAAAAGTGAAAGTGGAATAATGCAGCAGGAGTCTCGAATGCAATGATGTTTACGATTGGGTTCACATTCAAACGATAATAAATTATAAACTGCTCTCTTCAGAAATAATATACGTAGAAAATATATGACTAGCCCCATCTTAGTACGAGAACAGAGAGCTCATGACTACATGAAAAGGGAAGTGATCAAGCGACTAAACCGAAATAATAAAATTTTCATTTTCCCTCGAACAAAAAGCCATCCCAATAACTGATAACGACCGCGACTGGGATTAAATTTCATTTTACCAATTTCAATGACCTAGAATGTCACAACTTTTCTAAATAACCCATTTTTTGTTGTCCTTCTTGTCACTAACAGCTTATATAACATGCTTAGAGAATTAGTTAGCACGTAGACATCTTGCGTAGTCTATATTAAAAGTGTTCGTCATTTTCCACTGACTTCATTTCTCGGAAAATTACGAACACTTTTAATATGGGCATCAGGCAATTCCACGAAATGACGCCTGAAAGTGTAAAGCATAACTTACGCAGTGTTTGTTGATGAACCTTGGTTTCCTCCATCATATGAAAGATTGGGCATTTTTATTCTTAACTTAAATTTCAGAAAAAATCACATTTTTGTGGCATCTCTGGCGTGCAATAATAATAATCAGCCAATTCCACGCACTATGGTATTCATGGTAGCATGCGGTTGGACGATTGAGCCCAAGAATTGTGCTTTTCTTGGAGAGAGACTTGGCGCTGTATTCAACCGACGGCGTGTCCGTATTGAAGCGGAAATCAATGTAAGACCGTTGTTAGTTGAGGCCCCTGGGTCTTATCAAATCATCGCGTCGTAGTGGCTCAACCCCTGCCACGCACCCCTCGGTCGAGTGGTGAGGTGTCGTGACGACAAAGTTGTAGATCTGATGCATTTGTCAGTTGTCCATCCCGCATGAGTGGAATGCCGTCTGGTAATCAGTGATTGATTGCGTTGCACGTGAGGTTGCACCTTTTGAAGGTCATGAGCGCCGTTTTGTTTGGGTTCCCCGTCACCCGCCATGTGCAGCTTCCGAAAGGGGTAAAGGGGCTCGTTTCTTTTCCATTCTGTCTTTCGCGACTAGGTCGAGTCCTCCTTGTAACCGCATGTGCACTGAGGAAGTGATTGCACCCGAACGTTACATTTTTCCCTGAGCTTCTTATTGCACGATATCCGCCCGGCTACTCCTTTTTACCCAATGACGCATACTGTTCCCAACACGGCTGATAGATGTCACTTTTCCTATGTTCCTTCTCGCAATCGCCTTTCTTATACCTTTTAGGTTTCCATTCCCTAAGAGAGTAAGCTATAAGAATAATATGTCTTATGCAAAATCAAATGTTTATTTTAGTTAGCTCAATTTTGTCGCTAAGCATGTTCTACAATGATCGCTTAAACAGTTTAAAATAATAGACTTAAACATTAATTAGCTCGATTAACGTGACCGCCTCGGCAATCGCCCCCCGTTCGCATGGCACTCGTAAAAGTACGGGGTTCGATTCCTGGCCGAGGAAGCAAACTTATTTGAAGGGATTTTGAATTTGCGTTTTATGCATCAATTTTCTATAACTTTACGTATAACTAGCACCTCTATCTGTTCTCAAGAAAAAAAATTCGGAACTATGTATGGAATATGCAGATTAGAATAGACCTCAGGGAAAGAAAATATTCGCAGAAAATGAAAACATTATAAGTATAACTGTCTTTTCTTCCCTACTATACAAATGTGGAGATCACTGCGAGGAAATTCGAGGTAAGAGTGGCGAATCTCTCTCCGGACACAAATGCGCTGAAGGTGTGTGAGTACTCCACCGGCGAAATGCGAGAGCCACAACAGGGCACATGTGGGCATTGCACCAAATCGGGCCAATGGTGGCGTTCGCTGCGGCTGCCCTGAGGGGGAAAAGGGCAGGCGTGTGACGCGAACGGAAATACGTGGAGGGAGGAGGCCTCTCGACAGTCTGGGAACATAAATCAGTCGAGCGTGCTCCTAGCAAAAATGCGTGACCCCAAATTTATTACTATTGAACAATATTAAAATATGAGTACGTTGGGCACACTCATTACTACATGCATTAGTCTTCGATGGTTATAATTGGCATAAATATGACAGAGTAAAAGGATTTGCGGCTCTACGATGTTCACACAGAGTAAACAAAGGGTATTTAGGACGTCCAAGGGTTTAGAGAGCTCGCCACACCTCTCTTCCCTAAACGAGCGATTATTTGGAATGGCCACCTGTTGGAACACTCGCGTCAAACCCTTGACGCCCTAAATACCTTTTTGGGGAAACGATAGAAGTGACCAAAGTTGCAGATGGACCACGGAAGAGTGAGACGCGTGAAGGGAGGCTGGGACAAGTGGCCTCTCGAGCGACCTGAAGCGGCGGGCCGTACGAGCGAGGCTGCGGCCCTCCTAAATTTTCTATTGGCCGCCAAGGTCCAGCCGAGTATTTTTAACACAATTCTTCTTTAACACCGTTTGAAATCTGTTTTCTTGGAATCTTTTCCCTTGAATTCTAATTAATCCGGTGCGTTACCCCAAAGTAATACCATTTGACACCGTGGAAGTTACTCATCTTTCAAAGCCCGACGCTCACCGTGGGGATCATTGAAATCCTCACGTGAATGATGATACCCTTTGATTTCAAAAGATGCTTCTTTCTTACGCCTGAGTACGCTCATTTGTAATTCAAACAGTTTGCAGTAATCGCCTTAGAGACTAATGGAAACAAATGATGGATGAAAGTGTGTGCTCACATTCAAGCATGTGGTGAGGCAAGAAACAGTGTCATACTTCTAGCTATAGGAGTTGTTCTAATCTGAGGCGTTGTGGACAACATCCATTCCTCGCGCCGGGCAATCACCCACCCACCGTACACACACGTATAACATTCGAAGGAAGCAGGGGCGACCCTCCCGGCTGGTTACGGGCCGGTGCCGCCGCTTCGCAAGGTCTGGGGCGTAGTCATAACTCTCCCAAGGGATGCCCTTACCTGCAAACAACAGAGAAAAAGCATTCAATTACATATTTGTAAATAATATTTTTCCGTCATAATTTCAGCTACACATTCACTTAATATTCAGTTCACATAACCTCATGGCATAGTCGCTCAATGCATGCAACGATTATCTATTGCGAGGGTAAGCGAAAATATTGCATCACACCTTTGTCGAAGTCTTCAGTAGGAAGGCCGGATCGAAAGGTTTAGGCCATCTCGCGATATATGAACACATTATGTGAGGGGAGGGGGGAAACCTCTTCTACTGCGGCCCTCGGGCTTGAGTCCAACAATTTACTCACTGAGTTACCAAAAAAGACAATTATTTCCTTGAGATAGCGTCCCGTTATATTGTATCTGTATATAACCCTAATAAAAGAACTGTCACGAAACGTGACCTGGAGGTACATCCCCTCGGACCAGAATCCGGCCGACCGTCCGTCCCGGACCGTCCTACCTCCCTATGCCCGCTCGGCCTCGGATTCGGGGTCCGGGCCGGTATATAGGTGGGATGAAGCCTGAGTCGAACAGTCGATCGAGTTTCACGGGTCAGAGCGGAGGTGCCTCCAGATCTCTCAGATGCAGCAGGATGATTAGACCGTTTTGAAAATGAAAATGCATTAATTCGCGCTGATTGCAAAAATGAGCATGATGCTTAGTGCGTGGTGATCACTAGTGCTGAATTACACACCCGCGAACGGTCATTGCCGGCCAGCCATTGCGGGGGCGAGTGGTCTCTCGAGAGGGGGAACGCGACGGTGGACCGCGTCCTTCGATTATAAGTCAAAGTGGATTTCACTCGACTTTGCCCGCGTTGTCGAATTTGTGACCATCGATGTCGGCGACGGTTTGACCATTAAAGATCGTCAAAGTCGATCGATGCGCGATTTCGATGAATCGCGTGCTCAGAGTCGACGGGGGACGCAACGGGGGGGGGCGACGGGGGACACGGGACGGGGGGTGCTTGGATATAAAAGGGGAGGACAGGTGAAGCGAGGAGAGGACTTGGTTGGGAAGAGGGGGAGGATCACTCGAGAGAGGAAACTGCTCCCGCCGACTGTCAACTTCTTACACCAACCCCACGATCGAGGGAAGCGACAAGCGCCAGTGACAACTCACTAGTGAAGTTCAAAGATTAGGGATATTAGAACATTCTCCAATTGTTTACATCGCTGGTCATTAATTTTGGGAAGGATTGAATCCTCAGGAGGAGTCCTCCTCGTGAAACTACTCATTTTTCATTTCCGTGGTGCCATCGAATGTAAGGAATATCGAAAATTTCAAAAACTGTGCATTCCAACGAATTTTATTGCGCTACGGGCGGATTCGTCATATTTGGCACAATGTACCCGAAGGTGTCAATGTGCGATGAAACAGTGGTACCGCATTGGAGTTTGGCGGAATTCTCAAAGTTTTTCTGCTTCCCGTTAATTCTTTAAAAATGGTTACAACGATAAAAATTATAGCTATATGTACGTTAGCGAGGATACGACGAGAAGCCGCGCCGTGGTCATCGGTCCCACCTCACCCTCGAAAGATACAGTGACCTCCAGTGTGGGGGCCGTTTGCAAAGGAAAGGGGGCTGGCCGGGGAAGGAGGCTGGAAAGGGAAGGGAGCCCGAGGGAGGGAGGGTAAGTTTCCACGGCGTTGTCACCGTGACTTGGGCCCATTGTGAAAGTGCGCGCAGATACATGCAGAGGGGTGGTTGTTCGGGGGTCCGGCGGATCGATTAGCGCTCGGTGTGCACAAGACGTGATTATGCGGACGCGGGCAGCAGCGGGAACAAAAGGCGGAGTGCAGTTGCAGTGATTTGAAGCACACACGACACGGGGGATGCGTGGAGGCGCGAGGGGTGGACAGGGGCGGTCGGGCGAATAGCGGCGACAGTGGATCAAAATGCACGCAGGATTAGGATGCGCCGGGGCACCCGTCATAATAGTGCCCCTTTTAGCCCGCAAACCACTTTGAATTTAGCTTTCCCGTCCACATTCAATTTTCACAAATGGGTGGGCTAAAAGATACTTTGCTACAGCGCTCATCCATTTTCATAACGTTGAAATGCTGAGTATTCACGGCAGCGAGTATTTATGTAAAGTCTATTACTACTTGGGATAAATTTAATGCATCCTCGTGAAATTAGGACTTTGATCCATCTGGGATCCTCTAGTATCAGGGAATGAGGTGGAAACCACGAATAATTCGGAGTCATTTGGCGCAAAGTAACGGCATTAGGCTGGGCCATTATAGGGACTCCACTCAATGAATAGGAGAAGCTTGTGAATTAGAAGGGAAAGTGGAGTCGTTCTGAAATATTGGAAATGCGAGCGCAAGAATACAAAATAATGCGAGTCCGTTGGTTGGCGAGATGCACACATTTTTGTGTTGAAAAAAACAAAAGGGACATTCGTGAAATGGTGGGGAAGGCGGAAACGAGCAGACGATAAATATGTTACCTCGACCGAGACTAGAACCACGGATCTTCGCATTGCCGGGCCGGGATGCTCTAGAAATCTTTCTCGTTTGGAAGTGCTGGCTATGGTGGAGGAGGAGAGGGGATTGCTGGGAGGAAAAATGGATGCAAAGCATTTCGATCGGCGACGGGATGTTTGAGACTGTGAATAGAGGGGAGAAAGTTGCGCAAACGAGGATATGGAAGGAATAGGATTTGGAGTTCAAGAGTCTTATTTTAATGTTGAATGTCAGGCTCTCTCTTACCAAGAGAGACAAATGAATTGTCGCTATACCGTTTTGTAGTAATTTTTGCCCGACCAAAACCTATGTGCATCAATCAATCAGTAGATTATTAATAATATCACAATGATGGCACTGGCACATAAATAAACAAAAAACACAAAAAAGAAAAAAAACGAACACGAGGGTTCACCAAAATTAGTAATTAGTTTTTGTTGGAACAACTACCTTCTTCTGGGAAAGGAAGGAGACGAGTGTGTTTCTTTATTTCTTCGTGCTTCTAGGTTTTTCCACTTACCTGCATCATCTTAGGGTTGAAATTCGCTTTCCGCGCACTTCGATGACCGATGGAAATCGATGGGGGAAGAGAGACGAATGGCCGCGCTAAACCGGAGAGCCTCGCGGCACGATCACATCTCTCCCGCGTCCAGTTTATTGTGTCCCGTGATTCCATCGGAAGAATTAATA
Organism: Hetaerina americana; assembly: GCF_022747635.1. Taxonomy (NCBI): domain Eukaryota; kingdom Metazoa; phylum Arthropoda; class Insecta; order Odonata; family Calopterygidae; genus Hetaerina; species Hetaerina americana. The sequence continues at coordinate 1,248,561 of NW_027287250.1, forward strand.
AGTTCGCAACAAAGCCTTCATATCCCAGAGAGGGAAAAACGGGGACCGTATGGAGCATGGGAGAGGGGCCGGCGCTAAAAAAGTTCGGCGGTCCCACGCCCGATAATTTCCCAATCCATTAGACTAAAAGCTTCCCCCCTTCCCTCCACCCCCCCTTCCCATCCCCATCCCCCCTCCCTCCGCCCTCTCCTTTTGCACCCTCCTCCTGATTGCATCCAATCGACCTTCCAATCCTCCCCCTGCGCGGCTTACTCTCCTCCCGACAATCGAACCCCCCCCCCGGCCCTTCAACCGAACAGATTCACTCGCAACCCTTTCTCAATCGCTCTCCACCTCCCCACCGCCCTTAAATGCGAATGTCTTCCCTATCTCCCGAAATCCCTGCCACGGCCTACCCATCACCCCCCGACCTCCTCCTCGTTGGCTTAGGTGTGAAGGGAGGCGGGGGGGGCAGGAGGGGGCGCGGGGGCGTGCCAAGGTACGCGAGAGAGAGGGGGGCGCCTTCCCGCACATCAGCGCTGCCTCCATCCTCACAGGGTCGCCCTCATCAGTAGCACAGACGCGTGCCTGGTATTCGATGAAAACCATCGGAGGTCCATTCCATCTCAAGAAAAAGTAAGACATTCTTCCTCACCATTCGTAGTTTTTTTGGGATCCCTCAAATGATATATTTGCTGTGACTAGTTTTTCGCGCATTTCACAATAATATCAGGCTCATTTTTGTTTGTCTCAAAGACAGCCTTTTATCTAATTAACTTGGCTGCGCAGCGATATTCCATTATAAGCCAAGGTAAAGCCGAACGGTGATGCAAATACAGAAACGCACGCAAAAAGCGTATTTGCTGACCATTCTTTTCCAAAACGAACACATTCAAAACCTGAGTAAACCAGCACATGCTGGTTTACTCATTCATAAGCCCAATGGTATCTTTTGCAAAAGTAAAAGTTAGTCAATTGACCAGCAAGCTACTGCCCAAAGATTTCTAACGCAACGATGTATATAATTGCAGAACACCGGGATCCACCGCCGTCGCCTTCAAAGTAGTTCCCTAAAAATGGCAAACGCCGATCCACGCGCTTCTTCCGCGAACGTAATGTAATCTGGAAGTCCTTTGTTCATGTGCTTGGTACGGCCTAAGATTCAACTTCAGCCTCCTCTTTCGTGTCATCTCTTCGTCCCTTCAGCTTGATTTTCACCTTTGGAAAGAGAAATAAGCCGAACGGGGCCAAATTTCTAGAGTAATTTGGACGGGGAACAACGACCAAATTGTTTTTGGCCAAATACTGCTCTACTGTGAGGAAAGCGGTGGCCTCGAAATATCATTGTGGAGAATCTTTTCCGCGCCATTTCCGGTTCGACTCCTTCTCCGGCCCTTCCTCAGCCGCCTCGGCACATCGCAAATCATTACAGGACCGCATTCAATCGCTTGGCCTGCAAGTACGAACACTGTGGATGGCATCCACGTCGGAACACCAGATCAGTAAGGCCTTGGTGTTGCTCTTGACTTACTGGGCTTTATTTGGCCGAGGTGAAGATAAGGTTTTCCATTGTGTTGACTGCTGTTTGGATTCGGGATCATACCCTAAGTCCAGCGTTTATCAACCGTGAGGCCCTTAGGAAGAAGTTATGAATCAGTTCGAAAGTGTTCTCTTGAGTTTATGCATATATTAATGAGACGTGCTCTCTGATAGTCAGTCGCCTGGGGGCCGTGACAGGGACTTCACTGCTATCCTTCATAAGTACAATTATTCCGATACAATCCGCTGGCATTAGCAAAGAAAAATGCCACAATGTTGTAGATGCATTGGATGGCCTGCCTACGGTCATTCAGGGTTATCTTCCACGGAGTCCCCAAGGTGCTAGGGTCGCAGAAGTATTTGCGTGGCTTTTGGTCACACTGCTGCGTTTGCTATTGTTTCCACGGGATCCAAGCAATGACAACATTGATGCTCGAGTGAGATCACTTACGGAGGCGTTGCAAGGTTCCGCCCTAGCCTCGGTCCATCTGACCGGCACACGGCGAAACGAAACAGCGGGGTGGGATGAGAAACTTCACAGGCTTAAGCTAAATTGTAAAAATCTACGGAGAACCTACCAGAAAAGTATTAGCCACGAAGAACGTACCATCAATAAAAGAATACACTTAGAGGCGAAGGAGAATTATCATCAACAAGGGCCAAAAGGCAAGGAACAAAACTGGGAATAATTCTCAAGACCAAACATAGAGGGAAACCCCCGGGGGTTAATAAATAAAATGACCCGAGAAAAATTTAAAATCACATTAGCATACTCGGCTAAGAACAACGCCAAATAGGAGCTTCTATTACTGGACGAATCCATTTCTAGCATCATCAGCACACCAGCACCGGACGACACAGCAGAAAATGAAACTGAAGAGTGGAAAGTAATTAGGGGTGACGCTAACCTCCCTAGCCTGCAAAACACGGAGATAGACATCACCAATGGGGAAGTTAGAACCGCGATTAAAGAGATGAAAATGTAAAAGGCCCCAGGCTTTGATGGCATAAACGCTGAATTGATCAAAGCAGCCGACCCGGTTATCCTCAACTATTTAATTAGATTGCTACAGGACTGTTGCAGAAACAAGTACTTCCCTGCGGCATGGAAAAAGGGTGTCCTATGCACCATCTTGAAATCTAAGGAAAAAGACCCCTCTGATGCTAAGGCATACAGACTCATAACACTACTGCCCGAAATGGGGAAAATGTTCGAAAGAATCATCAAAATGAAAATTGAAGAAGCAGTTGGTGAGGAGGATCTACTCCACATAAGCCAATTTGCATTTCGAAGAGGCGGATCCACCGCAGCCGAGGCAATAAAACTGCTGCAAGAAATCAAAAATCGTAAATATAAGTATAAGGTGGCCTTATTCATAAATTACGAAGCAGCATTCGATTCACTATGGTGGCCCCATTGCAGAAACCAACTCAAAAGTTATAAAATCCCGGGACCAATAGTAGAACTTATTAAAAATTATTTCTTGAATAGTGCAACCAAAATACAACCTTGGAAGCCGAAAAGAAAATTACAAAAGGGGCACCTCAGGGAACCATACTCGGTCATTTTCTTTGGAACATGGCCGTGAACAATCGCACTAATGACGGAGAAAGAATAGGCATATTGTGAACTTCCGACAACACGGTCGCCAAGGTTCGAGAAATCGTGAGTATAGATCGGAGGATGACTCTCGATGATCTTTAGATTTTCTTTCCTCGTGTTTCTCGACACATCATCCATGGGATCTGGACCGATAAGTTGGAATGCATGAAGGTGTGCGCCAGGTGGATCCCGCGAATGCTCAAGGCGGACCGCGAGCGACTAACGCGTCGTCTCTTCCCGCGGAATCCTCCGGCGATGTGCAGACGCACTTTTTGATTCAATTATTACGGGTGATGACCCCTGAGTGGTGTTCTACTTCACACCTGAGACCAAACAGCAATAGTGGCGACATTCCTCTTTGCCCACGCCGCGAGGATTTAAAAAAGAAAACAGCCTCTCGGCAAAATCATGATAAACTGTGTTTTGAGATGGAAACGGGGCATTTTTGGTCGCCTCCATGGCCCCTGAGACTACAATGAACTCGTACAGGCATTACGAGGCACTTCAGACGATGCTGGCCAAGGGAGTAAGCGACATCCACGAAAACATTCGCCCCATCGGCGTGTGGATTTCGATGAAGGTAGATGTATGCAGATGAAATATTATTTTGCTTTAATGATGAAGTCTGTACCCGAGAACCGCATCCGGGATTCCGCCTACGTGTTTTCCATCTTCCCCGAGCGCTACAATGCGGGCGTGCATATTTAGCAGAGCCCTGCAAAGTCCCAAGGCAAAGTTTCAAGGCAAAGGTCTTTCAAAGGAACTTTTAAAGCAGCCATCTTTCTTCGCCCTTTGGAATGGTTTCCACGTTTGTTTGAATCAGCAATGCTTATTTTATCAAAGCAGAAACACCCCGCGTCTTACTTTCTAATTGAACTGACTAATTAAGTTTAGCCTCTCCCGAATACCCCTCAAAATGTCCACCTTAATCTCTCGGCACTGATCCGGTTGCCAATGGCAAAGAACGCCTCCCCAAACGCCCGCGTTCCGGACGAATCGCCGATTCTCTCCATGACGAAAGCGATTGAGAATCGCAAATCGGAGACATTGGCGGCGAAGGCATCGATGCGCGGTGCGATTGACTTACGATTTCGAGTGCTTCCGCGATGGTCAAGTGTAGCCTGTCTGCTAGCGCTGTCTCCCGGAAGGAAGGGGAACGAGCGTCGTCTTGGAATGGCCCGAGAAGGCCGCCCCTCCCTCACGTGCATTTCGGCCCGCCGGGAGATGCGGCCCGCAGGGGGATGCGGCCCGCTCAAGTGCGTGCGTTTCGCCGTGTTTGCCCCCGCTCCTTCTAAGGGGGGGGGGGGCGAGGGATGAAATCGACCGCGACGGTGGCGCCTCCGCACGCCTTGCGTCCCATGGAGCAAGCGACTCTTTAATGGCAATAAATTGTTGCTCGACGACCCGGAAGGAGGGCCGGCAGTAAACATCATTACCTTTTGACTCCCTCCAGTGGCTCTCGCCGGCCGGGCGGCAGCCACATCCCCCCTCCCCGTAAGAAGCCAATTCCTGAGCCTGTGTGGACCTCCCCCCCCCCCGCACACCCTCCCCCCCCCGCCAAACACCTGAAGTCCGTCATCCATCATCCCTTCCTTCCCTCCCTCCGCGGGCGCCCGGACCACATCCGAGGCGTCCATTTTCTTGGCTGGGGAGTGAGGCTGGCCGCCGGCCCTAGAAGCCAGCCAACCAACCTCCCCCTCTGCCCCTCGGAATCTTCCAAAGACCACCCCCGGCCTCCCACTTCATTCCCTTTTATGGGGCAGGGGGCGGGCGGAGGCGGAGAGATCTTGTCTGTGTGCCTTGGGTTCATAGATGGAGGGGCGAGAGTGCGTCGGGGGGGGGGCAAGGAGCTCAAGGGGTGATGGGGCGGAGGCCGTAGCTGGAGCGCCCTAGTTCGTGGCGCACACCGCCTTAGCACCGCGAGAGAAAGGGAGCAGCGCTTCCTCATCCCGACGCACGCAGAGACCCGATCGCGCGCACCGTCGCACTCGCACCACTCCGACTGACGACAGAGTGCTGAACGAAGCACTCACCCAATGGGTGAACTCTCCCGGAATATGGAAATTGGAAGGCGTGAACTGGTGCGGGGAGGGCTTGATCTAAGTTGTGCTCGATCTAAAAGGGAATCAATCATTCCTCAAGAAGCAAAGAAAAACTTGGCGAAGAAGCTCGTGCAAAACGGGGGCAGTGGATCATATGCACTCATTTCTTTGCACACTTTCACTGACTGTTTCACTCCTTCTCCACCTTAGGTGGAGAAGGAGTGAAACAGTCAGTGAAAGTTCTGATATTGACGGGAATTTTTGGCATGGGCCGGAAACTTGATATCATTGAGGAAAAAAATAAGTGCAGATTATGAAATTTGGATTAGTGGACGGGTGTAGGAGGGTGGAGAAATTGAGATGGACGGAAAGGAGACAAAAGAGGCAGAAGTGCTGGGCACGGGAGGAGAGGGCATAAGAAGGTGGGCGGAGTGCTCGCACTTGATGTACCGAGAGTTATTGTTGGAATGTTAAAGAGTGGAGACCGAGAATGTTAGGGGAGATGAGGGAGGGGAGGGCAACTCTCGTTGAACGGAACCATGGTAGGAGGGAGTATATGTATGGCGTTCAAAAATAGTTTATTGTGATGAAACGAGCCCATCTATTTGCGCTATGTTTATTCAGAGTACTATGCTTATTTATCTGCCATTGAGGTCAGCGCTAAGAGAATGAGATGGGCACTTGGAGGAGAAGTCGGGATAGGCCGAACTGAATTAGTCAGTTCAATTTAAAAAGGAGACGCGGTGTGTTTCTGCTTTGATAAAATAAGCTTTGATACGGAAAACGTGGACGCCAGTCCGAAGGCGAAGCAAGCAAGGCAGAGTGGTGCTTTGAAGGTTCCTTGAATCACCTTTGCCTGGAAATGGGGACTTCGGAGGGCTCTGCCAAATATGCGATGATGGAATCCCGCGCTCACGCGACACTTCCGAAGTCCAAAAGATTGGAACATGACGGCAAACGCATGATATTTGTATGCATATTATTCGATGGCGCTTTATCCTACGCAGAGGTGTATGGAAACAAAGTGCTGTTCGGCAATAGATATCGTTAGGTAAAAACGTAACCGGTCCCACGAGAGCTGTCGGGGGTGGCGCTGGGGGAGGAGGCGGGTGAGTGGGGGCCCGAGCGGAGTTGGTGCGTAGGCAGACGCGGCGGCGCGGGGCAGGGGGAGGGAGGACAGCTGCCAACCACCCCCTCATCTGCGAAGGGGAACTCGGAGGCCTGTTGGAGGCGACGGGGTGGGTGAGGGGGTGCGGGGAAATCCGGGGGGGGGGAAGGGAGACAAAAGGCAGCGGAAAGGAGTTAATGAGCGGTGGAAATACTATGCTTTGTTCGCGAATAAAAAAAATCCTCCCCAAATGGGGAATCGAGCGGGGCGACGCGCTTTTTTTTGCTTATCTGCTTACTTCGAGGCTACCCATCCGGGGGAGCGCCAAAACCTCCTCACTCCGCCCCCGCGGGGGCGGTGCATTCCAATCACACGACTCGCCGAGCTGTTTTCATTAACATCATCATTCTCGTTCGGCTGCTTGCGGGGTTCCAACGGAACTGAAGTTATGCGGAGCCCACGAAGATGTTTGCTGTCCGCCCATTCGAATGTTTCCAGCGGACTCCTCTTTGCCGACTGCGAATATTCCAAATGAAAGAATACGCACCGTGGGAAGTGACGGCATACGGCGAGGCGTCCACGAACCGACGAAACTAATGAAGCTGCTGGAACTCAGCGGTGGGGCATAGTGGCGCTGAAGCCATTCTCGTAAAAACGGAATGGAAGACTCCAGATTGATCTAACGCCCCACCGAACAGAATCCGCAACAGGGCACTCGGCGTCGATGCCACTAAGGGAGTTCTGAAAGGTTTCTCCAGAGAAGATTAAGATGCCCAGGTCACCAAAGCATAGAACTTCTACATCTAAATCTATTTTATATTCTGCAAGCCGCCGCAAGGGCGTGTGGCGTTTAGGACACCACCCGCAATTTAGAAAAGAAAAAAAACCGCATGCTAGAACCACATATTCATACATTCACAAAAAAACATGGCATACATTCATGCAAGAACACTTACACCCCCCCAAACACATGCAAACACTCAAACTACCAACTGACATACACATGCACCTGAAAGTATACCTAACAGCTTTGCAGTGTTTAACTTAGCTCCGACTTGTAAATTCAATGTTTTTAATATTTCTAAAGTGACTTCGGTTTCTTACTATTATGATTAGACCACGTGCAGCGAAGAGGAGATAGATTTGTCAAATGTATTTGTGATAAAACGTAGCAGCGTAGCAGCAGAGGAACGAGGTTGAGAATCACTCGCGGTTCGAAGATTAACTAACAGGTTAAATCGCTTACGTAAACTGGGAGGGGGGCTCTCTAGTAATGATGTTGGAAATGTGTCATTGGCACCATCGCACGAGGGTGTGAGAAGTTTTGAAAAATAATGTTCGAGGGGTTAAGTATAGAACAGATACATTGAAGATGTTACTTTTCAAATTAATGAAAAGAGATCAGATTAAGTGTATCCCATCGCGGTATTTTTCTTTTTTCATTCCGAGTGCCCTGTTTTAGTATGTTTTCTTCATTTCTTCTAACCTCAGTTTAATGCACTTTTTGTCATTAACAAAGCGTCTTTCATGCCTATATTAGCATATCATCTACATCTACTTAATACCCCGCAAGCCGCCGTAAAGGCGTGTGGCGGGGGGTGTTAGGACACCACCCGTGAGAAGAGTGAGTATTTGTACCTATCTGTCCTGGAATCTATCTCCCTTAGTTTATCTTTGTGGTCTGATCTACCTAAGTAGTGTGGGGCCATTATAATTCCTTCAGTGTCATAGTTAAACTCATTTGTTCTGAACCTTTCTAAAAGTCTAAGCCTCGCTTGTTCTCTCCGCACTTCAAGTGGTTCCCAGCCTAATTCCCCTAAGAGACCTGTCACACTTGTGTTCTTATCATAACAATTTTAAACGAATCTAGCGGATTTTCTCTGGACTTTATCTAATTCTTTTTGCCAAATTTTCTCCCACGGATCCCAAATACTTGCGGCATATTCCAAATGAGGTCTAACTAGAGCAAAATAACACCTCTCATTAACTTTCCCATTACATTTCCCCACCACCCGTTTATGAAGCAAAGTTTCTTTAAAGCTGGTCCGCATATTGTCCTGATATGTGCTCCCCATGAAAGGCGTGGTGTTAGAACAACCCCCAAATATTTAACTTGATTTGCCGTAGTCAATACTGAACCCCCTATTTCGTAGTTTATATCCTGTTCATCGCTTCCTTTGTTCCAAAATTTCAAAACTGCGCATTTTTCTATATTAAGTGTTAATCTCCATTTATTGCCCCATTCTGAGATATTGTCTGAGTCTCTAGAGAGTAGCTCGCGATCTGGTTGGCTCCTTATTTCCCTGTATACCACCGTGTCGTCAGCAAATAACCTCAGATTGCTACCAACGTGTGTGCTTAAGTCATTAATGTATATTAAGAACAGAAGAGGCCCTATTACACTTCCCTGGGGGACGCCCGAAGTTACATCTCTCTCCGTTGAACACAATCCATCTATGACTACTATTTGTTTGCGGTTTGACGCCGTTGTACCATCTAGGTTCCTTACTGTCGCATTTGAGTTTGGATGGGATGTACGTCTTCATTCCTTCGCGTAAAATATTTAAGAAATAATTCCAAGTGTTCTCTGTATTGGTTGTCAGTGTTTTTGTCTTGTATTCTGGTATTTTTATCTTTAAATATTCTCTTTGTCCGTTAAAATTTGCCTTTGTTGTATAGGTATATTTTACGCTTTTCTTTGTTTATTTTGACGAACTTAGTTTTTAACTCTACAAGAATAGCCTTATGGTAACTGATTCCGTCTATTATTTCAATGTTAGTAATTATTTCGGGCTTAGATATCGCAAAGATGTCTAGTATGCTTTGGCCCCGTGTTGGTGATTTAACAATTTGTTCTAAGGAGTGTTTTTTGAATATATGAAGGAGTTCTTGGCATGAGTCTCTGTTTTTGGCAGATTTTCCTACGCAGTAGTTGTCCCAGTCAATTGACGGTAGATTTGTGTCACCAGCGATTATAGTAATACTGTTGCTTTGTCTGCTGCTGATAGTGGATATTTGTTCGTCGAGCTTGTGTAGGACATCTGTGTTAGAATCTGGGGGTCTATAAAATGAACACACGAATAGGCTTCTGCCGTTGTAGTCCTTAATGTAGCACCAAACGCTTTCTATGTCATCTACGTCGCATTCATATCGTTGGCTACTAAGATGTGACTTTACTGCAATGAATACGCCCCCACCCAACGTATTTGGTCTGTCCCTTCTGTAAATTGTGAAACCGTTTGGAAAAACCTCATTGTTTGCTATATCTCCCGTGAGCCAACTTTCCGTTCCAACTACTATGTCTGCGTTTGTACTGACAAAAATATGTTCAATATCCGATATTTTGTTTCTAAGGCTACGGCAGTTTAATGTTATAATTTTAATTTGGCCAATTACTTTTTGTTTTTCGGTTTTATGTAGCTACCAAAACTGTTTTGAGACTATTCGTGGTTAACAGAGACAAAAGAATTACATTCACTCGCACTGCTAGCTGTTATGTATTTAGAAGCCCCAATTTTATTAAATTTACGTGGGTTATATGTTTTTTAACGCAAGTGTTGTTTGTTCAATTTTTTTGGGGATTTGAGAGGCATTACCTGATCTGAAGGGACAAAAAGCGCTGGATTCTACTTTATTTATCCCAATATATGACCTACGCTCTTGCCTACCAGCTATGCTAAACCCTCGAAACGTGTTCGTGTAACCTACGCGCTACCAACTGCGATGCCTCGGCAGTATAATGGACCCCGGAGCGATTAAGGGGTACCCGACACGGTGAGAGGACGGGCCTCAGATCAACGAAGTCCGCTCCGATTCCCCGGCAAAATCCCAGCAATCTCTGATTTAAACCCTCATTGCGGCTCCAAACGAGCCTTCCGCGGTCTACACGCGGCACAATACTACATATACTTAATTTAATTGGGACCTTCAACTCTGCCTCGACTCGTTTCACCTCCGAGTGCATCTCCTAAAAGGAGCGCAGGATCTCTTTATATCCACGTTCCGAGGCGTCGTTTGTCCCGACATGAGCTACAATGTGTGGCTTGGAGCAGCCCGTATTACTGACGGCCGCCTTTACCGCCAGCGTCGCCTGGGGTACCCCACTGCCTGGTATACATCAGGACGACAAGAATCCAACACCTCCCTCCTGTTGGACTCTGCGGCGCAGCGGATTCATTATACGCCGGACATTTGAACTACCAAATATAACCGTTCCCTCCCTCCCCGACCGCTGATGCCTTACCCTAGGCAGTGCCCTCGGAGTAGGGGTAGGGGCTGCAGGTGCGGTGGTGCTGTCATCCGACAGCACCTGGTACCTGTTGGAGACGGGGATGGTATCTGCCTCCGCAGAGTCCAATCCTCGCCGCAGCGTTACCTTCCCCTTGCCCCGAGAGACGACCCTCCAATCGTCCGACCTACGGACGTGAGGCACTCCCTCGTTGAGAGATGGGACACGGGGTAGGTCTCTAATCGCCCAGCAACGTGTAGCATTCGGACGAATCCGTGCACCCCTATGGGCGTGGCGGGTTTTCGTATTCCCACCCCGAGCACCATCTCTCCTGAGGGGAGCCCTCCGGCCGGCGATCTCCGATCGAAGCTCCCGCATCATTCTCTCCAACATGACGATACGGGCCCTTAAAGCCGAGCATTTGTCATTGCCTTCGAACATGGCAACAGGGGACCTAGATGAAGCCATCTTAAATAACAACCGAGTTCCCAACAAAAGCTATCCTGTATACACTATGGTAAAATTTCTAAAAGGGGTTAGCTAAATTTAGCTCAAACAATAAGTTACGATTTGGAATTGAATATGAAGCCTAAGTGGAAAAAACGATGCTTGAGTAAGGTCTGGTTTTCAGAGGACAAAAAAAAGATAGTAAGAAAAAGGAAAGCACTCACCGGTCACCAATCAGAGTCGAAGGACAAAAACCACCACAATCCACTAAATAAATTACTACTACCACACACTACGGTTAACAAACCACACACAAAATGAAAACTATATAAACGAAGCAACGTATACGTTGACACTACACTGCACTTCACTAAAACCAAAAGCACCAAGAATCAAGCTGGCAGGCAGGTAGTCTCTGGTGGGTCAAACCGGTTACCAGGAGCGCTCAGTAGGCAGGTCCGCTCAGGTTGAGGGCCAGAGAGAGAATATCACCCTAAGATCATATAGGGCGGCGCTCATGGAACTATACTTACCATTTATCATAAAATTAAATGAAATGTTTAACATAGACTGTATCAAAAATTCAGGAATACTTAAATTGGATTCACCAATTTCAAGGAATATTAGCGGACGACACCTTTAAAAGTTACTGCCGCGGCATATAGTATCCCGAAGTTCTTTCAGTTAAATGCTTGAAGTTGCTAACCTGTTGTTGAGTCTCTCCCACCCCCTGCCACACACCCTATCGGTGGCGTCCAAGGTATCACGGACGACAGATGGTGACGCGTAACATTTCTTTAGCCCTCGAAACGTTCAGCGTTGACTGGTCATCTAAATTGTCAATTAATACGTTTTATGTCACTAATTGGCCGGTAATTTTTATTTCACCGAGTTCAAACCCCCGTTCATAGTTTAATCTTTATTACTGACGGCCGCCTTCACCGCCAGCGTCGCCTGGGGTACCCCACCGCCTGGTATACATCAGGACGACAAGAAGCCAACACCTCCCTCCTGTTGGACTCTGCGGCGCAGCGGATTCATTATACGCCGGACATTGGAACTGCCTAATGTAACGGATCCCTCCCTCCCCGACCGCTGATGGCTTACCCTAGGCAGTGCCCTAGGAGTTATTTAATAGGGACTGCAGGTACGGTGGTGCTGTCATCCGAATGCACCTGGTACCTGTAAAGGGCCTTCGCTTGGCTTGGCGAAGGATGGAGGCGGACGACTGCTATAATGACAGAAACCGGTTCTAGTGCGGACAATAAATATTTCATGGAGAGAACTTTGACTGGTAAAACTAATCATGCAACTGACAGTGCACCTACCTAGTTAGCTGTAAAAATCTCAAGATCATCTACATCATGGGGAATGTAAGTGAAATAATTGTAAATGCGTACACATGCGAATATTAACGAGCGAGGGGAAATACGAATCCGCGGAGAGGAAATAGCCGCAGCGGGGAGAGGAGCCGGGATGCACCTCCACTCACCCATTCTTCATTTCACGAATCGTGCATCACACGCACCGGTGCTCCCTCGCCATGTCAGTTTAAGCCTGCCATCAGACTCTCTCACTTCCATGACATCGCATTTAATGCAGGATTAGTTTACACTGCGTGTGCTAGCATTAGAGAATAATGCCACTAAAATATACCACTACAGGAAAAATACTTTTTACTTTGTTCCCCCCCCCCCACCATACACCGCGGTCCCTGGTGCCCTTCGGGGGCGGCGAGAGGGCTACCTGTCGTATTTAATTCAAACGCATCCGAAAGGGAGCCGCTTCACGTAGTCCTTTGATTCCTCGCAAGTGGAGAGACTCTCTCTTCGTCGGCCCCATCTGGCGGAGGCGCACGTCTGCACCGGCGTGGTGCCCTGGGAGCCACCGCCAAGGTGCGGGCACACTTTGCCAGGCAAACATCCACACACGGCACGTGAAGAGTCGCGGTCGTGGACTGCACAGGATGACAGTCAATCCAAATATCTATCGCTTGGAATAAACAATTTAAGGGTTTCAAATGAAAGAGGAAGGAACTGCAACCATTAGTAACGGGATCGCGGAGAGAGGAGGAAGGGTGAGCTATCGCTGATAATGACTAAATGCGGCGCAGGCAAAAAACGAGCGCCAAATGGCGGCTGCACAAGAAAAAACATTGCCAACAGTCGCCATTCGCGAGCAGGTGTGCCCCCCCCTTCTGTTGGAGAGGTGCTCGCCCCCACCCCCCCCCCTCGCGGTAGGAGAGCGGTCTCTCTTCGTTAATGCATCCGGGGGTGGAGGGGGGGGAGGGGGGAAAGGGGGGGGGGGATTAGGAGAAGAAAGGAGCGGTGGGGGTTGGCAAGGCCCCACTGTTGTTTTTCCTCGGATAATGAAGTTTCACTCTCCTCCCCCCCTTCCGCGACTGGGGGATGGATCCGCGCGCCGGAGAATAAAAAACAAGGGGGAGTGAGTGGCGCGCCAATTGACAAACAGAAGCCCCCGCCCCCTTTTCCAAATCCCTACGGAGCTGGAGATAAAGAAGCACCCGGGGGGGGGCGGTCACCACGAAGGAGGAGGGGAGGGACCCAAGGTGACGTGAACAGAGGGACGGGGAGAGGGCGTCGTCAACTGAGGCAAAGGTAACTTGAAAATGTTGAACTTTTACAACATTTTTAAGCCTCAACGGAGTCACCGGAAGCACCTCAATGGAGCTATTTCTAACGTGAGTCGTTTGGGCATTGCTGCCTGTGGCCGATGTGACCCCGAACTGTGCTGCCATTCATGCATGGTATTTCGAAGAGACTAAGCTTCCTAAAATTACCATATAACAATTATTATGATTCCTAAAATACGCGGAATGAAACATAAAATGGACACGGCTAGCGTCAGTTTTATATGAAAAAACTTTTCCTTTTAGAAGTCCAATGGGATTCTTTCCAATTCACATCTCTTGGTTAGTACTTGTGCAAGTTTTGCAATGGTACCCTGAAAGCCACCGCTAGAGTGTGTGGCAAGGTGCGATTCCACATGACGCACCAACCACATCAAAACTCAGGTTTCCTTAGATTTGCAGCCAAAAGATACAAGTGAAACCATAAACATAGTAATCAACCCGAGGGTCGGTAAGGTAATGGTAGATTTCAGTCCTATACGACGTGTGCAATTCACGCACTAACAGGGTAATCAAGGGGCCCAGTGCCTTTCCCTGCGACGGTTATGGTTTCCCAGGAACATCTGGCAACCGAAAAATCACAAAGCTTGATTAAAGCTGACGGTGCCCGGAGGGTTGTGCCTGAGAATCGAACTAAGGCCGTCCAGTTTGTAGTGCTCGATTCCCCACCAGTCCTGCTTCAGTTCCTATCGCCTTTCCTTTTTCCGGTATCCATGTAAATGAATATGTGTTCGCCATGTTGCGGGTTTCCGTGTTACACACACACATATTTGATATAACGAATGTGAAAGTCTAACGGATGTGAATAATAATGTATATGAAGTTAGCACTCGCGAATAAAGACAAAAACAAATAAACACGCATAAAATAAAATAAACCCACACGTTTTCAGATTCCCGGTGGTACTATTCACCTTTCTCAAGGAAGAGAAGGAAGGAATTTGAGTTCTTTCCTTCTCTTCCTTGAGAAGGGTGGCTTGTACCACCGAAAGTTCGAAAACATGTGAATTTCCTTTCTTTTTTGTGTGTTTCTGTGTTTTTGTCTCTTTTTATTAGTGCTACCTTCATACACGTACATTATATGTACATTTATAATATATATAAAGGTGTATGTATCACCATGCATATCTTTTCAAGGATTTTAAGAGGATATGTTTCTTCTTTCCGGAAACTGAAAGCATCCTTCCTCTCCTTTCAGTGTTCCGCCGCATTGGTCGTCTTCAGATGGGGACATTCTGGTCCTCGTTGAACGCGGTGGAACACCGAAAACTTCCCTGCAACTCATCAAGGAACACCACGGAAGCCTAAGTCACCCTTACTCTCCCTTATCCCTTACCCTTTCCACCTGGCATTAACACGCCCTACCACTCACCTTTTAGATGGATCGCGGGATATTTGCGTGGAGTTAGAGATATTAAAATTTGCATCAAATATATTTACGCACCCTTATTTTCAAAAGCTACATTAATCAACAAGAATTAGTGCGTTGGATAAGGGTAGCTCTCTGATAATGTCAAGCCCGACGGATTTTGAAAATCCATTCACGCATTTGGGTAGTAATGGACCTTTTTCGGCGGCGCGTGCGGTTTCCAAGAAAGATCTAGTACCCTGAAAATGAGAAAACTTGGACAATACGGGTGGCGTTCAATTCACCGGGAATCGATCCCAGCCTCCTCTAGTGGGAGATTAACGGGAATACCCCGTTAGCCACTTACACTCGTGGTGACCGGAGCGACGAAGTACGAAGCCGTCGGAAGGTGTTAAAACGCGTCCCCTGAGGAAAGGCGACCCGAGGGGACGGCGTTGAGAGTCGCCTGGGGAAGGGAGGACGGGTGCGGCGCTGCGTCACTCCGGGCCCTCGCACTGACTGACTGGCAACAAGAACCCGCACGCGAGGACGGGAGAGACGGGTGCGAGCCCTCTCCATGTGGTCCAACAGGAATATCTCTCCCGGAGCGAGAAGTGAGATCTCCACAGCACTCCCCCCACCCTACCCCCATCTGCCTTCCTCTCTCTTTCCTCGTGGAGGCAACTAACACCTGCAAAACGCCCCCCCCCCCTTGCCTCCCGACGGAGAGCGCGCTGAAGGAGGGAGGTGGCCGAGAAGCGAAACAAGAGACTCCGAAAGCGTTTAGTTTCCAGGCCACGTAAATGTTGTTGGTTGAGAGAAAGTGACGAGCAGTCGAGAGAGCCTCCGGGGATTTCCTCCGGGTGGGTCGCACCGGCGGGGGGGGGCGCCGACGAATGGAGGGGGCCGGATCGAGGGTGGAATGGGCCGGAGGAGAAGCGGACCCGATAAATTATGGAGGGGCATGCATCCATCGCATGCGCGGGTGATCACAGAAAAGAAGACCCCAGCACACCTTCCTGAGGCCGGCTAACAGCCACCCCCCCCGCTCCCTCTCAAATTTGCAACCCTGAAAGCACGAAATGGGGGCGAGGGGAGCGGTGATGACGTTAGCCGCCGCTCGCGAGAAACGGGGAGGCGCAGGGGCGATCCTCCCTCACAGAAATCAGAGTCTCGCTCTCTCTCTCCGTGGCAAGGTGGGCGTGGTTGGGGGGCTCAATCCCCTGAATGAGGACGCATGAGGGGGCAAGGGGTGCGGCTCCTCCCGCTCCCCTCCACTCCGCTCCCGACCGCGTGGCACCGGGACACCATCGGATCAATCCGGACGCGTCGGCCGACGGCAAAGGAAGCAGCACTGGATGCTCGCTCTCCATGCGCATTCGCCAGCACCACTCAAGTGCAGCTGGGATGGGATAACTGTAAAGCGAAACTAACGGCTAATGTGGTAAATGCCGAAGACGCGTAATTACGGAAAGGTTTACCTGCATCTACGTCTCAATCTTCAGGCCGCACCGAGGGCTAGTGGCAGGGGGTGTTAGGTTAATCGGGGAGAAATGGCCTTTGGTATAATTTCATTTCCGGGAAATTCGATTTATCGCACGTGTATATGCTCTCTTGTTTTGCGAAGACAAACTGTGCGAGATAATTAATAATAATCCCTAACGGATTGCTCAGTTTGAATTTTTTTGTCGAATGAAACATCCGATTTTATCACAGAATTTAAAGATAGGTACCTCCACTGCGCACGTGGCACTCCAGAAACAGACACTAATTAATCAATCAATCTTGATTTTCACTTGCGCGGTCGCGCACGACGAGAGAAACATTCTTCCATGCACTATATCGACGGGCGTGGATGAAATTGAAATGCTGTTGAAATAGATGGCACCAAACAACTCGTTGCAGCTTCATGGAAACAGACATGAAAGGCCAGGGTGCAAATGTGAAGGGAATTCGATTCCGACCCGTTTACCGAAGGTCACCACCGAATGCCTAATGGCCATTTCGCTGCCTATTTGGACGCCGCCTCCGCCGCCCATCCCACCCACCACTCCCGCAGAGACACAAACCCGCCCCCCCTCCCCACACACCCGCACCGCACACCACTTCCCCCGCCTTTACTTGCGGGAACCATTCCCCTCCAATTGTTATCATTCTGAATTAAGGAGGACTGTTTTAGGCGGCGGAAGGAGACCGTTTTGAAAAAATTAAGTCTCCCCGCGACATCCTAATCTAATCATATCGGCAATTTGATTCGTGGCATCCCCACCGCGTCCTCGTCTCCACGTCGCACCAACCAGGCCTTCCCTCCCCCGCACTCCACGCCACACTCCTCGACCCCACACCCCTCCGACCCTTTTCAAAAACTTGAGGAAGTTTCGCGGGGGGGGGGGGTTCGGCGTCGGTGGTCGCCGGAGAGACACCGCCCCACACCACGAATTCGCTTAAGGCCCGGAGCCACCGCAGGGGGGGAGGGATTCGGGCGTACTCCCCCGGAGGGAGCCACCTCAGGCGCTCATTCAACCTCCTACCCCCCCCCGCAACTCCCCCTTGCCGGGAGAGGGTGGATGGGGAGAGGGGTGGGGGAGTAATTACAAACCCCCACCAGAAGAATCCTTACCCTCTTACCCCATTACGCATTCCTATTCCGAGTGAATTAGGCGCCCCCTCTCTTAACTTTTCAACGCCCCTCTCTTGAGCCCCCCCCCCCCCAATCCGGCTACACGCCGCCGCCGCAAATCGCTCCGATATAGCGGACCTATACCCGTATAGGTCTACGTGCCGCCAAGACTCTCTGGGGGGACGACATTGAAGGGGACTCAATCAGTTTCGAAGGCAGCCTACCTGTAATTGCGAGTGTCCCCGGGAGGAAACATTTGATGGTGGCGGGGGATTGGATCGCGTCGGTCGGAGGCGAAGTAAGCGGCCGATGGCGGCGAGGGAGGGGACTGCGGCGTGGGAGCTTATCGCGGGGAGAAAGCTCTGAATCCAGCAAGAGACAGTCCATAATCATCACGGGCATTTGGCTTCTACATCTGCATCCACATAATACGTGCCACGCAGCCGTCCGCGAGGACGTGCGGCGGGGATGCTAGGACACCACCCATGAAACATAAAAGCCAATAATTGCAAAACACGCAAAATATACTGTTACTCTATCTTAACACCATGGTGTTGATAAGATATTGACAAATTTCTCAGTCAATCCAACTCAGTAAGCAGACTTGTGGTTAGCTTATCAACCGTACGTTTGCTTTAGTTCCATCTACATAATACCCTGCAATCCGCCGCAAGGGCGACCAGCAGAACAGAACAAAACAGAACAAAACACGCAAAACCAACATATTTATACAAACTTACAGCCATAGTGTACATTCATTCAAAAACCATTCCAACTTACAATCATGCAAATACATACACCAGCAACTGACGAACAATTGCACGATGGGATGCAGTAAAAATGTATCCAACAGCGAGCAAGCTAGAATTTGGAAATGCAAGAAGGCGAAATTCCACTACCACATGGAAATGCCTCATATAATGGTCTCCTCCCCCAAGGACACAGGTAGGGAATGTGACCCAACGCTGCAGGTAGCGGGTGGGTTCCCCCCAAACAGAGTGAGACGAGGGGCGGAAGGGGAAAATTAAATACAAACAATGCAGAGCAAGCAAAAAATTATTATTAGTTAGAGCTATTGAATAGAGTTAGTAGTTAGAAATATGAATAAAGTCTGAAATACGGGGAAGGAGGTTAGGCAAATGAGGCAAGGGGAAAGAAAGGATAAAGGCAGGGGGTGATCACTACCAAGATAAATTTTGAACCGAAAAACTTTTTCCCTTAGCACGGGAAAAATTACTTGTTTGATGGATGATATCTTCTGAACTTGATCTCTCAAATTTTATTGATATGATCTCGCCTATCGTGGTAGAATTGCTCTTTTCCCAAAAAGTCATCACAGGGCACTTTTTAAAGTTTATTCTAATTGGCGTGTGTCGCACCAGCGCTGCATATTATTTAAGTCAGGAAATATCCTCAGGAAATAAATCTCTGTAAAACACTGCATCTTCGGCAAATGATTGTGCCTTACAAGTGAGGACGGAGTCAAGGTCGTTAGCATAAAGAAGGCATAAAAGAGGTCCGATGACACATCCCTGGAGAACACCTGACGAAGTTTGCCGTGTCTCATCCTCCAAAGCGCACTATAATTACATGCGCGAGGCTATTTAATGAAAATTGTAATCGAATATATCCGATAGTGACGAATAAAGGCATAATGCTCATAACAGCCGATTAATTAAAAATCTGAGTCCTCTTGCGATCGGAAGACGTTCACGAACTTCGGGGCAATTTTGCAAGAAACAAACTCCTGTTGAGCGTCGACAATTTTCCTTGGCTGCATTGCTCTGCTTGAAGTGAAGGTAAATGCTGCATTAGCAACTGCATTGGACTCATCAAACATCTATACCAGTTGAACTATGTAATTTCGACATGGATATTTGAAATTCGTATGATGGCCTAATCGATCATCATTATTATTAAACACCCCATAAGGTTTATGAAATCATACTTTAAAAACCGTCATCACCACCAAAGTTGATATTCGCGCGTATAAACACATCGTGGGAGGGGTGTCGTGGGCTGCAAAAGGGAAAATAGCCACTGAATTGCCATGCAAGCACGACGCCATATGCCCGAGAGCACAATGACCACACTCTCTTCTCAAGGCGTTTTTCGACGGCGCCTGGAATCTCTTAACTGTGAGTTCCGTCGCGCGAAGAACCGCGAGGCCACACCGCCGCTGTCTCCCGGCCTCAATGGCGAGAGGTCCGGGCTTGCGTGCGGGTCCCTCGGTGGAGAGAGCGCCGGCGCCCGCTTTGAGCGACCCGAAGGGGCAATATCAATATCCGGCGGCCTCCTCCGGGGAGGGCTAATCACCGCCCGCTAACCCAACACGATCGGAGCCCACGAAACACGGGAGCGATGGTGAAGAAGAGAAGAGGAGGGGGTAGTAAGCGGCCCCCTCCCCCCCCCGGGCCCGCGAACGGTACGCCGGGGGAAGAGGGGGCCGGGGGATCGTTGGTGGAGGCTGAACAAACGACTCCCGCCGCCCGATCGAGGATCAACCAGCGACCACCGAGGGGGCGGGAAGGGAGCGTGTGGCGGGGGGCCCGCCCCTCCCCTCGCCTCCTTCCTCCCCACCCCCGCAACTAGGAGTACTCCCTTCCCTCATATATTAAAGCCAACGATGCGGGAACTTCATTCGACATCAATTTCTCATGCAACAGAATAGAACTTCGTCGTATTTGAATCCAACGGAAGAAAACTCACCTGATTAATGGCGAATGAATTAAAAATAGAAAAGTAATAATATAAAAGTTTTCCATGCTTTGTATCACAAACTAATTTGTGTTTTTTGTACAAGATTAGGATATAAAAGAGGGCTGATTAAGGCTTTTGATAAGAAGGAATTAATGACCGAATTAGACCACGTGCAGCGAAGAGGAGATAGATTTGTCAAATGTATTTGTGATAAAACGTAGCAGCGTAGCAGCAGAGGAACGAGGTTGAGAATCACTCGCGGTTCGAAGATTAACTAACAGGTTAAATCGCTTACGTAAACTGGGAGGGGGGCTCTCTAGTAATGATGTTGGAAATGTGTCATTGGCACCATCGCACGAGGGTGTGAGAAGTTTTGAAAAATAATGTTCGAGGGGTTAAGTATAGAACAGATACATTGAAGATGTTACTTTTCAAATTAATGAAAAGAGATCAGATTAAGTGTATCCCATCGCGGTATTTTTCTTTTTTCATTCCGAGTGCCCTGTTTTAGTATGTTTTCTTCATTTCTCCTAACCTCAGTTTAATGCACTTTTTGTCATTAACAAAGCGTCTTTCATGCCTATATTAGCATATCACCCTAAGATCATATAGGGCGGCGCTCATGGAACTATACTTACCATTTATCATAAAATTAAATGAAATGTTTAACATAGAATGTATAAAAAATTCAGAAATACTTTAACTAATAGCGGACGACGCCTTTAAAAGTTACTGTCGCGGCATATCCCGAAGTTCTTTCAGTTAAATCCTTGAAGTTGCCAACCTGCTGTTGAGTCTCTCCCACCCCCTGCCACACACCCTATCGGTGGCGTCCAAGGTATCACGGACGACACTACACCTTTTAAGACCCAGTTTGAAAATATTTGGCTATATTGTACCAAATGAATAAAAAGAGCCATTAGTTAAAATATAGGAGCGAAGAGAAGGCATTAGTGTGCCATTGGAAAAGTTGGAATTGGGGGCTCAAGAAGGAGTTGTTCTGGCGTTCACGTGCGAGTGTGCTGGAGATTCCAGTAAACGTGCACTGCACACCGTTCTGTAGGATTACTCCATCGAGGCGCAAGTCCGGGCTTCGGTCCGTCCGATTCTCTAAATGAATGATATCACTAAAGACGGTTACATACATTCAAATACAGCATCCAATCCTTCCAAAGATCGGCGTTTCCCACGTGCCACGATGGCTGCCCCACCACGCACCGATTCTCAAATGAGATTAAATTTCAAACCCGAAGGGGTTTTAATAATACAAACTCCGGAGAGCCCCATTCAGCAAATAGGGCGCACACAAACAGAATCTCCGCCGATTTTTTGCCTTTTCAACCACTAGACTCTCCCCTCCCCCGTCGCACCTTCCCTCCCCCCCTTCCCCCTCATCACCCGACCACCCCACTCCGGAAAGCGGAGCGATCCGTTCCCTTCCGCCGCTCTTTAAACACAAAAGATTACACGCGCGCGCATGCCCCCCCCCGCGATTTTTAACCGGCCGACTTCCGCCCAGAAATGCCAAAAATTCCCACCGAGGGTCTTGACCGGGAGCCGCCCCCTCTCCCTCCCGCCCTCGTCGCGTCAACAACGGGGTTGGGGTGGACGGGGCGATTGGGGCGAAGGCTAGTTGCGAGTTTTATGTATTGCACGCGGTACGAAAGGGGGGAGAGAATCCACGGGGGGGGGGGAGGCGATGGGTGAGCGCAGTCCCCTCAGTCATCAATACCCTTCCACTTATCCCAACCCTTATCCGTTTAAAGGTAAAGTAATGTCTCCGGTGAAGACAATAAAGATAGAAGCTGCGTTCGAATCGACGGAGCGCATGAAATGGCTCGGTGGAGAGACTCTTTTAATCTCCGGGGTTTCTTCAGGTGCGTGGCCTCCCCGGAATCTCCTCGACGATGGCCGTCGCGCCTGGGTGTCCGGTTTAATGTCACTCGGCCATGAAAGGCAAATATTAGAAATGAGATCATTTTACGAAAAACGTCATCGCAGCATACTTCACTCCACCGCACAGGCAGAGTGACCGCAATTTCTCCATCCAAGGCCTCCATTTACTCGTTTCACTATTCCGGAAGGATTTCCGTCCATAAAGTGAAGTTTCGCCCTCGATTATTCGGCCACAATTAGGGAGGAGGGCTCCAGGTTCAAATCTCGGCTCGGCCCCAGCAGGTTTTCACATAATGACGAATCTCCACCGAATGCGCCGTTTCGTTGCAAGAAGGATCTCTTTAGTTAAACTGCCTGCCCCATGGCTTCATTTGGAAAGAATAATTGATGAGACTGAGTACCAGTTGAAAAGGGGGTTTCGGTGGATACGGCAGTAGGAAGGAGTATTACATCTTTTACGCCTCGGAGTCCATTTTGTGGAATCATACAGATCCATGCGCCGTAACCCTCTTTAATGAGACAGGAGACGAATTAAAGAGAAAATTGATGCGACCCGCAACTGTGGGCGGCTCCATTTAATGAGCCGCGCGCCTGGAACCCTTAATCTTCCCCTCTGGGGGACACGGGGGTGGAGGCTAAAGACAAAAGTTAAAGAGGTTGGAGGGAGGGATAGGGTTGGGTGTGGTTGACGTGACCTTCCACCCCGAGCCAGTGGTCACTGCAAAGACGCGAAGGTCAAGGGAGCCGGGCAGTGCCCGTCCTCACTCCTCGATGTCTTTCAGGGTGAGGGAAAAGGGGTGGGGTGGTACGCAGATCATGAAATCGAGGAGCAAGTCGGGCAAGGGCACCTACATGGTGAGACTGGAGGAGCTACTGTCCAGCCGACCAAGAAGAAAATGAAATTTTTTCTTGGATTAACTAGATGCTGTAACTAGTAAACATAAAGAAAACCTTTATGTTTACTAACTAAAAACAGCTCATGACGCAGTTTGCATCGAGAGATAATGAAGACACAGCGCAGTGTGAGATGTGGTATTGAACGTGGCACGTTGAGTACTCGGATAGCTGTCGGAGGGGCCGGGGTCGATTCCGGGCAAGGGTGTGGGCCCCCTCCGCAGTTTTATCCAAGATACGACCACTTTTCGACTCGCCCAAATCACCCGGGGTGAACGCGGTGGGCAGGCAAGGAATCGAGTGGCCACCTATTATCGTATGACAGCACTTCGGTTAATTACCACGTTTTGGTTATTCGAATGAACATCCACTTACGTATTTGGCCCAACATCAACAGCTATATGCATTCACATTCGTACATATACCTAATGATGATTCTATTTAATCCCTAGGTGATATGAGTAGATGTTACTCTCTCCGTTTGTTTTCGGAAAAAACGACATCTTAAACCTGCCCGTTCCAAAGCCTACCTCTCAATGAACGGCCGTGTCTTCCATAGTAATTGGGAATTTTTTTTGATATGATGAGCGTCTAAGAAACTCATCACTCTCAAATTTACATGAGAGATTCAGCATGAACATTATAGCAGTCTTCAGTTGCTTAATACCTTGCAAAATTGTGGCGTTTGGTTGAAAGGCGAAGTACACAACTGGCGAACTCATCAAATTGAATCCCCCGGCCCCGACCTCCGAAATCCCGTTGCTTTTGTCGCGCGAGGCATCGCAGAAGGGCAGCCGGCCCTGGTGGGGGGCTTGACCTCGGTCAAGGGCGATCCCGGGGTGCGGAAGAAGGGTGTGTTTGGAGAGAAGGGAGTACGCCTTCCATCCCCCTCCCCGGCTGAGCACCCCCTGGGGGGGGGGGGCGAACGCCCGCCTCCTCCCTCCGTGTTTGCCCGCCGCAAATACGCGAATCTCTCCCGTGATGGATATTGCCCCGTCCTCAAACACGCGGGAGCGCGGGTGGATGCTGTGAGCGCGGAGGCCCGAGGAGCGGCTGCCTATCCCTGCGCCAAGGGAACAATCTTTTGCAATCTAATTGTTCGAAAATTGTACATTTATAATACAATAAAAAGCAGAAACTTTAAAGACATCTTGAAACTACGAGAACTTCTCCGATGCCGACCGGTCGGTCCTCGTGGGCCCTGCTCCTTTATTTGCCACAGCGGCCATCATTGTTCATCCACGTCTAATTATTAGTCCGAAAGCCTCCGCAAGGGCGTGTGGCGGGGGGTGTTAGGTCCATTCATTACATCTGTGCATATAAAAAAAACCTTAGTTTTACGATGCACTGGAACAATGTAAATCACACAAAAGAAAGATACATGCAACAATATTCAACAACATGGTACGCAAATTTAAATCAACCGGAAGAACTGTCAAAATGATGGGTCTATAAAATAGAAAAATAACATGCAGAATATCGACAAAATATGTGACCATCCATTGCTAATTATCTCCTACACACCAGCGGTCATCTGTGCTTTCATCTCTAATAGCACGAGGAAATAACGGCATTTTAACTCCATCCATTCTACCATCTATCGGCCTAATTTTACGCACGTGATGGAGAGAATTCTTCAAGTCAGTTTGCATTCGTGACCAAGCGCGTTAGGTTGGGCAGTCAGCTTTTAGATATTTGACGTCAGTGGTGGGCACGATTAATGGGATAGCAGTGGGTTATTACAACAATCTCCTTCTTATTTTCCAATCCTGCATGACATGCCTGGGTATGGTGAGGACCTATCGTATAAGTGGTTGTGGTTAATTTTCATCTCTTCCTTTTTGGCAAACAAAAGAGCTTATACCGTGGGTGAAATCCACGCATCTTTGGAGGAAGCTGTTCCGCTGGCATTCGCATGGATTTGCACGTCTTTGAGTTTTTCGAAGAAAGTTTTTCCCTTTCCTTATCCCTTGAACAATACTTCCTCTCCCTTATACCTTACCCATCCCACCTGCTGCTTGCACCCCCTGCCACGCACCGTTCCGATGGATCACGGGGTATTTATGCAGGTGAACTCATTGCAGAATCAATATGCTAGGCATGGAATAAGATTTTTTCATAACGAAAAGAAAGTAATGAAATTCTAAACAAGCAAAAGGTTAATAGTGGCATTGAATTATAAACAAAAAGAAAATACTAGTGATAGCACAATTATACAGGACATAGCTTTGTACGGTATGGATGCTTGGTCGTTGAAGCAGGAGGATGACAGCAGATCGAAATAGAAGCTTTTGAGATGTTGTAAAGTAAAAAATTGGAGAAAAGAAGACCAACGATTTAGTTTCAAACGCGGTAGGGTAAGAGGAGAGAGGGTTGTGGGGAGGAATGCGAATAAATTAGGAGAAAGGGGCGAAGGAGGCAATGAGGGGCAAAGGGATGCTGGAAGCGCTAATGAAAGAGGGGGGAGTGAAAGAATAAACACTTTGGATGAAATTAACATGAGTAGAATGAAGGGCTACTTTACTTGAGGCCGAAGAGAACCACTGGCACATAGTACTGCCACCATTCACGGGAAAATCTACTCTCAATGAATCCTTACAACATATTTTCACGAACAATGTTGCCATGGAGTCTTTCACAGATATTCTGCATTCCGAACAAATGGCTAAAGTAGCAGCGGACGACCGAGGAATTATTAAACTGCATTAAGATATTGAATCCAACAAATCCCCTGGACCCGGATGTATACCGGCCAAGGTGTTGAAATAGTTATCTTCTAATAATATCTAGCGGCACATTGGCTATCTAATAGCGGCGTATATCGAAGTATCAATTATTAAATCCTCCGGGGAGTGAAAAGTCCGAATGGATTTGGACCACGACGCGTGAACCCTATATTGACAAGAGGTGACCGGTACAACTTCATAGATATCGACCAGCACGGATTCAAAAAAGCTCGCTAATGCGAAACTTGAGCACATGACTTAAACTTCCTGTCTCAAAAACTTTAGAACATATCATTGTTAGCACGTCGTGAGATTTCTTGCCACTCACGACCTTAGATCTAGCAAATAACGCGACTCCAGTGAGGAGAGATCGTGAGAAACGCAGTGGGGGCTTTTTATACGCGATGTCTTACACTCGCGGGAAAGGCGCAAACAAGTAAATACGATTTCATAGGATTATTAAAAAACGACTACAATAAAGCCGCACACGCCAAATTGATGCACAAGTTCTAACTTTACGGAATAAACATAATGTAAAGTACTGGATTCAGGACTTCCTTGCTAGCAAAACACAACCCGACATCTTACTCTACCAACAAGTTCCTCTTCATCTCTATGTACTTCCTTCCTCCCTTCAACCCCTGCCCTTTCCTCGTTTGCCTAACATTCCCCCCTCTATTACAGTCTTCAACATCATCGCTTCAAAAATAAAAAGTAACATACGACTGTTTGTCCATGACAATCCAATTTATGTACATCGAAGTAGCAAAGGACACAGACCGTCAACTGCTGAACATAAACTTAAATGCCATTAAAAAATTGTGTGCAGAATTTGGTTTGGATCTAAATACGAAAAAAGTACGGCTGTGCACTTAATTAAAACCAGCTTATAAACTTGGAGGTGTTCGGATGAACTTTTCGTACCCCGTGAAATACTTGGGTTTCTTAATTGTATCGGAGAGCTCACTGGGAGACCTCATTCGTGATATTTGCAGAAGAGACGTAAAGACGCTGGAATCGATGTTCAAATACAGATTTGGAAAATATAGCGATGAAAATTGAAGACGTGCTATTTTTCAGTAGTAAGGCATCACATAGAGTATGTGTAATCTATGGGATCCATCTGAATATTTGCCCGAAGAATTGATCTAGGCACATAGAAGGGCCGCCAGATTCGTGCGAAAAAACATAAACCGTCACACATCCACTACAAGATCTGGGATGGGAACATTTACATTTGCGGATCCTCAGACAAGATGAAACCTATTCCAGATATAAAAATGGAGTAGGTTTGCATCCGACATGGAAGGAATAATGCAGCCATCGAAGTACTTAGTCAGGACAGACAATTGTCGCCAAACAAGAGAGATAAGACCGGATAGACATGGGCATGCGTTTTTACCGTGCACTATGCTCAATAGCAAAACTAAGGGGAAACTCTAATGTGTGTTTTTGGATTATTTCCATCTGCGAGAGTACTCTACTGCACAAGCTGATGCACAGACTGGGAGTGTTGAGTCATACCACATCTAATCCAATACCTCCACAAACACATGGCTTTCTGTAATCCACTTAACAGATACCTGAAAGTGTGTAAACGGACATTTACATCAGCATGGGGGAATCGTTTTCAGTAATTATTACAAAGAAGTACTTATATGCATGGATAACATTTATTCAGCATGTTAGCTTATTTTTATGAACATAATTTTTTTAAATTACAGCTAATAGCGTTCATTTACATCGTTTCAGGAAGACGTAGATTGAAGTAACTCGCAGTATGGAGAAGATGAAGGCTCACAGTTTGTGATGATAAAGTTGTAAGATTTATAACAGTGCCCGGCAAATGCACTTGGATGAAATGATGGCTGTTTGTGGAAATGACAGTCCGTCATGATTCAACACGGTTGTGAGGCGGGAAAGGAATTTTCAAACCGGCAGCCACAAGCCCCTGGTGACACGGACGACCCAAGAAGTGGAAGACTATCACTCACTCACGGACGATCCTGCTACATCTAAGAAAGTGTAGGACTACATCCTATAGACCGAAGAGCAACCATCCAAGTGATCATGAATGAGACTGATCATAGCTACGTACAGTAGCGAGTAAATGTAAATTATTCACGAAGAAATACATGTCTTAAGTGCTAAAACACTGGGTTCCACGACTACCGACTTCTTTGCAAACACGGCGCAGACTAGTCAAGGGAGATGTCGAATCCTATGGAGCAAGACGAAGGGGATTTTTTCGGTCGCCTGGTAACAATAGAAGAATCTTTGCTCTATCAATATGAGGCCAAAGAGCAAGGCCCCCCACCCGCCGCCGCCGCTCCCCAAGATTGCTTTCGGCGCACAAGTCAGGAGTGAAGGCCTTTCTGTCTGTTTTAAGGGACTGTCGTGGAGCCATCTGAACAGATCACGCACAGGTGTCTATTTCTGTAAACCTCGCAGCAAATTGCGTGATTCTGTGTAAAACAACGGCGTAGTGTGATCACCCAAGGCATCCGTCTTCTTGCCGACAATGCACCTGCTCACTCGCCTCGATTGAGGAACACTTGCGAAGATTAAACCCTTAAATCGCAAAAAAACAATGAAATTACTGCCTTAAAAACGGTAAATATATGTAGTAATGTGAGTGAAGACGAGTCTCGTAGTGTGAAGATTAGCGTCACTGTTGGCAATGATCTTCGCGTTTTATGAGCATCCAGAAAATACTGACACGAAATATCTACACAATACCCCACAAAGGCGTGCGGGGGGGGTGCTAGGTCACCACCCGTAAAACAAAATTAAAACCACAGGTAAAACTAACAAATTCCTGCCAATCCACACTCTCAGAGGCGTATTTATTCATGCCAAAACCATTTTAACTTACACACGTATGCAAATACGTATAATAGAAGCTAACGTTAACAATTAAATGCACATACGAATAACCTTTTGTCTACGCAGCATTTAAACTTGTCCTCACTTGTAAATCGAATCTATTTAATATATCTATAATGACTTTCATTTCTTTCTATTATGATTCCTGATTTTCCGGGGACATACGAATATTTGCATCCATCTGTACTGGAGTCTACCTCACATATTTTTGTGGTCTGATCTACCTAAGTAGCGTCGGGTAATTATTATTCCTTCAGTTCCATTGCTGAACTCGTTTGCTCTATGAACCTTCTAAAAGTCTAAGTCTCGCTTGTTGTCTTCGGATCTCAATCGACTCCCACTCTAATTCCCCCAAAAGACCTGCCAAACTCGTCTTCTTATCGTAACAATTTTTGACGAACCTGGCGGATTTTCTCTGGACTTCATCTAATTCTTTTTACCAAACTTTCTCCCAAGGATCGCAAATGCATACGGCGCATTCCTAATGACGTGTAACTAGGGCAAAACAACACCCCTCTTTCACTTTCTCAGTACATGTTCCCAGCAACCATCCAATGAAGTCGGATATCATCAAAGTGGATCCGCAGGGGA
Source organism: Hetaerina americana (assembly GCF_022747635.1). NCBI lineage: Eukaryota > Metazoa > Arthropoda > Insecta > Odonata > Calopterygidae > Hetaerina > Hetaerina americana. Next base: position 1,277,817 of record NW_027287250.1, read on the forward strand.
GGTGATAGGTCACCAGCCATACATGCAGGATCTCAATCGTGACACCTCTACACAAATATTAGTTTAAACATACTCGGGAACAAAGTTAATCACACAAAAGTAGGTAGTCATCACGGAGGGCCGCCTTCACCGTCTGCGTCACCAGGGGAATCCCGCCGCCAGGACGACCAGAATCCGTCAGCTCCCTCCCGATGGACTCTTGCGTCGCAGCGGGAACGTTCCCAGGTCTCCAGGAAACTTCGTCTATTTGCTGAAGATGCAGTGTATCATGGGGAAATGTCTAATCATGAAGAGAGGGTTTTTTTTCATCCGACGACCGAAATGCGATCCAGAAGTGGTGCGAGGCAAGGGAGCTGGAAATATATTTGAATGAATGTATTGTGATAAATTTTTGAAGGAAGAATATTTCACCCGAAAACACTGATACCATCAGGGAACCAACATAAAAAACGCAGAATTGGTCAAAAAAAAACTTAGGTTTAACGAAAACTAAAAATATGTCTTGGGAAAAAATCATGAAATTTGCGGAATAGTTAATAAAAAGTCAGTATTCATAAAAAGAATGCTGGGATTGGAATGAGAGGGTCAAGGAGCTTTGCTGTTTCATATATATTAGGCCCCGCTTTGATAATGCTGCGAGTGTATAGGATGTTTACAAGGGAGGCTTGAATTTGGAACTAGATCGAGTTCAACGTAAAGCTGGCAGGTTTATGAAAAGTTTGTAATGAAAAGGTTAGCAGTGTCACAACACTTTTGGAAGAAATGAAATGGGTGCCACTACTCGACCGTAGATTTTAACACCGGTTAAATTTACTACGTAAAATTGAGGCGAGCTGCTTATCTGAGGACGATAAGGACATATTACAGGCCCCGACTTACAATTGTAAATCAGTTCACCAACGTAAAATTAGGAAGCTGAACTGTAGAACGGAAAGATCAAAAATGTATTTTTTTCCACGTGCCATTAGAGATGAAAGCACAGATGACCGCTGGTGTGTAGGAGATAATTAGCAATGGATGGTTAAATATTTTGTCGATATTCTGCATGTTATCTTTCTATTTTATAGATCCATCATTTTAACAGTTCTTCCGCTTGATTTAAATTTGCGTACTATGTTGTTGAATATTGTTGCATGTATTTACTATCTTTCTTTTGCGTGATTTACATTGTTCCAGTGCATCATAAAACTAATATTTTTTTATGTACAGGTGTCGTGAATGGGATTTTGCATGCATTGTGAAGGCTGGTGACCTAACACCCCCCGCCACACGCCCTTGCGGGGGCTTGCAGGGTGTTATGTAAATGCAGATGAAAATGACACGGAAAGTGTTCGGTGCGACATACAGGAAAACAACCACAGAAGCCTATTCGTGTTCTCATTTTGCAGCCCCCCAGATTCCAACACATATGCTCCACGTAAGCTCGACGACCAAATAACCACTATCAGCAATAAACATAGAAACAGTGAAATTATAATCGCTGGTGATATTTATCTACAGTCAAATGATTGAGACTCCTTAAATGTAGATAATCTGCCAAAAACAGAGATGCTTGCCAAGAAGTCCTTCATATATTTGCAAAAAGCTCTCTAGAACAAATTGTTAAATCATGAACAGAGGTCATAGCTTATTTGATATCTTCGCGACATCTACGCCCGAAATAATTTCAAGAATTTTAATAATGAACGGCATCATTGACCTTAAACTCGTTCTCGTAGAAATAAAACTACGTTCATGAAAATAAACAAAGAAAAGTGACAAATATACTTATTCAACTAAGCCAAATTTAACGGGATTCGATAATATTTACAAACCAAATACCAAAATTCAAGATTGTAACGCATACTACCAATTCAAAGACCACTTGGAAGGATTTCTTAAATATTATGCGTAAAGATTTGAAGACGCGCAATCCATTCTAACTTAAATGCGACAGTCAGGAGCCTAGATGGTGAAACGGAGAAGTCAAATCGGCATTAAGAAGGCAAAGACGGCTACAATCGGATGTAAAATATAGTATAAAAAGTCGTGACTTAGTTTATATAAATACATCCAGTCAGAAAGTAAAAGAATGTCGCAGTAAGACAAAACGCATCATGCGTAAAGCCCTAAAATACTTCCAATCCCTGCTCGCGTTTACAAATCCATGGCCTCAGAAATCGTTCCATTTCTGGAAATAATATTTCATAAATCCCTAAATGATCGCGCAGTACCCAAGGCCCGGAAAATAGCTCTGTTACTCCCAAATTAAAACAAGGCGACGGAGAAGATCCACGTACACGTACCGACCCGTTTATCTTACATCCATTTCATGCAAAAACTTCATTCATGAAACAACTAGATTCTCAGCATTTACTAACAGCATGGTCTCCAAAAAGGCAGATCTTGCGAGACCCAAATGGCACTTTTCCTTCATGATATTTTGGTCTCTTGAGAAAATAACGTTATGTTCGATGCTATATTTCTAGAATTTAAAAAAGCATTCAAACAAGTCCCTCAAAAAACGTTGCTCCTAATGTTGGAAAGCTAAGCGATTGATAAATGTGTATTAGGTTGGATTAATAACTTTTTAACAGGCCGCAAGCAAAGGGTCGTAATAGACGGGGTATCATCGGACACAGTAAGCGTAACGTCGGGTGTCACACAAGGAATTGTTATCGGTCGGCTATTGTTCCTTTTATGCATTAATGACATCGGGTCCCAGGTTTCCAGTAACCTTCTTATATTTCTGACGATTGAGTGATATTTAAATATTCAGTCATGAAGATAGAGTATCTTTACCTAACGACCTAAATGCAATTCAAAAGTGATGCGAGACATAGGAGCTACAATTAAATTTAAACAAATGTGTTTCGATTAATATTTGGAGGAAACTTATTTCACGAGAAAACTTCTACCGTATTTTATTATATATATATATATATATATATATATAGGGTATATATATATATATATATATATATATATATATATATATATATATATATATATATATATACCCTACCGCTTCCCCTGGACTACAACCTTGGCGTGGTGGAAGGGCTTGTGCGTTCCGATGACCCCTGGAGCTGTGCTGGCGTGAGCGATAATAATTGCTCCTGGTAGGGTCACCCATGCCAGATAGGTCGAAGGTTAGGAGCCAGACGAAAGGTAGTCCACGCAGCGTCTGTTCCTCAGTGAGGTGGCTGCAATGGCGTCTGACCCCAGTGGGGCGGCCAATAAGTGATGGTGTCACGTTAAAAACACTTTTGAAGAAGGCAACGGGAAACCACATCAATTATCATTCCCAAGATTTAAATGATGGACAATACAGAGATTTTGAGTCCTGGCAACTACGGGACTCGGCCCAATCGGCCGTGTGTCGTGCCCGGCAGCGGGGGAGGCAAGGCTTCCGCGGTCGTCATCCCACGAAACCCTTGCAAGGGAATACCGGCAGCAGCAGGACAGAAGACGCAGGAGAAGAAAACCAAATTAGTTAGAATAGGAACGTGGAATGTTAGGACAATAATGAGGACAGGGAAACTGGAGAATGTTAAGCGAAAGATAGCGGGGATTACTGGAGTGATAAGTATAGAATAATATACAGCGGCGGGGACGAGAGCAAACGAGGGGTTGCCACAGTATGAAATGAAGAGGTAGGAAGAAGCGTAGTCAACAAAGGGCGAGTAACAGATAGATTATTGCAAGTAGAGATAAAAGCATAACCGACGAATTTGGTTATTATTCAGGTATACCTGCCACCGAGCAACCATGTGGAAGAAGAGGTCGATAGGATATACGATCAGTTAGAGGACATTATCGCGCGTGTTCCTGCAAGGAAACATTTGATAGTGATGGGGGATTGAAATGCGACTGTAGGCGAAGGAAGAGATGGTGATAAGGTGGGGGACTACGGTTTAGGCACGAGGAATGACCGCGGGGAGAAAGCAGTTGAGTTCTGCAGGAGACAGGGGTTAGTCATCACCAACACTTGGTTTACAAAAGACGCAGGTATACATGGAAAATGCCAGGTGACTCAGAAAGGTATCAGCTAGATTATATCCTGGTTAGACACAGGTTTAGGAACAATGTGATAAATTCACACAGCTTCTTGGGAGCGGATGCGGACTCTGACCACAATTTAGTTGTTATGAAATGTAGCGTCCGTTTCAAAAAGATAAGCCAGGGGCGGCGGGTTAGAAAATGGAATGTAGAAGCATTAAATGGGTTGAAAAGGAAGAATTACCAACAGGCTACAAGAGGAAATTATAAAGGATGTTAAGGGCTAAGCAGTATCGAAGAAAAATGATAAAGTATCAAGAAAGGGTTATCTAAAGCCACAGAAGACATTATTGGAACCGTTTACGCGAAAAGGACTAGGAAACCATGGATCACGGGCGAGACGATTACAAAGATGGATGAGCGGAGAAAATGGAAGAATGTAAATACAGAGGCAAAGTGAAGTACAAAGAATTAAACAATAAATTGAGGCGGGCAACAAATAAAGCAAAAGAAGCATGGTGGAAGACGCAGTGCGAGGATATGGAAAGTTTGCAGAGAAAGGGTGAAATTTGTGCGCCCTGCAGCAAAGTTAAATCTTTAACGGGAAGTGAGAAAGGAAGATCTATGCTAACAGTTAGAGATAAGACGGGTGAGATAATAGTTGAAACAGGAAAGATCCAAGAGAGATGGAAGGAGTATATAGAAGAACTGTATGGTAAAGAACTTACCTGTAGACCAACAAAGTTAGACATAAAAAGGAACATGATGTAGAGAAAGATCTCTTAGGTCCAAGCATACTCGACGATGAGATAGAAAGGGCATTAAGGGAGATGAAACTAAATAAGGCCGTGGGGGTGGATAACATTCCTAAAGAACTACTGAAATGTTTAGGGAAATGTGGGAGGAAGAGGGTATATGGGCTGATTCGTAGTATATATGAGGAAGGAATCTGGCCGGAAGACTTTGTGAGATCAGTTTTAGTTCCTATTCCGAAAAAGGTAAAGTTTACATCATGTGAGGACGGTAAGTTTGTTATCCTACGCAGCTAAGGATCATTAACAAAAGAATAGAGAGTAGGGACAATAATTACTTAGGGGTTGATCAGTTTGGGTTTAGGAAGGGGAGAAGTACGCATGATGCCATTGCAGTAATGAGATTATTAATTGAGAGGAATGTAGAATGAAACCAGGAGGTATTTGCCTGCTTCGTAGATTTCGAAATAGCGTTTGATAGAGTGAATTGGGAAAAACTAATGAGTATATTGCAGAAAATAGGAATACATTGGAGAGAAAGGAGGCTAATCCGCAACCTGTACATGTCTCAGACTGCACAAGTGCGAGTGGGGAATGGTAGGTCTGGATGGGCAGTGTTAGGAAGAGGTGTACGGCAGGGTTGCCCACTATCACCGTTGCTGTTCAACCTGTATGTAGAGGAAATGACTTAAGAGACATGGGAAGAACTTGAGGTAGGAATGAAAGTGGGCGGGGAATTCGTAAAATCAGTTAGGTTCGCTGATGACCAAGCTTTAGTTTGTCAGTCAGCCAAGGGGTTGCAAGCATTGCTGAGTGAATTGGAAATTCAGTGCGTCAGGTATGGGATGAGAATCAATATTAATAAAACAAAGGTTATGCAATTTTCTAGAAAGGAAAAGGCTAAGCTAAACATTAACGGGAACACCCGCACCGTGCGGCTATGCACGGTGCGGAAACGTGGGCATTGAAGCAGGCGAATAGAAGTAGACTGGAGGATTTTGAAATGTGGTAATGGAGAAGAATGGAGAAGGTGAAATGGACCGAGAAGAAAAGAAACGAGGAAGTACTGGGTATGGCAGGCCAAGAGGTGGGTTTGTTCGGAGAAATCCTATGGAGGCAGGAAAAGTGGATGAAGGGGGTATTGACCGGTAGCTAATAATAATAATAATAGTAATAATAATAATATACCCTAAAAGCCATCATTAAGGTGTGTGGCAGGGGGTGAATACACACTAGAATTAATTTACCGGAACATGAACCTACAGCGGTCAAAAAATGTTCTTACGTGGAAAAAAATGCCATCTTAAATCTATCTGTTCTACACTTGTTCACTATAATTTTATTGACATGATCTCTCCTACCATTGTACGGTGGAGGAAATAATACATTTTCGACATCACTGCTTAAGAGACGTCCTTCCAATTTATGCAAGTGCTTCAATCTGTTATTTAGCCTTCGCTCCAGTGAGTGATTCCCAGCCTAGCTCATCTACGAGGGTCATCCGGAAAGTAGTACCCGTTCGTGAAATAAAGACACAAAAGTAAATATTAACAAACATAAAAAATTTTATTTGAAAGAGGATACTTTAAACTACTTCTCAACATAATCTCCAAGCAAATTAAGGCATTTGTCATAACGTGTGACAAGTTTCTGTATTCCTGCTGCATAGTCCTTCGCCGCCAGCTCATTGAGATACGCGAGGGACCCATCTTGCACAAATTTTTGCATAATGCAGATGGTGTTTAACAATTTCATGAACAATTGTTCGAGAAACATTGGGAAAATGCTCACAGATGTCATCAATTGTGACGCGCCGATCGTTCCTCACGAATTCGTCAACTGAGCTCACCAGTTGGTCTGTAATGACAGACGGTCTCCCCGAACGCTCATCGTCGTGTGTGTTCCCCCTCCCCATGTTGAAGTTGCGACACCACCGCCGAACAGACGACTCGTCCATTACATTGTCTCCATACACCTCCTTTAATTGGCGATGAATAGCACATGGGCGAACGTTTCTTGCATTGAGGAATTTAATCACTGCCCTCACTTCACAACTGGCGGCGTTCTCAATTTTTTTAAACATTGTAAACAATCACAGAAACAACACAGGCAATGCTAGCGTCACGCAACTTGGCTCAGAGAAGGCAGACAAGCCACTGAAGCTATCTGACCTCGTCCAGCGGCTACTCGCGTCGTCAGCACTTCATGCGGCACGAACGGGTACTACTTTCCGGATGACCCTCGTAATATTTTGGCTAGGCTACCAAGTTTAGTTTGACAACGTTTTACAAATATAGCTCCTCTACTCTGCACGCGATCCAATTCGGCAATCAATCCACCTCTGTGATACTGTAAAGGGAACCAATATGCCTCATGTTGAATCGGTAAAATACTTGGGTGAAACGATAACTACGAATATGTCCTTGGGAAAACAAATTTGTGAAATTCGCGGAATGGCGAATGAAAGGTTATGATTCATAAAAAGCACACGACAATTGTCGTGAAGGGTTCGAGGAGCTTTCTTATTTCATGTCCGTTAGACCCCACCTCGAGTATGCTGCAAGTGCATGAGATCCTCATAAAGTAGGCTTACTTCTGGAACTAGATCGAATGCAGCGATGAGCAGTTGTGAAAAGTTGTTACTTTGTTAATTTATTTGATCACCCTGAAAGGCACCGCTAGGGCGTTATGCAGGGGTCAATACACACCACACTAATTATGACCCGGATATGACCCTAATGCGGGCGGAAAATGTTATCTTGATCCCTTATCGTTCCCGGAATAAAATGGCATCTTAAATCTATCTGCTCTAGTCTTCGGCCTCGGTGGCGGCGGGGTAACGTCCTCGCCTACCAACCCAGAGGTTCTGATTCCCGCCTAGGTGGATTTCCCTCCACCTAGGGCTTGGTTGTATGTGATTGTCGTCAATATAATGTCTGTAATGTAGGGTTATGTGGAAGAAGGGACTATTAGTCTCAACCTCGCCCAATTAAGTCGATAAATAAATAAATAAATATTTTTTCCTCCCTAATTCCTTACTCTACATCTACATCTACATATTACCCCGCAAGCAGCCGCAAGGGCGTGTGGCGGGGGGTGTTAGGTCACCAACCGTAAAAAGCAACAATACCACATGCAAACCAACAACGTGGAAAATTACACCCACAGGAGCACCCACACTCATGCAAAAATCCCTTCATCCAACTTGGGAAACAGGTTGCTGCATTGTTTCAGCGTTGGTCGAGCCCACAAGATCGACTGAGATATGTTTTCCCTCCAAATGTTGCCGTCTCCTTCGAGTACCATCCGTCCGTGCGCCTCTCTCGTCTCCCAAAAGCCTCCCTCTTCCCATTCTTGCACTTTTACCTCTTCGTTCCAACCCGCGAACTCGCACAGATGTCGTCCCGCCATCGCATGCACTCCTTTCAGGAGAACGCCAACGTCGCCAAAAAACCTCCTGGCACAAGTGTCGCCCCCCTCTTCATTTTTCAAACCTCGGAATGGATGTAGTAATGTGTGATGGTAAACTATACGTAGTATAGTGATCTCCTCCCACAGATAAGTTCCACTCCCTCATCTAGGCCCTTGGCCGCCGTGCCTGGCCATCTGGGGACGGGGGAGGGGCGGGCGGGTTGACGGCAACGCGGTCTCCCCGGCGGGGTCAGCCCTATCGGGCGCCCTCATCCGCCGCCCCAACCGGACACCCAGGGGCGATTTTCATTGCTAGGCCCTTCGCCAGGGCCGGCCGAGGAGGGGGGTGATCACCGGGACGCCAACATCGCTGCAGCCCCTTAGCCCCCTTGTCTTCCCACACAGAGTGGCGTATTCGGGCGAAGATAGATAGATGGGGGAGAATGGACCCCCCCCCTCAAACAAGGCCACGTCATCTGTTTACCTTGGCGATTACGCAGATTGAAGTGGCGCTGTTTGCACGGCTAAGGTCTCGCAAGGAGCAGAAGGGTTGCCCCCTCCCCACCAAGAGTCGGTCCCTCCCCTGCACCACGCCACCCTCTCCCCCCCTCTCGCACCCACGATCTGAAAAGGGTCGTTTTCGGGCGGGCGGGTGGGGGGAGCTGGTGCACGACGGGGGACGCTCCTACGCCATGGCCGACCTCTCGATCGGCGCACCAATTCCCTAGCGGAGAGGGGAGTCGAGGCCCCTGGCGTCGGGCACTCCGACGACGGCCGAGGGGAGATGGGGATACTAGTGGCTTCTTCGCGCCTGGGAGGTGAGTCACGGGCCGCCGCACGGAGAGAGAGAACTAGCGGCCGAAGAGGGCAGAGCTCCCGCCACGGCGTGCGTGCTGCTCGCGGAAATCAATCACCTTGGAGAGAACGCTGTATCTACCTAACTGATCCGTTACGTTGGAGCATACAAGAACGAACGTTTTGTGTGAATAGAATTAGATTCAGGGAAATGATTACTAGTTTGCAACAGAGTAGTTCGAAAAATATCGTACTGGAATTCATTTTGGCAAATATCATGCAACTCCTTAGCTGCTACAGAGGAGAGTGTCAAGTAGACCAGTAGAATCAACAAATGGATGAAAACATGGCGGAAGTAGAAGCAGGCTGGATGATATGCGTCACATTAGTTACAGTCTTTTACATCTACATAACAGCCCGGTAAGCGACCGGGAAGTGGTTTGGCAGACACGCGAACGAACCAAAGAACGCGCATCATACGAACAGACAACAAATCGCGCACCATGCATGACATGTACAAATACAGAGAGCAAATCAAATACGCTAATGAAATTGTTACCACTTGTTTTGTAACCTGGGATTTTTGAAATATGATAAACGTCTTCGAGGAAGTGATCAGTCTTAAATTCACTTGAGATATTCAGTCTAAGAATTAATCTTCGTTGTTTGAGGGGATTCCTCCCCAAATCTTTCAACAAATTCTTTACATTGGTTGCTGCGCCATAAACTCCTATGACGAATCTCGCTGCCCTAGGCTGCACGTGATCTCAACTCTTTGATTGGACCTCCCTCATGAGGACCCTAGGTACTGGTTGCATGCACTACGGCTGCGGTCTAACAAGCGGGAAGTAGCATCACTCCTTCCATTTCTCATGTCATTTCCCCAATACTTTCGGGACGACCCAAATTACGGCTAGTTCCTCTACATTTCTATCTAATACAGGTACCTGTATGCTCAACATATGAGAGATCATGGGGAAGAGTGATGCCTAGATTTTTATACATTCTAGATTTGTTACTTCGCTCTTTTTAATGCTGTCAGCGGTTTGGAGAGAGGGATTCCGTAATCAGTAGTATTCTTATTGTCCTATCTTGGACCATTCCCGAATAACCTCGTGGCCATTGATCGACGCATATCTATCGGGCTGGCTGCCAATATCCCTATACACTACTCCATGGTCAGCCAAGAGGCGAATCTTACTCTTAGCTGCGCTAGCTAAGTAATTGTCACACACACGCACTCGCATAGTCATTTATCCAGTGGACACGGTTTATCTAGATTTTACGAAAGCCTTTGTCAAAGTACTTCATAGTAAACTACTCACAAAGCTAGAAGGAAATGGAATAGTTAAATATATCCGGAGATGGATTAAAGACTTTTTCAATGGTCGGGTTCAAAGAGTAGTGATGGATAGAGTTAGCTCAAATGAAGTAGAATTTATTTCAGGTGTGCCCCAGGGAAGTATTATCGGACCTCTTTTATTCCTACTCTACGTTAGTGACATTGACTCCGTAGTCACTAAATAAATACATTTATTTGCTGCGATGCAGTGGTCTACCGTGATATCCGTGATCCTGAGGACCCAGCAGATGACCTTAATACTATACAACGCTGGTGCACCACTTAGCAATAACAATTAAGCTTAAAAAAGTACTTAGTTATCAATTTTTGGAAAAAGAGCAATTCATTCCAGAATGCCTAATGCATCGGGAACACCGAAATGGAATGCATAGACTCAACTAAATCCGTATACTTGTGTGTTACCCTCACTCACGACCTGTCCTGAGTGAAATACCTGTACGGGGAATACTTGGATAAGGTAATGGAACATTAGCATTAGTACTGGGTAAATGTGTCGAAAAGGTCAAAGAGAAATGTTATCTTTCGCTGGCTAGGCCTCATTTAGAATATGCTGCAAGTAAATGGGATCCTCACGAAGTTGGATTGATTTCCGAATTGGATCGCGTGCAGCGTCGAGGGGAGCTAGATTAGTAAAACGTTGTTATGATAAACTTAGTGGTGCATCCAAATAATAAGAGGAGCTAGGCTGGGAATCACTTCAAGGAGCGAAGTTTAAATTACCGATTGAAGCTCTTGCACATAAATTGGAAGGCGGTCTCTTTAGAAATTTGGAATTTCGGAATCTTTTTAGAAATATCTAAGAAAAAGGGCATGCATCTGTGAATGAAATGGTGAAGGTCAGAAAAAGATACAGTTTTTCCAGAAAGGAACTACAAGGATATTAACCAGTATTATAAAAAAATCTATCACAATTTATGACGAAAACGTACAATGATAGACCTGATCCCACATGGAATATATATTTTACATGTCATTTACACGCGGTACAGAGACATCTAAACCTCAATGATCAACCTTAAGAATGTCTTCAAAGGTGCCGAGAGAGTTCACTCAGAGCTAAACCCTATACAGCGTGTGAAATCCACACATTGGTAGGGCAATAAGGGGAGCAGTGCCTTCCCCTTCGGTTCCCCAGGAAGATCTGGTACCCAAAATATCACACAGTTTAGGTGAAGCTGGAGGTACCTTTTGAGGTGAACCCGGGAATCGAACCCGGGCCCTCTGGTCAGTATTTCAATGTTGTACCCAATGAAATACCACCACGTCCCACGTAGAGGCATACATCCCTGGCAGAACAAAGGACGAAAGTCGCGAGTCACGTGGTAGAGCTTTGAGGTGAGGGGAGGCGACCAAGGAAACTGCGAATATCGAAATAGAAAATGATACATAATAAAACCGTGGCTTGGGTTTTGAGAGAGGCTGTTCGCGTGTGCCGGAGAGGATGTCGTAGGAGGGCGCGAGGCGGGCCGGGCCCTGGCCAGTGGCTCGGAGGATGGCGAATTAGGGGCGGGCAGAGGGGGGGGAGGTGGCTTCCCACGTCGAGTGGGGGAGGAGGGCTGGTGAATGCGTGCGAGTGTATTGACTCAAATGTGCGGGCGGGGGGGGAGGGAGGGAGGGGGAGGGTAGAAAGGAGGAAGATAAATGCAAGTGGATTAACGACCCGATTCAAGATTCCCTCCCCCCCTCCGTCCACTCTCCCACAATGCCCCAGGAGGAGTCCCCTCGGGCGGAGGGTCACTGCCTCCCTCCCCTCCCTCCGCCCTCAAGAATATTATCTATTGATTATCTCCACCCCCCCAACACCCCCCCCCGGAGCGTTACTCTTAATGCGTTCCGCCATGAATAAGGCGCCGCCATACCGCAACAGGAAGGAGCGAGCCGACGGAATTCTTTTCCATTTTTCTTACCGCCGCTGCCCCCTCCCCCCGTTTCATCGCCCACCGCACCCTCCCCGCCACTTACTCACTCCCCCCTCCCCCCCATCCCCCCCCTCTCTCCCCCCCCCTTACCCTCCCTCAGACGGAGCGACTCCACGGCCCAACGACGCGTTCGCCCGGCGATAAATCAAGAAGTCATTCCAGGAAGGAAGGAAAAGGGAAATATACGTAAAATCAGAGACCGAACTGCAAATGCGTATAACACGAGTTTTCCTTGGTTGGACGACGGCCGCTGGCCATCGACGTTTCGGTCTCTTTTTGGAGACCTGTTCGAGATCATTCATCTACATCTTCCACTGCAAGACACTAAGGGCGTGTGTGTGGCAGAAGATGTTAAGGTCACCGGCTACCTGCATCCACGCAAATACCCAGAGTTCCATCAAAAAGGTGTGTGGCAGGGAATGTAAACGCTGAATATAAAATAAAGCTATTGGGGTGAGGAGTATATTTTAGAACTACTTGTTCTATTACGATAGGTTCATTCGAATTAATTACTCTGCCTCATGATTTTGCGAAAGCTGCTGCGTCGTTGGAATTGGAGTAGGATAGAGACGCTTCCTTCCTGTTTAATCGAAAGGGACATGTATCCAGGATATTGCGCAACTAAGAGAATATATTAATCTGCGCGGCGTCCAAAATGTTCGCCGTTCGCCAACTCGAGGTGAGATCGGGTCCACGCCGCGCTGCGCCGTCGCACTTTTCATTTGAATATTTTCTGTGGGACACTACGGCACACACACTTCTACTCAGTATAGAGTTGCATGCCCGGGAAATAATACAATTTCCCCTTCTTACTTTCCAGTTCTGCGAGACATGTCTTGCTATGATGGAGATCTCTACTACGGTATTTATGGTCGTGGTCCATTTTGATGCCCTCCTCTTTCGTATAGGAGTGACCTTTTTCATTGGGTGAAATTGTTATTTGTTTTTAACAAAGTTTTCCGCCAGGATGGATTTAAAGATGCACGTTTTTCGGAGGTTTTTAGTGAAGGTTTTTTTCCCTTTTCCCTCCCTCCACCCTATGCGTCATCCATCCCACTTGGTGTTCGCAACCCCTGCCTCATATCTTCACGGTGAATTGCGGGGTATTTATGTAGATGTACTTTATTGTAAGTATATCTACTTCTGAAAACTACCCCGCAGGTCGTCGCAGTTAATTGTGACGGGGATGATTGGTCTCCGGCCATTCCACTTCTACCGCACTGCTTCCATAAACCCCTTGCGATCCACCCTCGTGGAAGGGGGCGACTACACTCACCATCCCTGCAATGCTCGTCATGCACATTACAATTGTCAGTGGTAATGAGTACGCAAAGAACGCAAATGAGGAATTCCATTCGTTTGGGTTGACTAGAATCGTATATCGCAGTCACTAACTAACATCGGGTCGAATTCAACTCATGCAGGGCGGTCAATCCACGAATGAATTAGCGGGAGATCGGAATGTGCGGTGGCTAGCGTACTGGCCCCCGCCCTGAGGGCCCAGGTTCGAATCCCACAGGTGACAGATATTTTTCAGTGGCATCTCGATCCCTACTTGGGGTGGTGCTTCGTGGAGGGCACTTTGAGTGCGTGCGCCGTCCGTCGGATGGGACTTAAAGCTGCGGGTCCCTTGGTGCCTTCCGTTAAGAGTAGGCTAATGCCGACGCCGGGTTTCTCTCCACCCTTCATCCTTTCCCATCTATCCCTAATGGCGTAAATGACCTCAGTCGTCGGTTGCTACCCTTAAATCTACTACGACTACAAATGCATTAACTCTAGGGTTTTATTTAGCTGACAGTACACCACCCACAGAGCATAAGGGTGCTTGGCAGGGGATGCCATGAAGTCAGATGAGGAGAAAGTTAACTCAAATGTTCCTATTTACTCCCCCATTTCTCAGTGTTTCCCCCTTTAACCCTTGTCGCGAATAATGTGCGGGAAAAACGGTTGCTTGAATCTGTCCCCTCGGCAGTCCATCTCTTTAATTCTGGCACTATCCTGCCCATGTCATTGGGGGGCTGAATCATATCCTCCATGACTGATGCAAACCCTCGCGAATGGTGTCATTGCGATCGATTGAATCTCAGGGTCCGATTAAAGCTTGGGCTAAAAGGAAGTGAAAGCAATTCTTGGATTTACCACTTGGACACGGCTGAGAGACGTATACTCCTAACAAAACAAAACACAAAAGAAACAACCAAGATGGCGCACAATGATGTCGGAAGAGCATTAGGGCAACCAAGGAAATTGCATTCGAGATATAAACTCAAAACCGTCGTCGGAGAGCCATTTTGAAAAGACACGGGAAATTGCCCCACACATTCTAAGGAAATCACACGTATGCGGATCACTCAGAGCGCTCCAAAGAGCTTAAAAAGAAAGATTCGGTGCGACTCCTTGGCAGGAAGGCGCCAAGGCTTTCCGGTCATTAGTTACGGCATTGCGAGGAAAGCTACCAAGCATAGAGTCCCTTCCATCTACATATTTCAGGAATTCACTGCCTGCAATTTGATACAAACGAGCATGAGTATAGCATGAGGTGTTCCCTGATTTTCTTTTATTTTCCATATTCACCGAGTAATAAACCCATTTTTTTAATTTTCGAACTAAATGGTGAGAAAATGTGGCGACAATCAGAGATATACCAGGAAAAATATTAAGTTGAACCAGAGAAGACGCGAGAGAGATGGAAGGTCATTTGGAGGTAGGGCATACACGGAGATAGGGACTCTTTACGCTCAGCCTTACTCGATGGCGAGATGAAAAGGGCATTAAGGGAATTGAAATCAAATAATCATGGAGTTTAGACGACATTTGAACGGACAACTTAAACGATTAGGAAAAAGTGGAAGGAAGAGTCTGTATGGACTGATTCGTAGAAACTGGCTGGAGGGCTTCAACAGATCAGTGTTATTTCCTGCTCGAAAAAGATATCATCATGTGAGGCTAAATCATGTGAGTACTACATGATAAATAAGTTTGATATCCCAAGTAGTTAAAGTGGTTCTCAGGATCAACAACATAAGGATTGAGAGTAGGGCAAATGATTACTTAGGGGATGACCAGTTTGGGTTCAGGAAGGGGAGAGGTAGGAGTGATGCCATTGCAGTAATGAGATTATTAATGGAGAGGAATATAGTACACAACCAGGAGGTATTTCCCTGTTTCATATATTTCGAAAAAACGTTTGATAGAGTCAATTGGGAAAAACTAATGAGTATATTGAAGAAAATAGGTATCGGTTGGAGGGACAGGATGCGAATCCGCAACCTGTACATGTCTCAGACTGCTCAGGTGCGGATGGGAAACGGGGAGTAGGGATAAGGAGTGTTAGGAAGAGGTGTAAGGCAGGGTTGCCCATTATCACCGTTGCTGTTCAACCGGTATGCAGAGGAAATGATCAAAGAGGCATGGGAAGAACTGGAGGTAGGAATGAAAGTGGGCGGGGAATTCTTAAAATCAGTTAGGTTCGCTGATGACCAAGCTTTAGTTTGTCAGTCAGTCAAGGGGTTGCAAGCATTGCTGAGTGAATTGGAAATTCAGTGCGACAGGTACGGGATGAGAATCAATATTAATAAAACAAAGGTTATGTGGTTTTCGGGATAGGAAGGAATAAGTGAATCGTTAAATTAATAGGGTAAAAACTAGATCATGTGAATCAGTTTACCTGCCTTTGTTGCATATGTAGCGTAGTTTTGTCCCGCGCCGAAAGACGCTCATTGAAGCAGGATCGACATAGGTTGTAGGATTGTGAAATATGGGTGTGGAGGATGGTGGGGGAGGAGGGAGGATTTTTGGGAGAACTCCTAAGGAGGCAGGAAAAATGAATTAAGGGGGTATTGACCGGCAGTGGGATGTTGAAGACCGTGATAGAGGGGAGAATGTTGGGCAAATGAGGACGGGGCAGGAATACGATAGGAATGCTGTATGGGTTAAAAGGAGGAAGAAAGTACTCAAAGAGACCTAATACAGAGGGGATGCTGGATTTTGTTTGTTAGGAGAGACAACAAAATTGTAGTTGTACCGGCAGGTAGCCTCCAGAGTCAATATAAAACATACCTTAACTGTTAGAATACTGATTGTAATAATCGTGTGAAGAAGAGCAGATTTGTTAAAATTTGCCGTGGAAAACGTGGTAGTGTATCACATATCGTTATAGGAATAAGTTCGGGGATCACGAGCGGAGCAAAGGTCAACTTTCAGATTAAATCTGTTTTATCAAATGGAAGAAGGTAATCTTTAGAAAGGATATTGACATTTTTTATGAATCTTAATACAGAAGAGAAAGAATAAGAAGAGATAAGGATAATAAGATGAGAATGATGAAGGGTAGAATCGGTGCATTTAAAATGCATATTTCTTATGTTTATAATCAACTGCCAAAGAGGCACTAAACCATGGCGGGGAAACATATTATGGAGGTATCATGATCTAAAAAACAAACCGCATCAAAAGGTATCGTACAGTTCCTTATAGCCTGATTATTACGAAGGAATAATTTTATAATTTCACTACTCCTCAGTTTTACATTTTATCGTTTTAGTTCTTTTATGCTGTTTCTCGACAGTTGAGAAGCGATTGAGAGGGGATTTCCGGAGAGACTCGCGGGAGAATCGGTGGTCGCGGTTCGCCGAAGACAACTGCGGGCATCACGCTTCCACACCCCTTTCTGTGCTGAAGAGCGCCAATTTGGTATACTGCAAAATAAAAACGAATAATTTTATTGTGGAATGATTTCAATCCCGATTAACCAATGGATGTTTGTTCACAGTACATGTATTTTCATGCGTGTAAATAAAATAAGACTTTCGCATTCATATATACTCCTCTGTGGATGCATGAATTTGTTCGTTTTGCATGTGATTTTGTTCTTTTTTACCGGTAGTGACCTAACAGCCCCCGCCACACGCCCTTGAGGCGTCTTACGGGGTGCAATGTAGATGTAGACGATGGACCACCCCCTCTAAAATTATCATAATTTTTACCTTCTTCTAATAATGGCACACCATTCCACTGTTGGCAATTTTTCCTTGTTTCAGAAGAGTTGCGCAGAGTGTTTCGTTAAATTTACGAGTTTCTCAACCCCACATTATCGATATATGAAGATTTAGACATTTTAAATACTAAACGTATGAATGTTTGGGCATTTTCCCTAAAATTCAGCTTGAGAAAGAATTCGTTGAACCAAGGCATCGTCAAAGCACCTTTGAGTATCAGAACTCGTTAACGTCATTCCTCGGGGAAGGAAATTCGACCGTCGAAATGAGTAAAAGCCTCAGCCGTCACTCCTCTGCTATCGGTCGGATTCCGTGATTTTGAATTCCACGCAGAGCATTATGGCCGTATGATAACACAAATGAATTTTCGTGAACGGCACGGCTAAAATAATTCGTCAGTCACTACAAATAGGGGAAAATCATTGAAAACGACGCAGACACACAGATGTCTAATGGGTTATCTGCCTGTCTGATGGCTCCTCGGATCACTTTATCGGCCGCGAATGAAATAAGGAGATCATTTCACACCCTGCCATGATTTCGCCATTTATCATTTCAACGGATTGAGAGTACTCCAAGGATGAACGACGCGACCCCTTCCTTCTCTCTCTCCGTCAGGGATAGATGAGACAAAGGGTGAGCATTATCGCATTAGCATTGTTATTAATTTCTCCCTCTCGGTGTTAAGAAAAAAGAGGAGAAGAAAGGGGGAGAGGACGGGTATGTTCAGGCGGATGCACGGGGATCCATATTTATTTATTTATACATACCCCGCAGGCCACCGCTAAGGTGTGTGGCAGGGAGTGAATACACACCAGAATAATTTTTCGCGAACATGACCCTATCACGGTCGAACAATGTTTATATGATCCCCTATCGTTCGTGGCTAAATAATGGCATCTTAAATGTATCCCTGTTCTACACTTAATCTCTCCAGTTTTATTGACATAACCTCTCCTACCATAGAGTACGATGGAGTTGATTATACATTTTCGGCATATTTTGCTAAAGAGACATCCTTCCAATTCATGCAAGAGCTTCAATCTGTCATTCAACCTTCGCTCTATTGAGTGAGTCCCAGGCTAGATCCTCTAATATTTTGGATTCGCTATTCAGTTTATCATAGCAATGTTTTTCAAATCTAGCTCATCTACGCTGCACGCGATCCAATTCGATAATTAGGTCCAAAACGTGAGTATCCCATTTAAACTTTCAGCATTTCCTATATGAGACTTAAGATAGCATTTATCTTTGATTTTTTCATCACATTTCCCCAATATTATTTCAATTAATCCGAATTTTTGTCACCTTTTTCACATATTCCCCGGACGTGTTTTACCCAGGAGAGGTCGCGAGTGAGGGTCACGCACAGCTATTTCATTGAGTCTTCACATTCCATTTCGGTATTCCAATAGGCGTTCAATGGCGTGAAATAGGCGTTCGGCTGGAAATTGCTCTTTTTCCAATAATTTATGGCGACATATTTTTTTGAGTTTCATTCTAATTTCCAAGTGTCCGTTGTACAGTATAGCATTAAAGCCACCTGACAAAGCTGCTGCGTCCTCAGGATCGCGGATATCACGGTAAACCACTGAATTGTCGGCAAATAAATGTATCTTACTGGTCACTAGGGAGTCAATGTCGTTAACGTAAAGTAGGAATAAAAGAGGTTCGAAAAAACTTCCCTGGGGAACCCCTGAAGTCACTGCTACCGCTTTCAACCTAACTCCATCTATCACTACTCTTTGAACCCGACCATTCAAAAAGTCTTTAATCCAACCCAGTATATTTTTATCTGCGCAACATGATTCTAACTTTGCGAGTAGTTTACTATGAGGTAATTTGACGAAAGCTTTATTAAAATCTACAATAATCGCATCCACCGGAGCATTGCTCTCTTCCGAAGTAAGAATATCATGAACAAAAGCGTAAGTTGTGTCTCGCAGTATTTACCCTTTTGGAAACCGTGCTGATTTTTCTTTGATAACTTCTGATTACCGAGGTATCTCATCTTCGAATGACTCCTGAAGACAGATCGAACGTTTCGTCCCCCCGCTCGTGAGCTTGCTTGCCTGCCTGTCAGCCTGCCCTCTCCCTCGCCCCCTCTCACTTTCGGGCATCCGTAAAGGGGGGGTAAATCCCACCCCCCCTCGTTCCCTCGCGAGTCTTGAACAACGATTCACCCCGGCGGCGATCCCAAGACCCCCAGCGCTTCATGACACACGCACCCCTCGATCCCCTCCCCTTACCTCTCCAGCCGCACCGTGATTCCCCCACCCCCCTCTCGCTTAAACGCGCTCCCCTCTCCCTTTGTTTTGCCCTCCCCCCCTCCCGAAGGCAGACGGGGGAGGGGGCGGAGGCCCGAGGGAAGGGCACAACGGACCGGTGATCACGGGGCCGCTCTCTAGGTCTGGCTGCTGGAAGATCGCTTTGCTTTCAAGGGGGGGTGGAGGGAGAAGGGAAAGAGAGAACAGGGGCAGCCTGGAGTCCCCATCCCACCGTCTCGTCCTCCGGCCCTTCGACTGAGCGAGTGGGTGAGAGGGTGTTCCGTCCGAATGGGCGGCAGACCCACCGATGGTGGCCGCTTGATCCCCGCCCGTGTGCAAACTAGGCCAGTGGGTAGGAGGGGAGGGGATGGGGTCTGTTGGGGAGGGAGTGGAGGGGTGAAGGGGGCGCGGTTAGTGCGTGGATCCCCGAGTGCGCGGAACTGCTTCCCCGGCTCCTTCGCCGCACCGATGCCCACTGCTCCAGCTGCGGAACGACTCAAGTTCCACGATGATGAGGCCTACATCTACATCTACTTAATACCCCGCAAGCCGCCGCAAGGGCGTGTGGCGGGGGCCTACAGTTTCCTGTTTCCCAGAAAGACAAGCGATTACGTTCAAGATCAAGGACCAACTCGTTGCAAAACGGAAAGGTGTGAGGAGCCGCTTATTCCGAGGTAAAGAAGGCGAAGCAACGGATGCAACCCGCACCAACTAGGGCGTAAATGGCATCGTTAGGGAGTTCCATAGACCTACCTCATGGAGTCTACTTCTTGTTTTGGTACTTTCCATTTACCTAGGTGTGTCAACTCTATCCATCACTGGAGTTTCTGAGCATATGAAATAGGAAGGAATAAAACTGATCCACAACTACATATCAGGTAGACCACCGCCACACGGAGACAGGTATTGCAGAACTGGGAAGCAAGAATGGGAAATAACCCACGGCCACCCAACTAATGACGACGCGGGCAGAAAATTTGGGACCCCGCAGTTTGGCAGCGCACCGCGTGAGGCACCAGCCCCGAGGAGAGGGAAGAGGGGTGGACGATTGAAAAGACAACTGAATACGATTATGGAAGGTTTTAACATGCAGCACGTTAGATGTTATTCAGTCCTACTCATTCCTACAAGAAGGGATCTCCTACGGATCTTACGAGATGATTACAGAAAGCATGCTTACAAGTGAAAGTATTCATTCCGTAGGCCCCGAGACAGGCAAACATTCTTGTTGGTTATGACCCTACAATTGCCAATGTCCGTGGAAATAAGTAGTTCTTGAGTCTCCTAGTTCTAGCGCCTATTTCTCGAATTTTAATTTCAAGATCTAAATGCCAATGCATGCTGAATTGAGAGTCATTGACGAGAGCCAAGCACTGAAACAAAATTCATTTAAAAGGTTCAGTTTAGCGTTGAATCGTCGCCGTTCTAATGATTCCCAAAGCAACTCTAGAAGCATTTCTGTGACGCTTTTCGTTTTGGGGTAGCAGTTTTATAACGAATCGGGCCACCCTCCTTAATTAATTCCCAATTTCCCGAATGAGGCCTTCATCAGTCGGATCGCATGCCCTAAAACATGCATATTCTAAATAAGGTCTCCCGAGAGCATGGAAGCAACGGCCCTTGACCTTATATTCGCCCCCGCGGAGAGGAAAACCCTGAGGGGATGTTTACCTCAGGCAGCTAGGGGAAAGGATCTGCCCCTTCGCTGATGGGTGAATTTCACGCGCCGGATAGGGGCCTTCGTTCTAGGTGAGCTCAACCCTCTCCTATAAAGGGAACCTTTGGGTTGATATCTGTGGATTGGATGTCTCCGTGTCTAATTAAATATAATAAATAATTTAATTCTGTTTTAGTTCCAGCGTTGTGAGTTTCTCTAATGAGTAATTTTACATTTTTCTTTAGATATTCGGGTAAAAACCTTGAAGTTACATTTCTGGAGGGGACTAATGTTTAATCTGGGTTTCACCAGTTTATTTATCGACGCGTGACCTGAACTACCAGCGTTTTTAATTATCGTTTACTGGAACAATTCAAGTCAAACGCTAACGTAAAGGCATCAGTCCAAACAAATCGCTAGGAAATCCCTGCTCGCGTATGGAAAGCGATGGCCTCAGAAATAGATCCTCTCCTGCAAATAATATTTGATGATTTTTTCTAAAGCCCAGTACCCAAAAACTGGCAAGTAGCTAATGTCAGGCCCACGTTAAAAAAGGCGACGGAAAGAACCGAGTGATAGCCGACCCATTTCCTTCCCATTCATCCCACGCAAACTTGCATAAGTACAGAGTACAGAGTACATAATTGTAGGTTCAATCATGAAATATCTCGCTTCCCAGGATTCCTTTAGGAACAAACTAACACGGCTTGCGTCACATCCTTCTCAAAGCTTTCTCTTCCTAGATCCAATCTCAGCAGAAAAGAGAGCGCGGCAATCAAAGGGCTGACGGACGCCGACTCGTAATTGAAGCGGATAAGGGCGACGCCACGCATGCAGTCGTGATGACGAAGGACGAATGCCAAAGCAAATTATCAAAGCTCCTGGATAACGAGTCGTATCGAGAACTGGAGTCCGAACTTGCTGCGAAAATACAACGGAAAAGATAAACCATCTTTGACCATTCTTCGATCCCACCAGAGGAACGATGGCACCTTAGTGACCCAACACCCCCCGCCACACGCCCTTGCGGCGGCTTGCGGGGCATTATGTAGATGTAGATTTGTATATATCTGTACTGGAATCTATCTCCCTTATTTTATCTTTGTCGTCCGATCTACCCATTTAGTGTGGGGCCATTATAATTCCTATAGTGTCATCGTAAAATTCGTTTGTTATGAACATTTCCAAAAGTCTTTCTCGCTTGTCGTCTTCGTACTTCATCTGCATCTACATAATACCCCGCAAGCCGCCGCAAGGGCGTGTGGCGGGGGGTTTCAGGTCACCAACCGTAAAAAGGAACAATACCACATGCAAAACAACAACGTGGAAAATTACACACACAGCAGCGCACACACTCACGCAAAAATCCCTTCATCCAATACTCATGCAAACACACATACCGCAAACAAACAAAAAACAGCACCCCAAAATGCAGCGCGAAAGCCATCCTACAACACGCAAGCTAGGACACAACAAGCAAGAAATTGAAACACCACATGAAAATGCACCACGAAACACTCTACCCCCAAAGAGTCTCTAAAAGGCAGGGAATGCGACCCAACGTTGCAGGTAGTAGGAATTTGCCCCCGCGGAGAGGGATTGAAAGGGAGACTTAAAAACAGATGACCAGAACACCAATGAGGTCATTCCGAAAGAATGAGCTAATGAGTTTCATTCCGAGAGAAAGAATGAAACATTCCGAAGAATATGAGTATGTGCTCTTCATGAAAGGCGTGGAGCTAGACCTATCCCCAAATATTTAACTTGATCCCTTATGCATGTACGTACGGATATACTAAGTGGTCTACGAAATGTCACTGCATATTGAAATCTTACGCCAGGTAAACATTCAGGGGACTGCCTCATTAAAGAACATACCACAGCTATGAAAATAGACACCTACGCCTGTACACCTCCGCAGAGCACACTGGGACACGTCCCAAACACAACATAAACTTCCAAGATAGTCTGTTTTTCCCAAGACTCTTTGTACAGCCGTAGTAATATCCAATACACCCTACAATTTCAACGGGGAAGAAATAAACATGCTTTCCAGCTCTTGGAAACATCTTTTAGTCATAAGATGTGAGTCGTAGGCTTATATAAGACGGGCGAAAATAAGCATCAAATACCCCGAAGAGGAGATTGTTCCTTAATCGAGGGTTCCGGGAGATTTATGTTTTCAGATATTAAGGTTGTTTCTGTTCTTTCTTCTGTTCTTTACATCGGTTGCGGAATAAAAACTTTTGAAATGGAAAAAACTAGAGCATCAACAACGTCTGTCGTGAGGACGCCGTCTGTCACACCGGCGAAGCTCTTTCCTCAGAAAATGGATCCACGCGGAAGAAGTCCAGGACGATGTACACCTTCAATTTGAGGAATGTCACTTACCTGAGGTTTTAAAGACCCATTAAAGGCCTCGACTTACCACGGCAAATAAGATCACGTACTTAAAATAATGGAGATTCATTGTAAAGCGGATAGATTTAAAATGTCGTTTTTTCCTCGTGTCATTAAAAATCAAAATATGTATAACCGCAGGCACGAAGGAGATAATTAGCATTGGTGGTGCACATATTGCATCAATATCCTGCAAATGGACTTATCTTTCTGACACTACCCCAGCGCGATTTGAATATAACCTGTTATTGAACATTATTGCATGCAAGTATGCATGCTGCCGTGTGATTAACTTTCTTCCAGTTCACGATTAAACTAGTGTTTGTGTAGGGGTGTCGTGATAGGGATTGTGCATGCATGACCGGTGACCCAACACCCCACGCCAACAACCCTTACCTAGATGATGATTGCTAAGAACTAACCCACAATGATATCTAAGACTCTTAAACTCTTGAGAATAAAGAGTTTGTCACCTGCAGCTATCCTGATGAACCAAATGCATGGAGATACACAGATATCAGTGACCTGTATCGACTAGTTATACACAGTAAGTCCACAGAAAGCCACAGCAAGTACAACATTGGGGCGTGGATGAAGAACTGAAGGATAGTTATCAAGTTGGTAGGTCTGGTTTTCGCAGGAGCTCGCTGAGGCCCCCCAAACATTTCAGCGGTCGAGTTAGAGAATAAAATGGAAGTGGATTCTTTTTTAATCTACGCATCCCACACATAATCCACCACAATTCTGCCGCAACGCGCATGCCTTTTAATGGCATCTTACCCCACCCTACGATATTCCTCAAACACCCGGCAAAGTTTGAAAATGATTCCGTCCACTGATTCAGTTATTTCGTATTTTAACCTCAATGAGCTCCAAGATCAGAAAGACTATCTCTAGCCAACGACCTAAATGCAATTCAAAAGTGGTGCGAGTCATGGGAGCTAGAATTCAATTTGAATAAATAGGTTTCGATAAATTTTTGGAGAAGTATTTCACCAGGAAACACACTATACAGGGAACCAACATTGCACACGTGGAATCGGTATAATATACTTGGATGTTACGAAAACTACAGAAATGTCCTCGGGCAAAAACATTGGTGAAATTTGCGGAATAATTAATAAAAAGTTAGGATTCATAATAAAGAATACTTGGGAATTGTAATTAAAGGGCTAAGCAGCTCTGTTTTTTCACGTCAGTTGGACCCCACCTTGAGTATCCAGCAAGTGTATAAGACTGAAGTAGGCTTAACTTTGGAACTAAATCAAGTGCGACGAAGTGCAGGTAGGTTTGTGAAAGGTTTTTGTGAACAACGCAGCAGTGTCATGACACTATTGAAATACTTATGATGGGAGCCACTAGTTGACCGTAGGCTTAAATACAAGCTAAATTTACCACGTATATTTGAGGCAGATTATTTATCTGGAGATGTTAAGGACATATTACAGTCCCCCTCTCACAACAGTATATCAGATTATCAACGTAAAATCAGGGAGATTTATTGTAGAACGGATAGATTTAAAATGTAGTTTTTTCCTCGAACCATTAGAGGCCATAATAGAGATGATAGCAATCGCGTAGGAGATAGTTGTAATCGTTGGTGTACATATTTGTCGATATCTCGCATTTATCTTCCTGCATGTCACTCTTTTTATTTAATGGAACCATCTTTTCAATAGTTCTACAGCATGATTTAAATGAATCCTATTATTACTATTGTTGCATGTGAATACTTTCTTTCGTGTGATAAAGGTTTATCGAGTGCATGAACAAATAAATATTTGTGAAGAGGTAACATGAATTCATTTTGCACGTGTTTCATTCCAGTTAACGGGTATTATGTAGGTGTAGATGAAGTCTCCCCGGTCCTTTGAGTACTTTTTTGTGTTTTGTTTTTAAGGCATCATTTAATCAGCTGTTCCCAAATCCTGCAGTGTTAAATCCTCGGCATACATCTGTCGACCTGTACGGCCGTCCATCGCAAATCCATGCATAATAGAATCGGAGAATCATGATGACATTCATATATCATCAACATCCCCAGGTATTAAAATAATCCATGATTACAGCATCCTTTGCAGACGACGCAATCCTTAAGCGGGATGACTTTTAACCACCGAAATCTATTCATTAGGAATTAATTTCATCGCATTTTTTTAATAAATTGTATTTATGTGGACAATATATTATTTTTATTCTTCTAATAATTGCAAAGAAAAAGTAAAATCAGTTGCGTTTCCGAAAGGTTCTCAAACCAGTAGATTAACAGAAAAACCAACCCTAAACCCGTAGAACATTGATTATGAAAGCAGGCAGCCTGTTATTTATGCCCGAAAGTGCTTCCTCAGAAGGAACTCCGGCAGAGGCGGGGGAAAAGGAGGCGTAGGGAAAAGGGGGGAATCCGCCGGAGAGACAGAGGGAGAGAGAGGGGGGAGAGTGGGGGGGGGAGTGGAGGGGGGCGGCCCCCTAGCCCGAGGTGACCACTGCCGCCGCCCCCATAAAGCACCCCGCTGCCACTCAGGGGGGCATTCTCTTTTCTTCTACTCGAAAGTGGTCGGGAGGGGAGGGGGAGGAGGGGAGGGAGAGGATCGTGGGGGGCGGAATTACGGCTTTGAATGAGACGTAATGAAGTGGCGTCGTACTCAAGGGGGAAAGAAGGGGGCGCCCCCGCAGAAAGTGCGCGTCTCATGGTCGGAGTGAGGACCGAGGGGTGCTTTCCCCCCCGCCCCTGGCACGGAAATGAGGGGCGAGCCGGAGGTGGGTAGGGGACGGGGAGGCAACGGTGTGCAGGAAGATAAGATTCCCAGGGGGAGGGGGGACCTCTTCCCTCGCGCGATTCTCTCTCCCCCTCCCCTGGGGGCAACTTCCGCCCTAAATGAAGTCTGGGGCAAACGGCGAACAGGTATTGCATTTCTTCCAGTGCCCTCCCACGAGAGGGGATCAGAGGGCGGATGCGACGCTCCCCCTGCGCGAAGACATGCACCCTCTACTCACTCACCCCCTTCCCCAACTCGCCCCTTCATCCCCCCCACTCCCCCCCCGCGCCATCTCCCTCGAACGGTGCGCCGACGACGATGATTGATTCCTCGTGACTAATTCAAGTTAAATAAACACCAATCGGCGCCCAGTCGCGGAGCACTCTACATCTACATGATGCCCTGCAAGCGAGGACGGGTGCAGGGGTCACCACCCTTCGTGCATGCACCATCACTATCTTGTCACCTCCACACAAGTATTAGTGTGGTCACGCACTGGGTCAAAGTAAATGACGCGACACAGAAGCGCAAAATCAGGGAAATACATAGAACGTAGAACGGGTATATTTTAAATCTCCTGTTCCATCAGAGATCAACATGAACATGACAGCAATCACGCAAAAGGTAATTAATATGGGCACTTTATCCTTTTTGCCCATACGCTGCTTGTTATGTTTTTCACTTGATAGACCCATCTTTTTCAAAGTTTTAGCACATTATTAGAATCTATGTATTCTGTTATTGAATATTGTTGCATGTGTAAATATTTTCTTTCGTGTGATTAACATTTCCAGAGTACATGAACAAACCTATTTTGGATACAGGTAACATTATTGGGATCGTGTGTTCATGGCTGATGGCCTGACACCCCCCGCCGCACGCCCATGCAGCGGCTTGCGGGGTGTTGTGAAGATGTAGATATCAGTTAATGCAATGCAATTAAAGTTAATCACACGAAAGAAGGCACTTACATGCAGCATATTCAATTGCATGTTACATTCAAATCATGCGGGAGGACTTATAAAGAGGAGAGTCCATTTAACACGCATGAAGAATACATCGTACAAAACATATACACCACCCTTACTAATTATCTATTGGAATTATTTAATTTCCCTATTATCTATTTCCCCAGATAGAAACTCGCTGAAAAACCAATTGCGCAAGAAGCTCGTCGAGTGTTCGTGTGTCTTGCTTTCTACCTCGAGCGATGCTTCGTTCGCGTGGTGACCTCCCGAGATATCGAGAGGCCCCCCATGCGATGCGAGGACAGGCCGCACAGTCAAAAGACGTCACTCCTATTCCCAGACAACAATGTCCAATACCTAATGTTTACATATTTTATTTGGCCCAATATGGCCCTCCCTCTGCCAGCTCGTGGGATGCACGAACAAAAGCTTAAATAATTCTATTGTTTCAGGCTTCACTTCGTGGAAGTAATTGATATCCATTATTGAAATAGAAAGAAAGACTCGTACTTTTCCACAGATTTTATTATACGGCACGACGCGTTTCACCGACTTGCGGCATCATCAGGTACGTACCTGATGATGCCGCAAGTCGGTGAAACGCGTCGTGCCGTATAATAAAATCTGTGGAAAAGTACGAGTCTTTCCTTCTATTTCAATAAAAGCTTAAATACCCTGGGATTCGAAACCACTCCCCGACTCTCTTCACCTCCGAGTGAAGGACGACCTCACGCTAGAAGATACCTATTCCGCAAAAGTCTCCGTCAACGTCAGCGAAACGGTGTTCCATTTCAAAGGGATGTGGATGACATAAGTGAATTGTCGACCCTTAAAGTTCCCGTAATCGCACGAAGAGAACATAATCATCGGCGAGAAAAAATGCCATTCCAACTGTAATAAATTGTGCATTCTCGGAGGACAAGGCGTCCCTTTCCCTCCTCAAGGCAAGACGGGCCGAAATTACTCAGCCGTCAGACTAAGGAAGTGCTCTCTGCCTTGCAACCGTACTCCGAGGAGGAGGAAACCGCCCAGATCATTCAGGCTTCTTCGCAGCATCCCGAAAAAAAAGACTATCATCGCAAATCGACGTGGAACCCTCACGTGGAATTACAGAAACATCAGTTTTTCCACGTTCCTGTCCCTCAAAATCCAACAGATGGAGAGAGAGAGAGAGAGAAGGGGGGGAGTAGGCAGGCAGGCAGACGGGAAATGGGAGCGAGGGAGGGAATGGTCCAGATTGCAGGGGGAAGCCATCTTTGGCGACGCAGTTCCCACGTGAGGGAGGCGAGCGGATGGATCCCCAAGAGCGAACGCTCCGAAGCCAAATGGGCCAGGAGCGGCATACCGGGGGGCAGGGGGGGGGGGCAGGCTCACGGGGCCTCTCTCTCCATTTGGAACAAGTGTTCACCCTCTGTGACGTATATTGGACGGATGCGAGGATGGGGGGGCGGAAAGGGGTGGGGGGGGACCTTTTGAGGTGAGGTGAGCGCATGCATTCGTCTGCTTCAGGCAATATTCCCGGGGGGTGGGGGGGTTTAGGGCTCGTAGTGGGTTAGGAGTGGAGAGGGATGGGAATATATAATAGGCGTTCACTTTGAATTTAGTCCCGGGGAGGGGGGCGCAAGATCCTTGAATAGAATAAGGGGCGGACGGCCGGACAGACACGCGTGCACAATGGACGCGTGGCTTACCCCGCTCGCTCCGTGCTCTATACCGAAAGGATTTGGAGCGCGGGAGGGGAGGATGCAGTCGGAGGGTGCGGCAGTCCAGAAGCAGCAGCAGGGATGGGATTGTTGCTCCCGCCCCCCAACCCAACCCACCCTCGACGCCCCCAGACCCTCGGAGAGGAGAGAAAGGGAGTCCCGAGCAGAGTACGGCGAGGCCGATACGCGTGAAATCAAAAGAAACGATGAAATCAGCGATCTAAAAAATATATAAAAGAAGTATTTGGTGACTCCCCGAGAGGCATCGCATCAATTGAATATACCCTCAACGAGGCGCCCCGAAATCACGGCTCCTTTGAGGAACTGAGTGCACGGATCCCAAGTACACTCTGGACGGGTATAGGTTTCATCTGATCGAAGGAGGCGCGACTGGGAACAAGAAAGCGCCACGCAACTGGTGCATCTTAGTGGGGAGTGGCAGTTTTGAGGGCAAGCAGCATGAGGGGAGGAAGGGGAGAGTGGGAAATGAGGTCGAATGGAGAGAAGATCTCGAAGACATCATCCATCCTTTATTTTCACGCCAACTAAGGCCACAATGCAAAGGACGACTCCCTGATGGGCAGGCACTGACAAAAGGGTTAAGGGGTCTCATTGAGAGGGACTTGAAAAAAAGGGCGCCGTGGAGGAAGTAAAAAGCCACGAGCCAGGAAATAACTAAGAATAGGTTTGCGGTTATTTTTAGTTTTCGGTTCGAGGAGCAATAATTGGAGATGAACTGAGAGCAAAAGAATTCGTTCTGCCAGAGGTCACTAAGGTGTACTACCCCCACTGAGGAGATACCTATGTAGGATTTCGAGGTGCGACTCTAAAGTTACCCAATTTTTTAATCGGGGATGGCAGTAGAAGGAAAGAAGTGGTTTATCTTGCGTAAAATGTGCAAACTCTCCTTATAAACACATACAAGGCATAGATGGCTGCAACGCACGGCGCATGGGGTTTGTGAAGCTCCCATTGGAGTGAGATTCAGCTTAAGCACTTAAATGGCGTCGTTCAGTGTGGTGGTTCAAAGAGAGGTGAAGGGAGTTTCTCCCCTTGCGTGACTTCGCGCACCCTTTATCGAAATTCATCGTCAATTGAGCGAGACATGCGGTTGAGGTGGCGTTGAAAAATTGCTTTTGTGGGTGAGGCACGCGGAGAAGGAAAGCAAAGACGCCGTGGCGCGATAACGAAGCCTCGGGCACGGACCGGCTGGTGTTTCCGGTGGGCCGCAGTGATAGAAGCGCTCGTGGTGGCCCTGGAACTATGGCGTTGGCATTGAGAATAACTGGTATATCTGCACAATGCTAAGTTCAGAGGTGAAAGGAGTTTTAATCTTCTGGATGACGAGTAGCTAAGCAGGAAAAATCCGGCAACCGGCAAGGGCTTGGACGCACCTTGTAAAAGAATCCTTAGGGGCATGTTGTCGGTGTGAATCCACGCCGATGAGTAGAAATTTAGGTTCAGATGGATTAATTAACTGTTATTCTCGGAGATAAATAAGGTCGAGCTTGGATACACTCCGGAAAATTTCATGATCTTGATCGGTGTTTCGGATTCTCCAAAAGAAATGAATTGGGAATCTCCCCAACCAACGTTTCACCCCCGAGAGTTGCTACAATAGCTTTTGGCCAAACGAACCTGTAGGTTCACACCATACTTGCTACAACGCTCCGTACAGCACCACCGCTCTCCGTCCATAATTACGCACCCTTCAATTTCAATTTCATATTCCGCCCAAAATCACGCACCGTCAACACACATCATTCACTTGTGCAATGCAACTTCTAACGCCATACACATCACGTACCACAGGACAATATTTTAATAAGAATAATAATCACTGATCAATTAAGTTGATCACCCAGTGGTTGCTTTACACTTATTCTTAAAACACATAAAATTGGATGGACCAGATCAACATTAGTTCTGTTTAAAAATGAGTATTTCTTCTTATTTTTCGCGTTCTTATTTTAATTTTAAAAACGTGGTAGTTCTTTACTTAAAGTGTAGTTTTCCTATCTCTATACATAAGTCTTCCCACGCTTCGTCATTTTTAACAATTCTATACATCGCGCCTAACCTACTCCTTTTTTTCTTCTATTTTTCAAACCCTCCCATTCCAGTTTATCCAACATTTCCATAACACTTTCTGCTCTTTTGTGCCTTCCGAGTACATATCCTGCTGCCTTTCCTGGAACTTTTTCTATCTTTTCAATGTGTCCCGCCTCATATGGATCCCGTACTATGAATGAAATATTCTAGGATAGGGATAACCAGTACCTTATATGCTTTTTCTTTTGTGGCTACGCTACTTCCTTTTAAATATCTCATTACCCAATTATTGCCAATTACTTTAAATACCTTCCGTGTCACATTATCTACTTGGACTCCCCACCCAAGATCCCTGGTTGAGTAAACGCCTAAATATTTGCAATGACAGCTAAATGGGATTCTTTCTCCAAAGTGGTGTATCCTTTTGTGCAATCTTTTTATTTGAAAAATTAAATTCTCACTCTTACTAACATTGATGCCCATATTATTATTCTCAACCCAGTCACCAAGATGATTGATGTCATTTTGTAGTATTACGCGGTCATTTACATGCTCTACCCCTCTGTGTATGATGCAATCATCGGCAAAGAGCCTTATTTGGGAATGTAATTTGTTTATTAGATCGTTTACGTAAATTAGGAAGAGTATTTGCCCTAAAAAACTGCCCTGTGGAACTCCTGCTATAACGTTCGCCTCTTTTGAAAATGCATCCCCTTTTTTTTTGACTTTTTGAATTCTGCGAGCAGAAAGTTTTTTATCCATTACTTTACCCTAAAATCCAATTGTAGTGACTCCAACTTAACAATAATTTATCGTGAGGACTGCAGTCGAAAGCTGCCGAAAAATCAACGATTACTGAATCAACATCCTTTCCGTCATCTATTGTGCCGCCGATATTTGGTTTAATCCCAAAAGCTACGTGTCACACGAGTATCCTATTCTAAACCCATGTTGGTGTTTGAATAGCCATCTATCTCTTGTCCACCATTCCCGAATGAAGCCAGCGATTCTTTTTTCCATTATTTTGCAAAGAAATGATAATATAATGAATAACTGATCGTACCACTTTTCCACTTGATATTCTTCCACTTATCAAATGGAAAACTGCAACCATCATTTATTCATTATGTTCGACTTCCACCATAACACGCCTGAAGCTACTCAAAATGAGCTGATTATTTTCCTACCGGTCTGTAATTCTTGGCTATTGTTTTATCTTTTTTCTTGAAAATTTGTGTAATGTTTGCCTATTTTAACCATTAGGCAAGGCATCATTATTTGATGTTACTTTGAATAGATGACTAAGGTATTACGCTATCACCCAGTTTTAGAACGTCAATTGATATACAATCTACTATTCCATCTCACTGATTTATTTTTCCTCATCTTCCTTATTTTTTCACAAAATACGAGTTCTTCACGATAATCCCGCTTGTCGAGGGAACTATTTTGTGCTGTCACCCTGATGAAGCTCACAGTCTTTTCTGAGCTATTTAGGCAAGTCTTATTTTCCTTTTTGTTTTCTATTCCCCGAAAAACATCCGTAAAGCAGGAGTTGAAATTATTTGCTATTTCTTTGGTCGATGATGGTTGAGTTCACCTAGTACTAAGCCCGACGGCTGTGACATTCACACATCAGAATAGGGGGGCCAATTCCTTTCCCTGTGCCGGTTATGGTTTCCCAGGAAGATTTGGTACCCGAAAAATCACATAGCTTGGGTGGAGCTGCCGGTGCCCAGAGAGGTTTGCCTGGGAATCGAACCCGGGCCCTCCAGTCAGTGGTCTAACGCTCTACCTACTGGACAACGGCGACCCACATACACACATATATATATACACACACACATATACACACACATATATACATATACACACACATATACATATACATATACATATATATATATATATATATGGATGTGTGTATATATATATATATATATATATATATATATATATATATATATATATATATATATACACATCCATTCCTCACCAAGAAGGCCTTTCTTCCCTACGTTACTTCCTCTTTAAACGCCCTACCCCTCTAATCCCCAGTACCGATTTTCTCATTGATCTTTCCAATTTCATTCTCACCCGCAACTCGTTTTCTTTCAACAATAACCATTACCTCCAAATAAAGGGCTGTGCCATGGGTAGCAGATTCAGCCCTTCATATGCAAACCTCCACCTCGGTGTCCTGGAAGAGAATTTCCTTTCTAACTATCCTCTGCAACCCCTCCTGTGGCTCCGATACATTAATGACATCTTTCTACTATGGCCACACAGCATAGATTCCCTCAATTCCTTCATCTCCAAACTCAATGATTCCTCATCTCTGTGTTTCACCTCGACCATTTCATCCTCTCAGATCACCTTCCTCGATGTCAATTTCCCTTGGTAATAATAAATTCCTGACCACTGTTCACACTAAACCTACGAATAAGCAGCAATACCTTCATTACAGCAGTTGTCACCCCTCTCATACCAAGCG
Organism: Hetaerina americana; assembly: GCF_022747635.1. Classification (NCBI taxonomy): domain Eukaryota; kingdom Metazoa; phylum Arthropoda; class Insecta; order Odonata; family Calopterygidae; genus Hetaerina; species Hetaerina americana. The sequence continues at coordinate 1,311,332 of NW_027287250.1, forward strand.
CTCCCTCCCTTACTCCCTCTCTATCCGCGGTCACCGCATTTGCAACCATCCCGAATCCCTTAGGAAATACCTTAAGAACCTTCACCACTCCCTCCTCCAACGAGGATACTCTGATTCTCTCCTCCATAAAAAAATACTGAAACATTCCTACACCCCCAAGCCTGCCTCAACCACAGACTCCCAGCCTCTCTCAATCTGTACTACCTACTTCCCAGGCATTCAGTCTCTCAAATTCATCCTCAAAGACCTATTCCCCATCCTCAAAAATCACAACACTTCCTCCAACCTTCTTCCCAAATGCCCCTCTGTCACCTTCAAACGTCCCGCCAACCTATCAGATATCCTCAAATCCACCAGGCCGCTCTCAAAATCCCCTCACACCCCCAGAGCCATACCCACTCCATGTCATCGAGCAAGATGCAAAACCTGCCCTATTTTCACCACTCCACCCCACTCCATCCCACCATTCAACTCTCTCCCGCCCTTCCCCTATTCCTCTTGCACTTCCAAGAATGTTGTTTATCTTCTTACCTGTAAACTCTGCCCGTCCTTTTACATAGGCCAATGTTCCACACCACTTAACATTAGGATTAATAACCACCGCGCCTCGTGCAATCCCTCCTCCCCGTCCGCGGGTCTCCCCATCCCTAAACATGCTTCCCTTCATAATACCCCTTTCAACCAGTGTTACAATGTTTCCGTCCTAGCGTCCCTTCCCACATCCGATAACCCTATAGAATTAAAAACTCTCGAAATGGCATTCATTTACATCTGTATGGCCTATCAGCATCCGGGCCTCAATGTCGTTCACTGATGGGAGTGGCCTAAAATTGTTACTTTGTAGAAGCAAAGCATATCGGGGGGTGGACACTGTGTTTTTCCGAATGAGTATTGGTGTACGTGGCCTTCGTTTTGACTTGCGAGGTCTTGATCAATACTTTATAGGTTGAAACCTGGGTCTCGTATGTTGCAATAGTTGCGGTGAGCATGTTGTTCTATTTTCCGATTTTGTGTCAATTCCACCCCTTCCCTCTCCCTTTCCTCTCCCCAACCATTCCTTTCACCCCTCCTTCGCCTCCCGTTCTCCCCTTCCCCTGGCCCCCTTCCCTTTCTCTCGCACCCCTCACCTCAACAATTCCAGCAGTCATTACTTCTATATCTTCAGATGAAGACGGATTGTTTCCGTCGAAATATCAAGAAATAACGTGTGAGTGTTCTTCTTTTTTTGTGTTTCTATATTGTGTGTTACTGTGTATTGTACTATTCGGCACTTCCGTGTTACGTCTACGAAAGCATATATATATATATATATATATATATATATATATATATATATATATATATATAATATATATATATATATATATATATATATATGTGTGTGTGTGTGTGTGTGTGTGTGCACTGATCGTTCTATTTAATACCTATTTGATGTGCATAGTAGCTCTTACTGTCTCTGATTGTTTTATGATAAAACGACCACCGAAAACCTTCAGTTTTGCAGCCTATTTCTCTAATCATGAATGGATTGTCAAATCTTCCATAGTAATTTGGGATTTAAAAAATTTGATGAGTTTCTTCGGAGAACTGATCTGTCTCAAATTCACCCCTATGAGATTCATCCTAAAAATTAATCTTCAACTTTCGAGGGAATCACAACCCAAATCCTCCAGCGCTCTTGTCACTCTCCTCTCTTTGTCATGTACCCTCTTCTACAAAATTAATATCCAACAAGGGTTCCGTAAAGGTAGATCCTGTGAAACTCAACTCGCACTTTTTGTTCATGATATAATGCATTCCAGTGAAAGTAATATTCCAGTTGAAGCGCTATTCCTAGATTTAAAAAAGCTTTTGATAAAGTCCCTCATTGCAAGTTACCCGCGAAGTTTGAAAGTTATGGAATACACGGGAGTGTTATATGCTGGATTGACAATTTTTAAAAAATCACGTTCAAACAGTCGTCCTGGACGGTTTATAATCCGTTACTGTCAAGGTCACGTCGTGTGTACCACAGGGAAGTGTCATAGGCCCTCTCTTGTTCCTTATTTACATAAATGACCTCAGTACCGTGGTTAATAGCAGGCTCCGTCTTTTTGCTGACGATGCGGGGATTTATGGGGATATTCGAAGTCTCAAAGACAGAGTCGCGTTAGCTAACGACCTAGATGCAATACAGACTTGGTGCGATGTAATTCCCTCCCATTTAGTTACAAAGTGGAACAAACAGAAATCGCGATGGTAGCTTCCTATAAATACTTGGTTGTAACAATTACTCACGATCTGTCCTGGGGCAAGCACATCCGGGAAATATGTGGTCATGCTAATAAAAAAATGTGATTTGTAAAAAGAGTGCTGGGTAAATGCGACGAAAAAGTGAAGGAGCAATGTTTTCTTGCCCTAGTCAGGCCCCACCTAGAGTATGCTGCCTGTATATGGGATCCTCAAGAGATAAATTTAATTTCGGAATTGGATCGAGTTCAGCGGAGGGTGGCTAGATTCGTCAAATATTTTTATGACCAACGCAGTAGCGTAACTACTTTGCTAGAAAATTTAGGCTGGGATTCCCTTACACAGCGGCGTTTACAGTATATATTAAACTTATAAAAAACATTTAAAGATGGGTCCTTTCCCGATGACATCAAGAACATAATACGAACCCCAACGTATTACGGGCGGAGGGATCACGAATATAAGATTAGAGAGATAGACTGCAAGACAGACAGGTTTAAATGGTCATTTTTCAAAGGACATTAAGAGACCAGAATGCTTGCAATCTAAATCTGCCAGGAGTCGGCTCGACATAGAAAGTATTAACCTACAAGGTAGCGACTGCGCAGGGTTATACGATTTTTATATATATATTTTTTGCAGGTTCCCCTTACCTTTCCCCATCCATTTGAAAAACCCTAACCCCCTCATCCCTTACCCTTTCCTCCTGGTGCTGCACCCCCTGCCACATACCTTTTTTGTGGCTCGCAGGGTATTGATGCAGATATAGAAAAATGTCGCTGGTCCACTCCGCAAGCGATCTCTCAACTCTTTCATCAACCTCCATCATGAGAATCCTAAAAACTGGCTGCATATACTCAAGGTGTGGTCTAGCAAGTGAGATGCAACATTCCTCTTTCAATTTCTCATCGCATTTCCTCAATACCCTCTGGACGACCCCAAGTTTTTCGTTTGCTTCGCCATTTATGCCATAGGTTTCTAGCTTTGTGAGTAATTTACTATGCGATACTTTGCCGAAATGATTTTTTAAGTCTCAATACCGCATGCACTGTAACATTATTTTTTCTTTTTTTCCTTGTTATTTCTTGTTTATAAGACTACATCTAAACCCCTGCCATCACCGAGTACAATATGAAGAATTCTGACTAACTTGCCAACAAATATTGGAATTTCAAAGTCGGTGCGAGGTAATTAGCAAGTAAATGTTCATGGAATAGGAGAATTGAACAGGCGCGTCATCATTTGTTTAGAGGAGACAGCAGAAGAGTGTAACAAAATGGAAAGTGACTGCTAATGTCGATAAAGGCCATGGGCAGGGAAATGTGGCTGCTTCTTTAAATGCATTGTTTTCAAAGCTGTTTCAAATGGCCTGGGATAGGGTTGGAGGAACAATCTATATTCTGGCATGGAAACCAAAATAGAATCAAATTTCTCGCAGTTATGTTGATTTGTTAAATTTAATACCTGACTCCGTAATATTTGGCTCGGGAACATTAAAATTGATCTTATTTTTTTATTTCCCTACTTCATTAAGGCAGTTAGAAACAATTTGATACCTCTCAATTTTCTCTTAATGAGTCAGGTTGCTTCATGAGATGAGCCGACGCCATTACATATATCACACGGTGAGAGACGGCAGATTTTGAGGCCGACTGAAATCATCTTAAACAACTATCGTGCACCCTAAATACATTTAATGAAAATGAAAGTGAAGGACGTAAAGGAAGTAAAAGAAGTAAATGTCCAGACAGACACTCGAGCACGTCCGTGTCCTCTCCCGACTCAGGCATTTGGGACGCTTGAACTCATTTCCAATTTAGACAAACTCGTTGACTGCTTCTTCCTTGAAGTCCAAGAAACTGCATCGCTCTGCCATCTCCGAAGGTAGCAATAGAAATTTAATTTAAAATAAATTTTAGACTGTATTAAGTAATTGAAGTTGTTACTCCTGATTGGCGATTTTTGACTCAAATATAGGGTGCGGCAGCATAATTTGCTGGTTTACATGGAATTTGTCATTGAAATCAGATAATTATGCAGCCGCATCCTTTAGGACTAAATGCTTGAGTGGATGGCAAGTTTCCACATCTGCATCCAAACAGTTAGGGGTGAAACTATATATTCCACCTCCTTGGAAAACCCGTCATGATTACCTGGTGCCTAAACCGGGCTTCCCTTGAAATGTCACCGATGATACTAGGGAACAAGGTGGGAAGTCTAGCGCCTTTTCCGCGTGATTAACTTTGCTCCAGTGCACGATGTAATTAATATTTGTGTAGAGGTGCCATGATTGCGATTGTGCATGCATGGCTTGGTGACCTAACAGCCCCCGCCACACGCCCTTGTGGCGTATTACGGGGTATTATGTAGATGTATATTGTTATGCGTGGGAGACATATAATGGAATAGAGGGTTCAGTGCTAACTACGGTGGATCAACTTAAACATCCCCTGATAGGTGTAACACCACGCCCTTCATGGGGAACACATACCAGGAGAATATCCGGATCTGCTTCAAAGATATTTGGCTTCATTAACGACGGGTAGGGGGGAAATTTAATTATGAAATAAAAGAGAGGTTTTATTTCGCTCTAGTTACGCCTCATTTGGAATACACCGTATGCATTTCGAATCCTTGGCAGAAAGTTTGGCAAAGAGAATTAGATAAAATGCAGAGAAAATCCGCCAGGTTCGTCAAAAATTGTTGCGATAAGAAGACGAGTTTGACGAGATGTCTTTTAGAGGAATTGGACCGGGAGTCGAATGAGATGCGAAGAGAACAAGCGAGACTTAGACTTTTAGAAGGATCATAGAGAATTCAGCAATGACAAATTATAATTATTCGTTCTTTCCTCGGACAATTACGAATCATAATAGAAAGAAATCAAAGTCATAATAGTAATGGCAAAGGCATTCCAATTATATTCGTAGACATTCGTAGGTATATGTTCGTGGGTGTGTCGGCTGCTAGTATATGTCTTTGCAAATGTATTAGTTGAAATGGGTTTTATATGAATGAATACGTCTCTTTGGGTGTGAATAGGTATGCTTTTGTTTATTTTACGTATGGTTTTATTCTGTTTTACAAATTTTGGCCTAAACCCCCCTGCCACACGCCCTTTCGGCAGCTTGCGAGGCATTGTGCAGATGTACATCATACAATCTCAAGAGAATTGCGTGACATCGCATCCATCGCAAATGTTTTGTCTCAAAATGTCCTTCGTTGAAGATTCACTCTCAGGGTTGGTTAAGCCAAGCAGGAAATTTGCATATCTCTGGTCCTGTCTCATGTTGGTATTCGCTGGATATTATGCCATTTCCCATGCACCCTCACGTGTTTTTACATTAGCGGCACCCTTTACTCTTCGAATGCGGGTGCTGGGCAGCGCGCCGGACAGGTCATCGACCCACTCTCAGAGGGGGCAACTTCCTCCGAGGGCAGGCAGGTGGGCCACCCTCCCCTCCCCACTTTGGTCCTCCCCCCACCCCCTGTCCGCCCTCCCATTCTTATAATTGGCCGAAATGACGGTTCGCCTGTCGCACCCGCAATAACTGTCATTAGTCCAATCAACGGGACGCGTAGAGAGCAGTGCCCGCATTGCCCTTAACGAGGCCCACATCGAAGTTTGGACGGGGAACACCGTTCTTTCACACTTTTCCTCTCGGCCTCCCTCCGCCATTGGGAAAAAACCCACATTAGCACACGACACATCGTGTTTCACATTAGTTAACGTCATGCGTGAAACTTTACACCGAAATATCATGTCAGTGTTTCATAATTTCCCTCGAGCAGACTGAACCTCTAATGCGACCAAGTTTAAAAAAATGAAATCAGAACGAGCGTTTCGGGTTCGGAGGCAATAACTTTATTTCAATAGAACAAAAATGCAGTTGTACTTCTACGTAATTTTCGATTTTTAAATCAAGGGCTTCTATCATCCACGTGGAGAGTATTACACGCCAAAGCGATGTGAGTTTCAAGTTCTTTGCATCTCTGTGGACTTATATTTCACATTTCGACTAAAAACCCCCTCCCCGTCATCATATCTTTCGCTGCTATTTATAATCTCATGGCTTGACGTGTGCAATGGGTTCTGGAGCACATCGGTCAGGTTTATGAAAGCCAAAAGAAAGAACGAAAGATAGAGGCAGCGTGATGTTGCTGTATATCGTCATGTCATCATCAGTTCATTCAACTTTGGACCACACCCCCTGCCCTTCCCGTTGAAGCGACCAATCACGCAGAATCACCGTTTTCAGTTCAATAAAACCCTCGAGACCATGCCGAGGCCTAGGCCGAAGTCGATTTTTCCTTATTTTAGCTAGAATTCATTTTTATGTAAAGTCTTTCTGTAAAATATTCCGCCATACTTACGTTTCCACTCAGCTCATCTCGCTCTCATTATTCGTTTAGTAAGTTTCTCTCTGCATAAAAGTCGATTCTTTCTTTCCAGTCATCCAGCAGGAAGCTTCGCCCAAGGCTCTTATACAAGAATGCCATCCGTTGAAGACTCGGGAATGTTGATCTCGTGTCACGAATCACCCATTTCGCGTGAATAGGAGTGGACGAAAGTGATCCACGGACACACCTATTGACGTAACAAACTCCCGTTCAAATCCAATTTCTAGAACTAGCGAAAAATATCTTTTGCCACTGCTCCAACCTCCCGCATACGTTTACACATTCTGTGATTATTGCTCATAATAACGTCTTCAATAAAAACCTAAGGCAAGATAATTTACGGAAAAATATTTTTAAACAGAAATATTAAACTAAAGTTGACGAAATAACCACATTTGAGACTAATGCCATGATGTCATGAGTCCTATATCGAGTGAAACTGGGGATCGGGATTGGTATGGTGGCTATCGTACTGGTTTCTCACCCAGAGGGCTCGGGTTTAAATCCCGGCGGTGTGGAATATTTTCAGTGGTATCTCGATCCCTACTTGAGGTGATTTGCGGAGGGCACTTTGAGTGAGTACGCCGTCCGTCGGACGGGACGTTAAGCTGCGGACCCCTTGGCGCCTTTCGTAAAGAGTAGGCAAATGCCGACGCCGGGTTTCTCTCCACCCTGCATCCTTTCCTGTCCATCCCCTATGGCGCAAATAACCTCAGCAGTCGGTCGCCTCCCCTAAATACTACTATAATAATTGGGTCTGTTCGAGAACAATCGGGCAATTTATTGTTAGGCATACTTTTAGGTGCAGGTGTATGTCAGTTGGTAGTTTGAGTGTTTGCATGTGTGTGGGGTGTAAGTGTTCTTGCATGAATGTATGCCATGTTTTTTTGTGGATGCATGAATTTGTGGTTTTTGCATGTGATGCTTTTTTTTATTTTCTAAATTACGGGTGGTGTCCTAGCACCTCCCGCCACACGCACTTTCGGCGGCTTGGGGGTATTCAGTAGATGTAGATGTACATCTACATTTACTTAATACCCCGCAAGCCGCCGCAAGGGCGTGTGGCGGGGGGGGGGGGGTGATAGGACACCACCCGTAATTTAGAAAAGAAAAAAAACCACTCCCGAAGAACTCCCGGAAGGCAACGCGAAAATGGTAGAGTTATTATTAAAGAAACTCCTATTCATCTAAAACGGGAGGTTTTATGAATAGTTATCGGGCACCACCATCCCCTATCATCAGTCATTGCCAATCTGTTCATGGAGAAATTCAAAGAAAAAGCATGTTTTCTTGATATGCGTCGATGATAGCTTTGCCGTCTAGCCCCAAGAACAAGATGAATTAATAACCTTTCCACGTCATTCATAGGAGAAGAACGAACACATGAAATTTACACTGGAGATTGAAGAAAACGAACGTCTCCCATGCTGGGACGTACGGGTCAAGAAGAAAGACGACGTAACCTTGTGCCTTTCTGTAGTATTCCGAAAGAAGACCCCCACTGACCAGTGCGCTTCCTCTCACCACCACCCACGGCAGCAGAGGACAGCTGTAAGGAGTGGTACCCATGGCTTCCACCGAACCCTCTCAATCTCCGATTCCATCGACAACGAGAGGAAACACCTTTTCACGACACTGAGAAACAATGGCTTCCACCGAGACGCGATCTAGGAGGCTGCAGGAAAAGATGAGCGGAAACAAACCAAGGCCCTTAAATGGACCCCTGAAAACCCTACCACGAAAGAAGCAGCCACTTTCGCCACAATCCCTTCTACATCTATTTAATATCCTGTAAGCCGCCGCAAGGGCGTGTGGCGCTTAGGACACCACCCGTAGTTAAGAAAGAAAAAACACGGCAATCAAAAGCCATAAATTTATACCATCCACAAACAAAACATGGCATACATTCATGCAAGAACACTTACACCCCACACACACATGCAAACACTCTAATTACCAACTAACATACACATGCACCTGAAAGTATGCATAACATCTTTGCAGTGTTTAACTTTGCTCCGACTTGTAAATTCAATGTTTTAAATATTTCTTAAGTGACTTTGGTTTCTTACTATTATGATTTCTGATTGTTCGGGGAAAGAATGAGTATTTGTACATATCTGTCCTGGAATCTATCTCCCTTGTTTTATCTTTGTGGTCTGATCTACCTAAGTAGTGTGGGGCCATTATAATTCCTTCAGTGTCATAGTTAAACTCGTTTGTTCTAAACCTTTCCAAAAGTCTAAGCCTCGCTTGTTCTCTCCGCACTTCAAGTGGTTCTCAGCCTAATTCCCCTAAGAGACCTGTCACACTTGTGTTCTTATCATAACAAAATTTAACGAATCTTCTCTAAAGCTGATACGCATATTATCCTGATATGTGCTCCCCATGGAAGGCGTGGTGTTAGAACAACCCCCAAATATTTAACTTGATTTGCCGTAGTCAGTACTGAACCCTCTATTTCGTAGTTTATATCCTGTTCGTCGCTTCCTTTGTTCCAAAACTTCAACACTGCGAATTTATCTATATTAAGTGTTAATCCTCGTTCCGGGGGAGGGAGAACAGACGAAGAGTCACACTGCGCATAATTAAACCTCACCTATCTCGCGAATAGTTAGACAGAAGGGGGGGGGGAAGGAAGTCGCGAGGGAAATGGGAGCGGGAATCGCGCGTGTTTACGCGACCAACAAGCGCTCCTTAGACTGCGACCCCCTTCGTGACGGCGGTCGAGGGAGGGAGGGGGGCGACTAATCTGATCGGCGGCCGACCCCTTTGATGATGGCCTCCTTGTGGTTCTTTCTCCGTTCGGACGCGCACATGATCGAGACGAAGTGGGGTCGGGGAGGTGGGTGATTCCCACCCTCTCCTGTCACTCGGGGGACGCCAAGGGGGCTGCGTGCGCCATGGGGAGGGTTAAAGATACACCTTCAGAGTCGAATCTGACAAGGGGAGAGAGAAACTTGCCGGCGACGACCTCTGCAGCCGCATCTGTCCCCACCTCCACCGCGCGGACAATTTCAAATGCTGTGGGAAGGGCAAGTGCACTGTGGGAAGAAAGATGGTCCACCTGCAAAACGCCTTCCTATTTGAGAGTAAGATTTGTCATGGAGACTTACTTCTCCGCGATGCGATGCGAGGCCCTGGCGGCAAAGTGAGAATGCAGACATTCTTAAAGGGAACAGCAGACATTCTTCACACTGAAATGAACGGACGCAGGTCGAATGCTTTGGAGGAGTTTTTTTCCCGCCGCTATTTCTAAGAACGCTGGAGTGTTACATTGTATTCTTCATTTAATGGTCATTTAATTAATTTAAACTTTCACGATTTGAGGCAGAAACCATCGAATACATACCCTCCCCCTCCACTAGACCACTAATAGGCTGCTGCACCTGCACTCAACTTACCCCCCTCCCCTCCCTTACTCCCCATATCATACCCCCTCTTCTCCCCCTTCCTACCCTCTTGGAACCAGACTATGTAAGTTGAAAAATTTTGATGCATGTTGCCATGTTAAAAATATTTAACGCCATCAACGCCATTGGCTACTACCCAAAACAATGGCGCAGGATGATCACTGTCATGCTACCCAAACCTGGTAAAGACACAAAGAAAGCTGAGAATTATGGACCAATAAGCCTCGCCAGCAACCTTGGAAAATGGTTCGAAAGGATCATGGCGGGGGGAATGAGAAACACTTTCGAGGCAAACGGAGTGCTGCCCACACATCGGCACGGTTTCCGAGCAGGAAGGACCACTGCTGACCCTCTTGCACTACTCACAACAGAAGCGGCGGAGGCCATAAACATACGCCACTTCATGGCAGCACTATTCCTGGATATAGAGAGAGCATTCGATCATGTTTGGCACAACGGACTCATATTCAAGCTTTCCAAAATTCCAGGTTTCTCACCACCCTTCATTACTCTCATTCACACATTTCTTTCCGGTAGGGTTGCCAGAGTAAAAGTCGCTAACAAGTGCTCAACAACATTTATTCCCACTGCTGGGGTACCTCAGGGTACCGTGCTGTCCCCATTACTGTTCAACGTATACTGCTGGGATATGCCGAAAGACGAAAGACCGCGGCGTGTCGTCACCACGGCGCAGTACGCTGATGCCACGGCCATCTGGACATCGGCACGGTGCCAAAACAGGGCGGTGGCAAATCTGCAGACACACGCCATGGAACTAGAGGAGTGGTTCCGGAAATGGCGTCTACGACCAAATCCAAACAAAGCAACCCTGATCATCTTTAAAAGCCACTTGGAACGAAGGATGGTGGGGCGGCCAGAGCCCACCATGGCGCTCTGGCAGCACCGCATCCCGACGTCTACCTCAGTAAAATACCTGGGGGTCAACTTATGTCAACCTAATGTCAACCTGGGGGTCAACCTAGTGTTAAAATTACACGTCAGGGACGTCTGGGCGAGATGCAGCCGCCGAAGCGGTCTCATACGAGCAGTACGGGCGAGGGGAAAGGAGGTCTCCATAGAGTGTGGCCTACTCCTATACAAGGCCTTTGCACGCCCGGTTATGGAGTACGCCGCACTGGCGATCCTCCCCTCGAACGAGACTACTAAACATGTGGGCCGCCTTGGAGAGACGAATCCTAAGGCAACTGCATCTCCTACCGCCCAGGTTTCCCAGCTCAGAAATATATTCCGTTGCTAAAACCGAACCTTTACTCCTCAGACATTGCCGACAACTGTGATAGTGATCAGTGTTAATGTGGACATGCACAGTTAAAGCGGAACTATTTATTTAATCATTTATTTATCTGTTAAATTATGCAAGTGATGCATATCAAAGAGACGAAAATCTTTATATTCCTTCTAACCTGTCCTTTCCGGCGGTCTGCGGAGGGTTTTTCGGGTTTCCCCTCCGCCGCGGGCAAATGCCACCCCGAAGAAAAGAGTTACAGATTATAAATCGAATGTTCTTTCTGCGACCGCTGAACACAGACTTTAAAATTCAGTGGAAAAAGACCCTGAAGAGGCTTGTTGCCTAAAACAGGGCTTCCTAGTAGGTACACTTTATAAAATGTTTTTGTTGTACTTTATAAAATGTTATTGTTACAATTGTTACCTGTTAACCATATGTACACCTGCTTGGATGAATAAACACTTGAAATGGAAATAAAAATGGAAATGGATGCATGTTACCTCCTGATGACGAATCGCAGCATCGAAACAATGGTCGTGAAATATTGAATATTTATTGTGGAAGTGTAAAGCTTCTTTTTTTACCCTCATCGTGGCATTATTGTCAAAGGATGATGACGGATGGCATTACAAAAGCTAAGTGCATAGCTGTAAACTCAAACGGCACGCGATCACCCGTCATAATTAAACAGCTAAGATATACTACATTTAGTAAATTTTCTTTATGCATTTTAAATCTTATCTCGAACCAAATTTCGAAAACATTACTAAGAAAATTAAATTGTAGAGTGATTGCACATGCTATCTGCGCCGTTTTTCCTGCAAAGTTATTGGTCAGGGAGGATAAGGCCGCCAATCATTGAAGTTCTTTTTTCGAAATGCATCGTCAATTTTATTTCACCCTTCGTGGCTTCCGTCCAAACTGCAGACACTGTCCTTCCAATCCAACGCAGCATCCAGCAAAGCCTGGCATTGCCATGCCAATTGTCCGTTTCGGTGAATTCCTACCATCGCACAAAGCGGATTTGATTTCTCTAAAATTTTGTTGCCTTTAAATCATGGACTGTTTATTACTATCGTTCAGCCAAAACCTACGTCATTACTTCATAATAGTAGGGTTTTTGACATAATAATGTCTATAATGCATATATGTATGGTTTGTCGGAACCTTCTACGATGAATGGTCTGCATATCATCTCTTTCCAAATTTACGCTTTGTTCAAAGGAAAATTCTAAACAAAACGTCCAACTAGAATAGACACTCGGCAAGCCCGTCTGAGTTACGCAGGCATCAACCAGAGAAGGGGGAGAGGGAGGTGCTTCAAGTCTATGTTTTTCACTTTTCAAACTAAACATTTGGACTAAAATACTAAAACCACAACTACAAGGACAAATTATTACTATTATTGGTAATTAATTAATTAGTATTTTATTAAGGTTTTTGACGGACACAAACTACCGACCCTCCCAGTGACATTCCCTTTTATCTTTAAAGAACACACAACCTGACCTCCAACACTGCAACAGGCCTCTCTTCAATTCTACGAATATACTTCCTCACTACATGCCGTCCAACATTCCTTTCCTATACCTGCCTCTCCCTCACTTGCGTTACATTCTCCCCTCTATCATCAACATCTTCAACATCTCACTGCCAAGCAATGTGCGCTGCATCAATTTTTTCTGTCTTCTTACCGTTTCTCCCAAAAATCACCTCTCCTCCCCTCTTACCATTCCCAGCACTTCCTCGTTTGTTTCGCTTTCGGTCCATTTCACCTTCTCAATCCTTCCCCGCGCTCATATTTCAAAAGCCTCCATTTCGCGCCTCCTTTCACCCTGCTTGAGTAACCATGTTTCCGTGCCGTACATTACTACGCCCCATATCCCTTCCTCAAAAACCGCATAACTCTGGTTTTGTTAATATTGATTCTCAAATTAATCCTAAGGCTTCCGCGACGTCTATTTGATGGACTCATTCTTCTTTCTGGAATTTCCGCCGCGTAGGTGAGCTGATGGACCACTGTTTCGCCCCCAGTCATGGAGGCATCTTCAGGTCAAAGTGATTTGCGTTGTTTTCAGTTTCATAGGTTTTTATTTCCGTAAAGGACAGTAAATACAAATATATAAAAACTTTGATAGAGATAAAAGTAACAATACGGAAACCCCGTTTTAGGATTAAATCCTCTTCGGGTTGGAAAGTAACATAGAGGAAAGGCTACAAAGAGGGTAGCGGTTCGGTTTTCAGTTCAGTTTTAAAGGTCTTTATTTCCGTATAGCATAGTTTTACAAGAATTTATATAAAATATACATTGAAACATAATAAAAACAATACGGAAACCCCGTGGAAAAATTAAATAAAGGAAAGGCCACAAAGACGGTAGCGGTTGCGGAAAAACCTTTGATATCTTTTCAGCGGGAGCGGTATCGGCCCGGCATTCGCCCATGGGCGGAGGGAAACCCGTAAAACCTCGGCCAGACCACCGAAGTAGAGGTGAACAGCAAGTAACAAAGACAACAACAAAGTAACAAGCAAAATGAAACAGCAATAACAATGGATAAATAAATAAATAAAATGAGGTAACAAGGGGTACCCTATGGACCCTATGGTGAGCGTCCGGCGTCTTTGCCGGCCCTAGTCGCTGCCCAGCATTGCCGCTCTTCAGCGATGTATTCACTCGGCGACTCTTGCACGGCCGGACCGCTTTCGCGGTCGGCCTAATTCGCTGCCCAGCTCTTGGCTCTTCAGCGATGTTCTTTTCGGCCACCAGGTTGGTCGTCCGGCTGACTCCTCGCCGGCTCCTTTCGCTGCCCAGCATTGCTGCTCTTCAGCGATGTCCATATTGGCGAAACGCACAGAGTCCTAAGGGACTCCGCCACTGTCAAGCCATTCAAAGCAAAAATGCCCGAAATGGCTGGACGGCATGTTGGCAACATGGCAGTGGGCGCCCGCCCACTGGTGCTTTTCCTCGTTCCTAGCAAGTAAATGCTATCTACGGGGAGTTATTATGATGGTAGAATGTGGTATTTATCTATGGTTTTTATTTAATATTAGATGTTACTGCAATGTTTTTATGTGTAATGTATTAGATCAGTGCAAATTTTGGTCGTTGGTGTTTTAAGTGTTCGTCGTACTCGTAGTTCCATAGGTTGGTCAGTAGTGGGTATGTTCAGGATTGAAGTGAGAAATGGAAGGATTGTGTTGGAGAGGTTATGACATCCGGCATTGTTGTGATTTCGAGGTCCTTGTGTAGATCGCAGTTTCTAATGAAGTGAGGGGCATTGGAGAGGTTGCGGATAATTTTGTTTTGAAATATTGTTAGCCGGTTTATCTGGTGTTTCCTGGGGTGAGCCTAAATTGGTGCAGCGTATGTAACTATAGGGCGGATCATTGAAAGGTAGAGGATTCGTTTAGTGGATAACGTTAAGGGAGACGATGGCTTAAAAAGGCAGTAGAGGGAGTGATAAGCGCCCCACCCTTTTGCTATTACTGAGGAGAGGTGGGAATTGAAGGTAAGTTTTTTGTCTAGAATTACTCCGAGAAACTTCTCCACTTGTTTCTTCTTGAGCGCCGAAATAGAGTGGTTTTCACTCGCATTTTCTTCTAATTCTTGAGTAGTGTACTACACTGCACTTGTCGGGCTGAACGGATAGTTTCCAGGAGCACATCCAGTCGTGAAGGTGGTCCAGGTGTGTCCAGGCAAGTATTCTATGGATTTGTCTGGTTGTAATGAGCGGGCGGAATGAGCGGTATCGTCGCCATAGAGCATTAATTTGGTATGGGGGTGTGATGGGATGTCGTTGATGCATAGATTAAACAAGAAGGGGGATAGAACTGCACCATGTGGAACGCCGGAGGCGATGGGAAAGATATCGGAAGAGGCGTCGGACACTGAGGCATGGAAAGAGCGGTTAGTTACGAAGGACTGTATAATCTATATGAGGTAAATTGTGAATGGTTGATCTGCTATTTTATGAATGAGTCCCTCGATCCATTCTTTGTCGAAAGCCTTGGCGAGAACTAGAAAAACAACCTGCGTGCTCATGCGGTTGTTATGACCGAGGACTATCTCCTCGGTAAGGCGGGCAATTTGGTGGACTGTCGAGGTAGATTGGCGGAAGCCCATTTGCCCTGGTCGTAAAGTGTCTTTCAATAAAAGGTTGTAACCGCCAAAGGATTATTCTTTCAAACACTTGAGATGGCCAGTAAAAGGCTAATTGGGCGGAAGGAATTAGGATCGGAAGGGTCTTTGCCTGGTTTTGGTAGCAAGATTAATTTTGCCAGTTTCCATGGGGATGGGATTGGATGGCGAGTTTAGTGGACATGCGTTGAAAAGATACGTAATGAAGCGGATGGTGCAGCGAGGTAGGTTTTTCAAGCAAAGGTTTGATATGCGGCCCGTACCTGGTGCCTTCTTTGGTTTGAGGGAGTGGATGAAAGCGGTTACTTCCTTCGGGGTTGTGTATTCCGGGTCACTAATGGGGGAATATTGCAGGGAAGTGATCGAGCTTTGGACCTCATTTTGAATTGAGGAGTCTACTGGGTTTGTGAAGCTAGAAGCCAATGAGCTTGCGAACATTGCCGCTCGTAGTAGTAGTTTTAAGGGGGGCGACCGACAGCTAAGGTCATTTGCGCCATAGGGGATGGACAGGAAAGGATGAAGGGTGGAGAGAAACCCGGCGTCGGCATTAGCCTGCTCTTTACGAAAGGCGCCAAGGGGTCCGCAGCTTAACGTCCCATCCGACGGACGGCGTACTCACTCAAAGTGCCCACCACAAAACACCTCAAGTAGGGATCGAGATACCTCTGAAAAATATTCAACACCGCCGGGATTTGAACCCGCGCCCTCAGGGTGGGAAGCCAGTTGCCGCTCGTTCCTCGCTAGTCGTGGCAATGTCGTGGCCAGAGCGCAGGGGGGTTGCAGGTGCCTTCCTCGACCGGAGCCTTCGGGCTAGGCGCCAAACGGAGTAGTCCTCTAGAGAGAGTGAGGCGATGTAGTTCTCCCAGCATTGGGAGAACTACAGCCCGGTGCCTACGAATCAGAGCTCTGACCTTGTTCCGCAAAACCTGGTAGTCGATACGGTCCAGTGGGTGCCGACTGAGTTGCCAAGTGCGACGAGCGCGGTTCCGTTCCGAAATGGTTTGTAGAATATGCGGTGGTAGAATATCTGGTGACGTAAAATTGGTAAGAGGGCGTTGCGCTACGGATGCGAGGACTGGATGGAAGTGGTGAGGAAGTCAACTGCCTGGTCTATTTCAATTCTGGTGTTTGAGGGAAGGCGATCTAGGGCAGGAGAGAATTTCGCCATCTCTGCTGTGAAGATACGCCATTCGGTGCGAATAGCGCAAGCGGGGGCCAGGATCCCGTGGGTATCAACGGAGTAGGTGAGAGGGAGGTGATCAGAAGCTCCAAAGTCCAGTGTGGTAGGGGTTGGGGCGATGGGGTGTTGGACGTCAGGACAATGTCTAGGATGTCGTTTGCGGTTGGATTTTGCCCATGTATGTGAGAGTATGCAGCTGTAGCATATATGGTGAAGGGGGTAGATGGGGGTAGATAGGTAGAAGGGGGAGATAGAGAGTCAATCGGTTGGAATCTATTACTTGTGGAGATTGGTGTTGCAGTTTTGGTAGGGATCAGTGGCGGGCTGTGAGCTATGCGCTTGCGGACAGGAGTGAAGCCATCAGTGCCCGAAAGACCACGTCCCTTTGTACCATTTCGGAGCACATGGCCCCGAAATGGCCGTTTGGCTTGCTGCGCTTCGCCGGCGGCTGATCCTCTTCGTTGCCGGTGCTGGCGCGCGGTCGTGGATGCTTATCCCCCGGGAAAATCACAGCATTGGTGATGCTGCGGATTTCCCCATGAGAGAAAGACGCTGCGCGCTCCCTGAAGGACACGGTCCGCTCCCGAAGTACAGAATCCAGCGGTGGAAGGCCGGCGATCTCCCAAAGCGCGCCCGCAGATTCTTCCGACCACGCTGATCGTCCGGCTGACTCCATGCCGGCTCCTTTCGCTGCCCAGCATTACTGGTCCTCAGCGATGTTCTTCTCGGTGAAAAGAGTGCAGACCGGTTCCGAAGCTTCTGTCTCCGGGGCGATGGCCGCATAGAGTTCTTCGTCGGCACGGCGACGAAGACTTCGGCTGAAGTATGAGCTAGCTTGAGAGCTGCGTCGCTTAAAGATGTGAATGGCCTGCGGGTGCCGGCCCAGAAAGCTGTCGGCTCCTTAAAGACAGGAGCGACAAGTCGCGAGTTCCTTCGTGGCGTGATAAATCCTTCGGCGTCAACCCGGGATCCGGGACGGGAAGTATCAGGCGCCGAAGCGGCCGCCATGGCGGGTAGTCGAGTGGGCTGTGGCCCGGAGGTAAGGTCCACCGAACAAGCTGAAGCCGCGGCTCCAACGCAGAACTGGTGGATGCTGGATGTCTCGGAGAGCTTGATGACACGAAAATCAGGATCAGAAAAGCGCCGGATGATCGCACAGCGGAGTTTCTTCCTACTCGCGGTTCCCGAGGGACCCCGTCGCTTTCGTGCCATTTCGGAGCATATGGCTCCGAAACGGCCGATTTATCTCCGACGCTTCAACGGCGGTTGATCGCCTTCGTCTCCTGTACCTGCGCGAGGACGGGGGTGCTTGTCCCACGGTAGAACCACGGCATCGGTGATGTCGAGAATTTCACCGTGGGATGAGGATGCGGCACATCTTCGGAATCGGACGGTCCTCTCCCGAAAAACGTCATCGAGCGGCGGGATGGCCGGGATCTCCCAAAGCAGTTTCCTGGCGTGTATCCTAAGCCTCAGCGTTGCACGTAGGTTATTCCTGTCGGTGGTGTTCAGGAGGCATCTCGCTGCTTCACCCATCAAGCCGCACCACGCTGGAGCCGCGTTGGTGAGATTCGGGCGGAGTACGGCGGAGAAAAGATGTAATCTTCTGCGGAGGGGCAGGCTATGATTCCAGAGAATCGGTGCCAGGCGATAGCGCTGGTTTCCTGCAATACCCGATGTCCTCTTGACATGCTCCAGCATGTTAAGGCGCTTGTCAAGAGCGACACCCAGGTAGATCACCGATCTCTTAAAAGGGATCTCCGTGGTGCCGACGAGGATTTCGCCGGGTTCCTTCGGCCCCTTGGAGAAAACATTCGCCAGCGTTTTCAGTTCGTTGACACTGAAGCGCCAGCGGGAGTACCACTGCCTCAGGGAGCCGACTGCTTGTTGCAGATATCTGGATGCCAGGTGTCTCCTACACGATCTGGCGAGAATTGCTGCGTCATCGGCGTAGGTTTCGATGAGAACATTGCTCCCAAGGTCCGAGGGCATGTCCGCTGTGAAGAGAAACGGCGAGAGCAAGCTCCCTTGCGGGTCACAAGCTCCGATTCGCCGTGTCTCCGAAGCAGCGTGGCCCCAGTTGACACGGAAGGTCCGCCCCTGAAGCCATGATGATGTGATCGCCGAGCACCAACGAGGAAAGCCGAAGCAATGAAGCTTTCAAAGCAGCACCTCGTGCCATACCCGCTCGAACGCCTTGCTGATGCCAAACAAGGCACCGACGGTGGTATTCCGTCGGTTGAATCCTTCAGTGACGAAGTTCAGCAGGCGCGCGACCTTGTGTGTCGTCGAATGTTTGTTCCTGAAACCGAATTGGTGATCAGGAATAACATTTAGCTCCTCGGCGATGCTGACGAGATGACGTAGGAGAATGCGCTCGAAGAGTTTCCCCAGGCCGTCGAGCAGCGATATCGGGTGAAAATTCGTTGGCGATGTCGAACTTCCCGCTTTCGGAATGCAGACGATGCGCGCCTCTTTCCACCGGAATAGGAAATACCCGATGGCAAGACATGCATTGAAAATGCATAGGAGAAGCGAGGCCAAGGAAATCGACATCTGGGCGACGACAATGTTCTCGATGCCGTCCAGACCTGGCGCCTTGCCACGTTTTGACCCTTTATGGCCCTGCAAAGGTCCTCCTCTTCGATGATTGGAGGAATCTCCTCCGGATCGCGAACGGTCCGTGGCGGTCTCGGCGGTTGCACAGGCGACAGAAAGGGATCTGGCTGGTCCGGGTCGACGTCCAGGGGAGAGAAGACTTCCTCCAGATGTGACACCTTCCCAGCTGCTTTCTCCTCCAGTGTACGAACGTATCCCGCGGACGAACGCAATAGAGCCTCCTCACGTGATTCTCCCCGAAGGCGCCTCACCAGGTTCCAGCGGGAGCCGTCTTCTGGGGATAGGGAGGATACCTTCCTATCCCAGTTGGCGGTCCTGAATGCAGCGATCTCTTCCCTGATGTGGTGCTGCGCAGCGTTGAGGAGAGTCTTGTGCGATGGGCAGCGGAAACGCTGGAAACGTCTTCTGATCCGGTTATTCTCCCTGATATGTCCCTGATGGATCTGGGAAGAGCCAGGTGGTTCCATTCCCGGGCCGGACGCTCAGGAATGGTCGCTGCTAACGCCAGCTGCACCGCTTCCGTCAGGAAATCGACCTGTTTGTCGATCTCTACAGGAGAGCTGACGGCTGGAGGTAGCGACAGGGTGGCGTTTCGGTCTGTGACCCGGTTCAGGAAAAGTCCAGTTAGCGCCGTCGTAGTTCCGGATCATTTTCGGCGGATTCTCCAACGGGCGACTTGCAAGTTGGATAAGGACAAGCAGATCGTCGCTGTCCAGTGCGTGGATCACTCTTGCCGAAAGCGACGATTTTAAGGCCGCGTGTACTGCGATTCTACGGAATTCTCTTAAGAACTCCGTCCGTGTCGTATCAATTTGGAGCTAAATGGCTCCGAAATAGCCGTTACACTTTCGCCGCTTAGCCGGCGGCTCGTCTTCTGCTTCGCC
Source organism: Hetaerina americana (assembly GCF_022747635.1). NCBI lineage: Eukaryota > Metazoa > Arthropoda > Insecta > Odonata > Calopterygidae > Hetaerina > Hetaerina americana. The sequence goes on from NW_027287250.1 coordinate 1,331,445, forward strand.
CGTCGCTGCCTGCGGGCGTGGATGTTTATCCCACGGGAAAACCACGACATCAGTGGTGCCGCGGAGTACTACGTGGGAAGAGGATGCCGCTTTCCTTCTGAATCTGCGGGTCTGCTCCCGAAGCGCGCTTTCCAGCGGTTTCACGCCGGAGGTCGTCCCCATTTCCCGGAATCCATCCCAGCTAGACTGCTGCACGAAGGTTTCCCCTGTCGGTGACGTGCAGCTTGTTCCTTGCGCCGTCGCACATGATGCCGCGGCATGCGGGTGCGGCGTACGCAAGGGTTGGGCGTGCCACCGCTGCGAACAGGTGGAGTCTCCTCCGCAGCGGAAGGCATGGATTGCACAGGATTGGAGCGAGTTGATTCCGCCTGGATGCCGCGATGCTGGATGCCCTCATCACATGGTGCCGCATGGAGAGACGCTTGTCGAGGACGACGCCAAGGTATAGCACCGTCTCCGCCAAGTGGACCTCCGTCGCACCGACGAGAATTTCGCCGGGCTCCTTCGGTCCCTTGGAGAAGATGATCTCCTGGGTTTTATCCTCGTTGACACCGACTCTCCAGCGGGAATACCATGTGATGAGGTCGTCGACCGCTCGCCGCCAGATGCTACCACGATGATCTCTCCTGGATTGCCATGTCGTCCCCAGACGTCGCTACGAGGACGTCACTTCCGAAGTCCGCCTGGATGTCCGTAGAGTAGATGTTCAAAAGAAGCGGCGAGAGCAAACTTCCTTGCTGAACGCCCGCTCGTATTCGCCGCTTCTCTGATGAAGCATGTCCCCAGCTGGCCCGAAATGACCGTCCTCGCAGCCAAGATGCCGCCAACTCCGTCCACTATCGACGAAATCCGAAGCAATCCAGCTTCCACAGCAGTCCCTGGTGCCACACCCGATCGAACGCCTTGCTGACGTCAAAGAAGGCGCCGACGGTGGAGTGCCGTCGGTTAAAACCTTCAGTGACGAAGTTCAGCAGGCGCGCGACCTGGTGCATTGTGGAGTGCTCACTGCGGAAGCTAAACTGATGCACCGGGACAATGTTTAGCTCCTCGGTGATGGCGACGACGTGGCGCAGAAAGACCCGCTCGAACAGCTTTCCCAGGCCGTCGAGCAAAGAGATCGGGCGGAAATTTGCCGGCGATGCCGACTTCCCCACCGTTGGTATGCACACAACGGGCGCCTCCTTCCATCGGGATGGGGAATGCCCGATAGCGAGACACGCGTTGAAAATGCACAGCATTAAGGAAGAGAGGGAAATCGGCATCTGAGCAATAACGGCGTTTGCAATTCCGTCCGGTCCCGGAGCCTTCCGAGGTTTCAGAGCTTTTATGGCTCCTCGAAGGTCCTCCTCGTCGAATATCGGCGGCATATCCCCGCGGTCGCGAACATGACGGGGCGTTATCGGCGGCTGCACGGTCGATTGCCGGGGATCCTCTTGGTCGGTCACGGTCAGGAATAAGCTACGCTGCCTAACTTCGACGACATCATCGCTTAGCCACAAGGACCGAATGCGCCTTTACAAGGCGATTATTCGTCCCAAATTTCTGTATGCCTGCTCTCTTTTCGCAAATCGGACAACAACATGGCGCCACCTGGAAACGATTCAGAACAAAGCTATCCGGGGCTTATTGAACATAAGCCGCAGGACGCGCATGGCTGAGGTCCGTGCCGCCCACGATCTCCCGTCTGTCGCGGATTTCATTCGCAAGCAGACCGCCAAATTCCATTCGCGTCTGAAATCAGCTGGTAATTCTCTCTTCACGGATATCTGGGATTACGATATCAAGCGGAAACACATCTACACACTGCCTAAAGATATTATCGCCTATGAGTCTTTCCTATGTCTTTTACTATTAAGTGTTTTGGCACTTTCTTCGCCATTTTCCTTTTGGTTTTCTTGTGCTTTGATGTGTAAATTTTTCTAATTGTTCAATTCCCCATGCTTTTCCATGTGTTCTCCGAAATCTACATTCTCCCGCCTACTTTATACGTTTAGATTTATCCACGAGCAGTTTGCTGTCGGCTTGTTAAACTTATATTGTTAAATATTAGGGTGTAACAATCCTAACAAGTTTCTCGTTTCTCACAAACACAAACACTCACGCATACTCTCGCAAGGTTTATTGAAATGCCAAGGGATTTATTATGTAAAATGAGCGGTAAAGGTGGGTTTCGCCCACCAGGACGGTGAAATATGCGCCCGCCTAGGGCCGTCAATTACGTCGATTCCACGACCTGCCGCCCCGTTGTGAAATTACAGTCACCAGCACGAGTCATCACCACCCTCTTCCCTTCCTACTACCCTGGAGTGGACCTGCCCGCACTATTCTGCCACTCCAACCATGTCTGCAGCCGGATCCAGACCTGCCGCTATTTCGCCCGCCCCGCAGAAGAAAAGGGCGCACCGAAACAGTGACTTAACCCATTCAGTGAAGTGACTGAAGTGAAGTGCCTTCAAAAACAATTGTTATACACCGTTATCAAATCGACGTTATGCTTATGTTTTTGTTACCATATATCGTTTGTTTTATTGCTGTTACCATTTGTTTGATTACTGTAGCATTGTTATTACTGTTATCAATGTTACACTTACGTTTGTTTTATTATCCATTGTTATTACTGCTGCCTGTAAATTTGTTATTCTTGTCAACCTCTTCTTCGGTGGCCTGGCGGAGGTTTTACGGGTTTCCCTCGGCCCGTGGGTGAATGCCGGGCCGATACCGCTCCCGTAGAAAAGATATCGAAGGTTTATTCCGTAGCCGCTACCATCTTTGTAGCCTTTCCATATTTAATTTTTCCACCCCGAAGAGGAGTTTATTCTTAAACGGGGTTTCCGTATCGTTGTGTTATGTTTCCACTATATATTTCATATATTCATTCTTGTACGCTGTTCTTAACGGAAATAAAAACCTTTAAAACTGAAACAGATCCACGCCAGGTCCACCTGTAGGACATATTTTCGGGAGCTCTCCCCTTTTTATACATACTCTCCACCCTATTTTTCACTGGCAGCTTCTCCGCCTAGCTTTTTTAGAATTAGGTCACAAACCTCACGTGCATTCTCCCGTCTAGTTTGTAAGTTAGTCAGTAGTGCAAGCCGTTTCCTGTCGGATTGTCACCTTTAAGTAAAATCATGTGAGTATGTGTTCCTCACATGCTAGATGCTAAGTTTCTTTTGTCACAAAAAAACACGCACACTGACGTCATGTAATCCGCATTGCCATGGTATAAAATAATTGTAAAATGACCGGTAAAGGTGGGTTTCGCCCACCGGGACGATGAAATATGCGCCCGTGTAGAGCCATCAACGACGTCGACTGCGGCGCTTAGTCGGCTCCGGCCGATTATCCGCCCGCCGGTCCTGAGTATGGGCACGAAGCGTAGACTGTACCAAGCGTTCGTGCTGCCTGTCATCACGTACGCTAATCTGGTATGGTCAGGAGTGTCGCGAACGAGTCTCGCTCATTCAGGTGGTGCAGAATTCTGCTCTTCGTGACATCATAGCACGCAGTCGTTACGCCCGCGTTTCCGAGATGCACGAGGACGGAAAGCTGGAAACCCTGGAAGTCCTTCTGCCCAAAATCTCTGGAAAATTCTTCAGAAAAGCGGCAGAAGCGGAAGTAAACGTAATTCGCTGGGTTGGCGACATAAGGGTCTGGCCATGGGACCGCTACAAGCGCCCCATAGCATACCAAGACGAGCAAGACAGCCTTCCGGCAAAGAAGAAGCCAAGGCTGCTCTGAGCGGGAATAAATCAAACGACTGACACCGCAGAAGAGTTCTTCCCGCCTTATTAGCATTGGAGGCTGGAAAGGCGCGGTGTAAGGGCTACGCAAGGGCCCTTGCAAGAAACTGCTCTGAAAGGTACACGTTCTCCACTCACACATTCGTTTGCCATTGTTTCCTTTTAATCATTGACGCTGAAGGGGTGGACAATTGACGCAACGAAGCAGCGGAATCAAAGCATAGGGTTAACGCCCAACCATTTTGAGTACTGGCTGGCTGGCTGCTCTGAAGTGGCCCGGTGGAGGTTTTACGGGTTTCCCTCCGCCCATTGGTGAATGCCGGGCCGATACCGCTCCCGCAGAAAATATCTCAACGGTTTTTCCGCAACCGCTACCATCTTTGTAGCTTTTCCTTATTTAATTTTTCCACCCCGAAGAGGAGTATATCCTAGAACGGGGTTTCCGTATTGTTTTTATTATGTTTCAGTGTATATTTTATATAAATTCTTGTAAAACTGTGCTATACGGCAATAAAGACCTTTTAAAACTGAAAAAAACTATGCTCTGAACTTCACCCTGAAGATGATGGCAGAGTCAGCCTTCGGAACGTCGGTGTACTGCAACCTAACCCGGTGGGAAACCCGAGAGAACTTCTTGAATACCATACGCCGGGAAAACCTGACATCCTTCACAACCTTTTCCACGTGGGAGGCAGGGGGTAGCCGTCGTCACTAGGGTGTAAATTGTTCGGATTCTTCATTATTTCCACTGCTTCTGTTATCAGTCTCGGGAGATTGTTCCCTTCTCTTGCCAGCACTCTTGTTTGATCGAACTTGATCGTGTGCCCGGTTTCCGACCATGCATGTTCGGCAATTGCGAGAGTCGTAACTGTTTTTTATCTGTGGCCCTTTGGTGCTCTTTGGTCCCGCATCTGATGGACCGTCCTGTCTGGCCGATGTATGACTTCCTAAAAGTGCATTTTACCTCATTTACACCTTCGTGCATGAGATCGGGGATGCGGTCCTTCGGCTTATGTATCGTGTCGCTGATTTTTCTTCCCGTGGAGAACCTAGTTGTTATGTTAAGCTTTCTTAGTTTACTTTCTTTCTTTCCTACTTATCTTTTGGAGGTGCCAGCGACATACGGATTGGTAGCATATGTGGTTTGTTTTTTTTCAGGCTTTTTCATAATAATTTTACCAGCTCGAAAGAGACGCAGACGAAGAATTTTCAGAAACTCCACCAGGCTCAACATCCGAGGACACTTGGTCCTGAAGAGGACCGCACGCTGATCAAACTGACGGACCAGATATTGAGTGAAGATATTTGCTCCATCCTGTCCAAAGGCCTCAACTTTTCCATTGCTCCAAAGGAGATACCCACAGAAAACATCATTATAGGAGTCGAAGATGCAGTGCGGAAGTTACCTAAGCATCTAGCCAACGAGATAAGGGAGGATGTCACCCAAATCCCTCGAAAGGCGAAACCACAAAGGCCCAATAGCACCGCTGCAGAACGCAAAGCATTGGAAAAAATGCGTGACAGTAAAGAGCTTCTTGTGCTACCAGCAGATAAGGGGAATGCTACGGTAATCATGAAGAAAGACGACTACCACCACAAAATTGCAGCCCTATTGGATAGCAGCACCTATTTCCAATTGAAAAGTGACCCAACAGCACAGAAATAACGACTCACTAGGTAGAAAATCAAACGGTCATCCATTCCAATGGAAAATAAATGGAGACTCCTTCCATCAGCAGCCAAACCACGGCGTCTGTATGGACTACCCAGGGTTCACAAGGAGGGGGTCCCCCTACGACCCATCGTAAGCAACATCGACGCACCCACCTATACAAACCAACCTATACCAAGCTGGCGCAATGCATCGCTCGTTCTCTCCAACCCTTCGCCGGAAGAACCGACTCATTCGTGAAAAATCCACGGAATTTATTCGTACCATCAAAAATATAGGAGTTAAGGAACGAAATGTGCTAGTGTGCTCCGATGTTATTTCTCTCTTCACGAATACTCCCATCGATGACTAAATGCCACTCATCAAAGAGCTCACATCGGATGGATTACCAAACGACTTCCCGGAGCTCGCAGAATTCTGCCTCAAGAACTCATACTTCCTTCGGAATGATAAGTACTTCCAGCAGAAAGAAGGTGCGGCCATGGGATCACCTCATCCTCTATAGGAGCTGACATTTTCATGAAGGATTTTGAGAAGAAAGCAAAACTAACTGATTTTACCAATTCCCCGCTCACTTTCATTCCTACCTCCAGTTCTTCCCATGTCTCTATAATCATTTCCTCTGCATACAGATTGAACAGCAACGGTGATAATGGGCAACCCTTCCTTACACCTCTTCCTAACACTGCCCATCCTGACTCCCCGTTCCCCACCCGCACCTCAGCAGTCTCAGACATGTACAGGTTGCAGATTAGCCTCCTTTCCCTCCAATCTATTCCTATTTTCTTCATTATACTTATTAGTTTTTTCCCAATTCACTCTATCAAACGCTTTTTAGAAATCTACGAAACAGGCAAATACCTCCTGGTTGTATTCTATATTCCTTTCGATTAATAATCTCATGACTCCATTGGCATCACGCGTACCTCTCCCCTTCCTGAACCCAAACTGGTCATCCCCTAAGTAATCATTTGCCCTACTCTCTATCCTTTTGTTTATAATCCTGAGAACAACTTTAGCTACGTGGGATATCAAACTTATTGTCCTGTAGTCCTCACATGATGCAGCCTTTACCTTTTTCGGAATAGGAACTAAAACTGATCTCACAAAGTCTTCCGGCCGAATTCCTCCCTCATAAATGTTTATTCCGGTAGCAACATGCATAATTATACAACACTGCTATATGTTGATTGAGGGGATACCTGCTCACGCTTAAATTCTCCTTTTGTCTTCAATCGCCAAAGTTATCCGATATGAGATTTTGAAACAGTTATTTACATAAACTCTCAACTCTCCAATAGGTATATAATGATACATTTGAAATTACACACTTAACCATCAAAAGAAGACACAGAACATTAGAATGTAGGCACTTCGAGTACAATTAGTACATATTTTCACAATAATCAGCACAAGTACATAAACATACAACATAATATATACAGATAAAAATAGTTTGTATCGTGAATGTATGATATATTTTGATTTTTCGCCTAGTTGTAGAGTACGTTAAATAGGAAAATTTACACTGACAGTAAAATGCGTTAGATGTGTCTGCTTACATTGCTTAATTACCACTCATGTGACGAAATCAAATAGGAGTTTACAATTGATATTTAAGCAGAATAATACTGTTTCGCGCAATTTAATTTTCTTCACCGCCATGTTATGCCATATTTCTAGTCTTGTTCTTTCATGACGGATACATTCTTCAATTCTGTGTTTGGCGGTGTCCTCTGTTAAGCAGATATCACATAGGTTAGTTCTCAATTTCCCCAATTTTGTGAAGGTAATTCGAAAAATTTCCATGGCCTGATAGCATTTTGGTAGATTTATGTGAACGGTTAATTTTTAGTTTTAATTTATCGCAAATAACAGGGGAAATGTCCTTTGTGTATGAGCCTTTATCGCTGTTATCCCAGTCAGATTGCCACTGAATGATGGATTCTTCCCTCAGTCTCTTTTTTAAGACGTTTTTCCTTATGTATTGATTTTCATCAAGTTCAAGATTGAAGTGTTTGGCCCTTTGTTCAGATTTTAATTTGATTATAGCATTTATTTCCAGGATCTCGTATTTCAAGAGTGGTAGCCCGCAAATTATACACAACGCATCAGTGCTGACCGTAGAGTAGGCCCTACATATTGATAACAGGCAGGCCTTTGAGCTTCTTTTAGTTTACGGTCGATTCTACTTAGGTTGATCTTATGAACCCAAATATCGCAGCCATAGGTGGCGGTGGGAATTGTTACTCCTTTGTAGATGGTTCTTAAGGGGTCGGTGCCGAACTTAAACCTGCAGTAAGTCCGAGCTGCCTGGAAAATTTTCTTTATTTTATTGGTGGTGTAGTTAATATGGGCTTGGTAGGATAATTTCTCGTCTAACATAATTCCGAGGTATTTAAATACGTAAGCCCTTTTTATTTTTTTATTATAAATTTCAGCAGTAGGGTTCCTAGCCATCTTGGTTCCGAAGATCATGCATTGAGTTTTAGCAGTCGATATCGTTAACTTTTTCTCAGTTGCCCATTTTTCAATTATATACATACATTCCGCAATCATGGGTTCCATTTTGGCTCTGGTGCTTGCTTCTATAGTCAGGGCCATGTCGTCTGAGAAGGCAATGAGCTCGCACCCAATAGGGAAGTCTCTTCTGAGTACCTGGTTGGTTATAAGATTCCAGAATAACGGACCAAGAACCGACCCCGGTGGACAGCCTCTTGTTAAAATCTTGCTTGTTTTTGTTGTTTGCGTGTAGTATCTGACCTCTCTAATATTAAAACAGCTGATCAGGAGCTTTATTAGATTAGCTGGGATCCTTAGGGTCTTGAGCTCCTGTATAACTGAAGGCCACCAAACGGAATCGAATGCACCTTTGATGTCGATAAAGATGACGATGGTTTATTTGCTTTGATTGTCGATTAACCGTAAAAGATGGTGAATAGCATCCGATGTGCTCCTCCCTCTCCTAAATCCATATTGGTTAGGGTGGTAGAGCGTGTTGTTGAAAAAAGCTTCAGTTCTGCCCTTGATATCTCTTTCAAATGTTTCCCCCAGATCCGGAAGTAGTGTGATTGGCCTGAATGAGGATGGTTCAGATGGATCGTTTTCCTGAGATTTTAAGATGGTATGCAAGGCCATTTTCCATGAGTCTGGAAAATTGGAAAACATGAGACAATCATTAAAAATGTTTATAATGAATTTGACCAGATTTCCGGCTAGTTTTTTTAATATGATCCCATGTATTTACGGCAAATCAAGTTAAATATTTGAGGGTTGTTCTAACACCACATCTTTCATGGGGACCACATATCAGGACAATATGCGGATCAACTTTAAAGAAACTGGGCTTCATAAAACGGGTGGTGGGGAAATGTAATGAAAGAGTTAAAGAGAGGTGTTATTTTGCTCTAGTTAGACCTCATTTGGAATATGCCGCAAGTATTTGGGATCCTTGGTAGAAAATTTGGCAAAAAGAATTAAATAAAGTCCAGAGAAAATCCGCTAGATTCGTTAAAAATTGTTATGAAAAGAACACAAGTGTGACAGGTCTCTTATGGGATTTAGGCTGGGAACAACTTGAAGTAAGGAGAGAACAAGCGAGGCTTAGACTTTTAGAAAGGTTCAGAACAAACGAGTTTAACTATGACACTGAAGGAATTATAATGGCCCCACACTGCTTAGGTAGATCAGACCACAAAGATAAAATAAGGGAGATAGATTCCAGGACAGATAGGTACAAATACTCATTCTTTCCCCGAACAATCAGAAATCACAATAGTAAGAAACCGAAGTAACTTTAGAAATATTGAAAACATTGAATTTACTAGTCGGAGCAAAGTTAAACACTGCAAAGCTGTAGGTATACTTTCAGGTGCATGTGTATGTAAGATGTAGATTGAGTGTTTGCATGTGTGTGGGTTGTAAGTGTTCTTGCATGAATGAATGGCATGTTTTTTTTGTGGATATATGATTTTGTGGTTCTTGCATGCGGTTTTTTTTTCCTTTCTAAATTACGGGTGGTGTCCTAACACCCCCCGCCACACGCCCTTGCGGCGGCTTGCGGGGTATTAAGTAGATGTAGATGTAGATATGATCTCTATCTGGCCCTCAACCTGAGCGGACCTGCCTACTGAGCTCTCCTGATAACCGGTTTGTCCCCCCAGAGGCTATCTGCCTGTCAGCTTGTTTCTTGGTGCTCTTGGTTTTAGTAAAGTGTAGTGTAGTGTCAGCGTATACGTTGCTTCGTTTATGTAGTTTTCGTTTTGTGTGTGGTTGTTAACCGTAGTGTGTGGTAGTAGTAATTTATTTTAGTGGATTGTGGTGGTTTTTGTCCTTCGACTCTGATTGGTGACCGGTGAGTGCTTTCCTTTTTTTTACTATCATTCTTTTGTCCACTGAAAATCAGACCTCACTCAAGCATAGTTTTTTTTCCGCTCAGGCTTCATATTCCATTACAAAGCGTAGCTTATTGATTTAGTTAAATTTAGCTAATCCCTTTTAGCATAGTGCATCCAGGTTAGCTCTTGTTGGGAACTCAGTGGTTAAATTAGGATGGCTTCTTCTAGGTCCCCTGTTGCCATGCTCGAAGGCACTGGCGAACACGTGGCTTTAAGGGCCCGTATCGTCATGCTGGAGAGAATGGTGCGGGAACTACGATCGGAGATCGCCGGCCGGAGGGCTCCCCTCAGGAGAGATGGTGCTCAGGGTGGGAATACGAAAACCCGCCACGCCCATGGGGATGCACGGATTCGTCCGAATGCTACGTGGCTGGGCAATTAGAGACCTACCTGGTGTCCTTTCTCTCAACGAGGGAGTGTCTCACGTCCGTAGGTCGGACGATTGGAGGGTCGCCTCTCGGGGCAAAAGGAAGGCAACGCTGCGGCGAAGATTGGACTCTGCGGAGGCAGATACCATCCCCGTCTCCAACAGGTACCAGGTGCTGTCGGATGACAGCACCACCGTACCTGCAGCCCCAACCCCTGCTCCAAGGGCACTGCCTAGGGTAAGACATCAGCGGTTGGGAAGGGAGGGAACCGTTATATTAGGCAGTTCCAATATCCGACGTATAATGAATCCGATGCGCCGCAGAGTGCAATACACCTACATCTACATAATAACCCGCAAGCCGCCGCAAGGGCGTGTGGCGGGGTATGTTAGGTCACCAACCGTAAAAAGGAAAAATACCACATGCAAAAAAACAACACGGAAAATTACACCCACAGCAGCGCACACACTCATGCAAAAATCCGAGACACATATAGTATACCGCAAAACAACTATAAACTGCACCCCAGGATGCAGCACGAAAGCCATCCTACAACACGGAAGCCAGGACACAACAAGCAGGAATGTGAAACACCACTGCCACATGAACAAGCACCACAAAACACTCTACCCCCCGAAGAGACTGTAAAAGGCAGGGAATGCGACCCAACGTTGCAGGTAGCAGGAATTTCCCCCGCGGAGAGGGACGAGGGACTGAAAGGGAAACTTAAAAACAGATGAACAGAACACGAATGAGGTCGTTCGGAAAGAATGGGTTATTATAACAAAACACATAAGATTAGTGGAAGAGCATGCATTTAAGTAGAACTAATTATTTTTTAGACGCTGAGGGTGGCAAGTGGAATTTTTGCTATCTGTAACCCTGCAGTTGCTATCCCGTATTGCCCGTGGGAAGAAGGAGTCCTTGAGTCGGCTAGTTCTGGCATCTATTTCCCAAATTTTATATGCACGATCGAAGCGACCAATATATGTAGGAGTACGAATAATTTGCGAGACCTCGGTGCTGAAACATGCGGATCTGAATTTATTTAATAATTTCAATCTTGCATTCAATCGTCTCTCTACCAATGGTTCCCATCCCAAATCCATGAGCATTTCGGTGACGCTTTGCGTTTTATTGTAAGAATGTTTTTACAAAACGGGCTGCCCGGCGTTGAACCTTCTCAATTTCCCGAAAGAGACCTTTTTCACTCAGATCCCACACGCTACATGCGTATTGTAAATGAGGCCTTACAAGAGCGTGGTAACAACGTTCCTTGACCTTCGAGTCACTTTTGCCGACAATGCGCCTAATGAATCCCAATTTTTTAACCTTGACCGCAGACTTTACGTATGTGAGTGCCCCAAGTTAAGTCTTTTGTGAATGTGAAACATAGGTATTTTACCGTATCAACTACTGCTAGGTCAACTCCAGCTAATTTGTAAACAAACCACTCTGATATTTTAAAGTAATTCACCACCAAACACTGGTCATAGTTTAATAACAATCCCCATTTTGATCACCATTTAGTAATATAATCTAAATCCTGCGCTAGAATAAAGCGATCCTCATCCCCAGATATCTCCCGATAGATCACCGTGTCATCAGCGAACATCCTAATTTTACTTCTCACTTCGCGGTAGAAATCGTTAGCAAAAATCAAGAAAAGCAGCGGCCCGATTACACTTCCCTGAGGTACCCCCGACGTGACTCGTACGCTGTCGGAACTAGCGCCATCAAGGACTATTCAGTGGCAATAGGAGGGAGGTGCTGGATTCTTGTCGTCCTGGTGTATACCAGGCGGCGGGATACCTCAAGCAACGCTGGCGGTGAAGGCGGCCGTCAGTAATACGGGCTGCTCCAAGCTACGCATTGTGGCTCATGTCGGGACAAACGACGCCTCGGAACGTGGATCTGAAGATATCCTGCGCTGCTTTAAGGAGAAGCGCTCGGAGGTGAAACGAGTCGAGGCAGAGTTGAAGATCGAAATTAAATTAAGTATATGTAGTATTGTGCCGCGTATAGACCGCGGAAGGCTCGTTTGGAGCCGAATTGAGGGTTTAAATCAGAGATTGCTGGGATTTTGCCGGGAAATCGGAGCGGACTTCGTTGATCTGAGGCTCTTCCTCTTATCGTGTCGGGTGCCCCTTAATCGCTCCGGGGTCCATTATACTGCCGAGGCATCGCAGTTTGTAGTGCGTAGGTTACAAGAACACGTTTCGAGGGTTTAGCATAGCTGTTAGGCAAGAGTGTAGGTCATATATTGGGATAAATAAAGTAGAATCCAGCGATTTTTGTCACTTCAGATCAGGTAATGCCTCTCATATCCCCAAAAAAATTTGAACAGGGTTTAACTTTGCTCCGACTTGTAAATTCAATGTTTTTAATATTTCTAAAGTGACTTCGGTCTCTTACTATTATTATTTCTGGTTGTTCGGGGAAAGAATGAGTATTTTCACCTATCTGTCCTGGAATCTATCTCCTTTAGTTTTTCTTTGTGGTCTGATCTACCTAAGTAGTGTGGGGCCATTATAATTCCTTCAGTGCCATATTTAAACTCGTTTGTTCTGAACCTTTCTAAAATTCTAAGCCTCGCTTGTTCTCTCCGCACTTCAAGTGGTTCTCAGCCTAATTCCCCTAAGAGACATGTCACACTTGTGTTTTTATCATAACAATTTTTAACGAATATAGCGGATTTTCTCTGGACATTATCTAATTCTTTTTGCCAAATTTTTTTCCCGAGGATCCCAAATACTTGCATAATATTCCAAATGAGGATTAACTACAGCAAAATAACACCTCTCTTTAACTTTTTCATTACATTTCCCCACCACCCGTTTTATGAAGCCAAGTTTCTTTAAAGCTGATCCGCATATTGTCCTGATATGTGGTCCCCATGAAAGGCGTGGTGTTAGAACAACCCCCAAATATTTAACTTGATTTGCCGTAGTCAATACTGAACCCTCTATTTTGTAGTTTATATCCTGTTCCTCGCTTCCTTTGTTCCAAAATTTCATAACTGCGCATTTATCTATGTTAAGTGTTAATCCCCATTTATTGCACCATTCCGAGACATATTCTAAGTCTCTAGAGAGTAGCTCGCGATCTAGTTGGCTCCTTATTTCCCTGTACACCTCCATGTCATCAGCAAATAACCTCAGATTGCTACTAACGTGTGTGCTTAAGTCATTAATGTATATTAAGAACAGAAGAGGCCCTATTACACTTCCCTGAGGGACGCCCGAAGTTACATCTCTATCCGTTGAGCACAACCCATCTATGACTACTATTTGTTTGCGGTTTGACAAGAAGTCTCTAATCCAATTAATTATTTTTTCGTTGATCCCATAGTATTTGAGTTTATGTAACAATTTATTGTGTGGGACTTTGTCGAAGGCTTTTTTGAAATCCAGGAATACTGTATCGACTTGTGTGTTGTTTTCTCCCGATCTAAGTATACCCTTTACTACTCTTAGTTCGTCTGTTGGCGTCTTTGCACCTTGTAGATTGACTTGTGCTAATATAAGGCTATTGCTAGATGCCTCCATAGTCTATAGTCTCTATTAAGTTCCGCAGCCTTCTTTGATACATACCGCATGTAATATCTGACGCTTTACGGCTGCAGTCTTCGATCTTGGCTAATTTTCAATTTGTACAGGTGGGTGTTCCTTCATTCTTCTTGCATTCCTTAGTAGTGTGCTCCTCGGAGCAATGGGCTTACACAGAGTTTGCTGCATTGCAGTTCTTCGAAATGTGGCCGAACTTTTGGCATTTAAAGCATTGAGTGATTTTGATGTATTCACTTACTTTATGTGAGTCATAACCGATATAGACCCTTTTTAAGTTGTTCAAGGTTTTCCTAGTTTCACAGTCTACTTCAATGACACAATTTACTCTTGTACTTTCCCGTTTCCCACACTTGAAGATTAGCTTAAGGTGGCACGTATCCAATATGTCGCTCTGTGTCCTGATACACTTTAGTGTGTCGTCTTCAGATAGGTTCGAGTTAACTCCAGTCATACATATTCTTGGTTTGTTTTTAACCTCTCTGCGTATCTTCAGGATGTTCCCGTTAACACATTGATATTCTTTCAGTTTCAGTTTCAAATCATGATTTTCCGCCTCCAGTCTAACTCCCTTGTCCTTGATTTTCGTTAGTTTGGTGATTTTTATGCCAGTTTTACTCGGGTCTATTAATTTCATATTTTCTTCCTTCGCATCTTCACTGGTTTCGATGCCCTTGTTGTCATCAGAGGGGTAAATCATCACTGCCGTCCTACGCTCTGTGGTGATTTTCTTCCCACCTGGGAGCAGGACTTTGTTCGTGTTGTCCTTCCTCTGAATGGCGGCAATATCAGCAAACGACGGAGTGATGCATGGTTTGCTGCAGCTTGTCAAATCTTCCCGGACAATTTCCCTTATCATCTTGGCATTGCAACTTTGCCCTATGTTAGCTTCTAGTTTCCCGGTCGTTCTTTGGTATCTGGACATTAAATTACGGAATAAGTCGTCAAGTTTTTTAAGTTCGTCAAAGATTTCGCCCTTTCTGGACGAGGAAATCCTCTCATTACTAATAATTCGTCGCGCGGTGTCGCTGAATTGGATATCAAGTGACGGAAGTTCTGTTTCCCCAAGTTTAGGTTGGACGAGTGATAGGTCCTCCCCCGGAATGCTTCCCAAAACCATATTGGATGTTTCATGAATACTAAGATTTCATACGTTGTTTATTGCCTGGGCTCGCATGTAACGAATCAGTCCAGAAAAGCTGTTCCTCCCAAATTTTCTTTAATCCTTCAGTAGTTTTGCAAGAATGCTGTCAACCCCCACGGCCTTCTTTGCTTGAAGGGAACATAAGGAGGGGAAAGTAGGGAGAAAGGACTGTATACGAGAAGCGGATGATCGAAAAAGTTTGCTGCAAGGAATCGTGAAGGAATGAAGGTTTCCATGGGTCAGAAGATAGTTTAGAAAGAAGCAGAAAACAAATCGTCAGAAAGATTTAATATGGCGGTAATCAAGGACATATAAAAATGTCATCACGTCATTTTAAGAAACGTCGTGGCCTTCCTGGATGTTCTAAGTTCCTTCTAACGCCGAGGACGTCGGTACTGACGCGAAGTTCGAGTCAACCACAATATCCTTAAATCGGGGAATCGAGAAAGATCCGGTTACAATAGTCTAAGAATTCTGGGAAGTGTTTGTTCCAGCACTGCACAATATGTTGATCTATAAACTGCCACCGCACGGAACGACTGGAATGGGATGGAGATTAACAGCGGGTAAGCAAAAGGTAATAGGGATAGCGGAGGTGGATCCTATTTGACCACTGCGTCTTCAGGCCAGTGGCAAGGAAGCGATCTGTGTCTCCCTCGTCCTCATTCACATCACTGAAATCCATCGTAACAGACCCAGCAAATTCAGATTATTCACTGATGATTTACGATTATCCACTGTGCTATAATTAGCAAATCAGACTGCGAAACTCTATATAAAGTCATCATCAATGATACTCTGTACTATCATTTACATCTACAAAAATAGCCCGCTATCCACCAAAAGGGTGCGTGGCAGGCGGTGCAAGCATCAATGGGGTATGCTTTCAACCTCAATATGTCAGCAGCAATGATATTTTAAAAAGTTAAATATTTGGTATGGGGCCTCTTTTATTCCTTCTTTACGTTTACGAAATTGACTCCTTGGTCACCAGTAAAAAACGTTTATTTGCCGACGATGCCTTGGTAGTCAGAGATATCCTGAGGGCACAGTAGCTTTATCACATGACCTTAATGCTATGCAACGATGGTGCGACACTTGGCAATTAGAATAATTTTTTGGAAAAAGAGCAATTCCCTCCTCCCGCACGCCTACTGCACCGAAATGGAATGAGTAGTCTCAATTGAATACGTAGAGAAGTTACCCTCACTCACGACCACTCCTGGGCGAAAGACATACGGGGAATATTTGGACAATCTAACAAAAAAATAGTTGGTAAAAGTGATGAAAGGGTCAAAGAGAAATGTTGTCATCTGTCGCTGGTTGGGCCTCATTTAGAATATGCTGGAAGTATATGGGGCCCTCACGAAGTTGGATTAAATGCCGAATTGGAGCGCGTGAAGCGTAGAGGAGCTAAATTTGTAAAACGTTGTTATGATAAACTTAGTAGAATATGCAAAATATTAGAGCAGCTAGACTGGGAATCACTCACGGAGCGAAGGTTAAATAACAGATTTAATCTCTTGCATAAATTGGAAGGATGTCTCTTGAGCAGTGATGTGGAAAATGCATTATCACCCCCGTCGCACCACGGTATGAGAGATCATGTCAATAAAATTAGAAAGATTAAATGTAGAACAGATAGATTTAAGATGTCTTTTTTTATAAACGATATTGGAACAGAATGGCATTGTCCGACGGCGGCAGGGTCATATTTGGGTAAAAAATCAGTATGGTGTGTATTCACCCCCTGCCACACACCCCCAAGCGGTTGATAGAAGGGCGCTAAATATACAAAAAAATATTAAATAGAGCATCTAATCCATGACTTCCACAAAATGCGGCCAGTGATCCCATGGAAGGGTGCGTTGAACAGGACGGGCGGATATCATTCACGCGCCATCCGTTACAAACATTAATAATATTATATTGATCGTGACCACTCCTCTGACTGCACTTGGGAAGACAAAAATGGAAACCCAGTGGAAGGGGCGGGCCTAATGTAAACTGGTCACCAACCATAAGGTACCATTCTACTCTTGCAGGACGGTCAATTCACAAATTCATTAGATTGACAAATGAACTTAAACGACCGCCCAGGGGCCCAAGAGAGCGTGGCGGGGGGGGGTGTTCGGTCGCTAGCCTTTGAGGGAGATTAAAGGGGAATGTAACTTGCTGTGTCCCTAACTATTTTCACCAGGGCACGCACCCCAGTATTTCAGGAATAAAAATTACAAAAATCAGTAGGATTAAAGACAAAGGGATAAGACTTGAATCCGAAAATCCTGACCTGGAAAAAAAGTGTCAAGAGTACCCTTGCATCAGGGAAAACAAGCTAAAAATACAGAAGGAGGAGAAGAACAAACCGAGAATGTGTGTAACGGGCGTCAAAACAACTGTTACCGATGAAGAACTGGTC
The DNA here is from genome assembly GCF_022747635.1 of Hetaerina americana. Lineage (NCBI taxonomy): Eukaryota > Metazoa > Arthropoda > Insecta > Odonata > Calopterygidae > Hetaerina > Hetaerina americana. Next base: position 1,348,754 of record NW_027287250.1, read on the forward strand.
AACTGCATCACAAAACAAAATGACCTCACCGAGACTGCCAATGTAAAAACACTTTTTAAGTTTGGGAAACGAGAAAATGATAGAATAAACTGGGTCATTGAAGTTGAGCATATTTCTAGGAACATTCTAAACGACCACAAACGAATATATATCGGCTACAACTCACATGGGATCAGTAATTATATTAGGCTCACACAATGTTACAAATGCCAAAAGTTCGGTCATATTTCCAAATCTTGTAATGCCCCTACCTCAGTATGTCAACACTGCTCTGGAGACCATACATCTAAGGACCGCACACATTTAGATAACACTCCAGCTTGTGCCAATTGCCAGTTAGCGTAAATAGAAGAGACATCCCACAAAGCAAACGACCATGCATGCAGCGTCTACCAGAGGCGACTTCGGAATCTAATTGAGACCATCGAGTTTGGAACCGAATAAAACTGCCGAACCGTATATGTGCAAACCAACCAAGAACCACTGGATCCTTCCGGGACAAGGGCTGAAGACGAGGATCATCCATACAAGACCCGTATCAAGACCCTTTGCCGCAATAATTGTGTTCAACGAAGACCTGGATCTTTTGGAAATAAGTAGCTTCACTGATGAGTACATAGCAGTAGCACAATTAAGATCAACCTCAGAATCCTTTATCCTAGTAAGTGCCTACTTCCCACCAAGCCAAGATATCCTACCTTTTCTAATCCAACTCCAAGCTATAGTTGAAAAATTTAAGCACAAACAAATTATTGTATCCATGGACTCGAATGCGAAGAGCGAAACATGGTTCAACCTAGCAACAGACTCCAGAGGAAACCAACTCGAAGACATCATTTCATCATCCAACTTATTTATATTAAATGAACACGGCGAACCGCAGACATTCCATAGCTTAAACGGATCCTCTAACATCGACTTAACTCTGATCAGCGCATCATTACTAGGAAAAGTCAGAACATGGAAGGTCATAGAAGACCAGATCACTAGTGACCACAGACTAATCACCTCTAATATTAGAAACAATAAAAACACACCACTTCCACAAATTAGATTCAACTTTGGAAGCACAAATTGGGAAAAATTCAAAGGAAAATTCCACCAAAATACACTAAAACGGAAAACCAACACCCCTGGTGGACCGTGAAGCTGGAACACTTGAAAGCAAAGGTCAATAAACTTCGTTCCGAATACCAGAAAGGTATTACGGAAGACAAAAATATCCTAAGAAGTAGATACAAGGCCAAACTAAAGGAATATAAACTTAAAGTGAAAGACTAAAAACAAATCATGGGAGAAGTTCAGCTCCCGAAACCTCGAAGAAAATGCCTGGGGATTCATTTATAAATTTTTCTCGGAAAAAATAAAGCTACCAACCATCCAAGGGACTACCCTCAGGGACGACGGAAGCATCCCTTTGTTGGAGGAAAAAATCAAGCTATCCCTTGACACTCTGCTTCCGGACGACACATTCGACAACAAGGAGCATGAGCAAATCAGGAAGGAATCTAAAATAACCCCAGGGTCTGAAAAACTTGATCCATTCACGGAAGAAGAAGTTCTCCATGCAATTGGTCAGATTAAACCGAAAAAAGCGCCTGGACATGACCAAATCCACGGCCTTGTTATCAAAAAACTTGTTAACAACATAACAAGTTTTCTAGCAAAAATTTACAACGACTGTCTGCTGCTATCATACTTCCCCGACACTTGGAAATCAGGGACCCTACATGCAATTTTAAAATCAAAAGAAAAAGACCATGAAGATTCCAGCTCTTTTCGTCCTATCACACTCCTATATGACCTAGGGAAAATATTTGAAAGATTAATTAAAGAGAGAATACTAATAATTCGCGAGGACACGCTATATCACCCTAATCAATATGGCTTCAGGAAAAACCGAAGTACATCAGACGCAATCAAGGCCCTCTTAAATAACTTAAATAATCAAAGCAAATATACATTAGTGGTTTTCATTGACATAAAAGGTGCATTTGACTCTGTTTGGTGGCCTTCTGTCCTTCAGGAGCTGAAAACACTAAAAATTCCTTCGAACCTCACTAGACTCTTTTCGAATTACTTTACAAATAGAGAGGTCGTATCAAAATGAAAACTATTTCAACAAAGAAAATCCTCACCAGGGGCTGCCCACAAGGATCTGTTTTGGGTCCGTTAATGTGGAACCTCATTACTAACCAGATCTTAAGGAAAGAATTCCCCATAGGATGTAGATTAATAGCTTTTGCTGATGATATGGCTTTGTCTATTGAAGCTAACTCAAGAGCTAAAATGGAGCAGCTGACAAAAAGTTGTATTGGACAAATAGAACAATGAGCAATAGTTAATAAATTGGTAATTTCAACAACCAAGACAGAATACATGGTCTTTGGAAATAAAATGTCTAGGAACCCCACTGTTAAAATCTGCAAAAGCAATATCCGACGCACATCATTCATTTCATAGCCAGCAAAACCAAAAAAAATTTTCAAGCTGCCCGTAGGTATTGCAAAACTAATTTTGGAACGGACTACCTTCCATTGATATACAAAGCTGTAGCATTACCCATTGTTACCTACGGCTGCTGAATTTGGGGTCATACAGGGTTCGTCCGGAAAATAAGTATACTGATTTTTTCCCGCCGCTCCAGGCGCGCCCAGCACCGCTCTGACGGGCTGCGATTGGAGGGGGGTATGTTGTCAAGCGACGCTGAAAAAGGCAGTCGGCTCTGAGCTGTGGTGTAGTGAGGAGCTCTGTTAACGCGAACCTCCACGCTCGACCCACGTCACGGAACGCGATGCCGAAGTTTTTGGAGCAGCGTTATTCCATCAAATTTGCGGTAAAGCTTGGGAAATCGTCTACCGAAACTGTCGGTATGATTAACCAGGCTTACGGGGAGTCAGCCGTGTCCAGAAACATGATCTTTCGGTGGCACAAGATGTTCGTGGAGGGCAGAGAAGAGGTCGACGACGAACCACGGCCTGGACGCCCATCAACGACACTCACCGACGAAAATTGGGCGAAAAGTTCGCGATGTACTGAACTCTGATCGTCGTCTTAGTGTTCGGATGATAGCAAAGCAGTGTAATCTTCGAAAACGAGTCGCCCGCGTCCGGCCAGCGATCAAAAACATCTGGCGGCTGCATCACGACAATGCGCCGTCTCACACCGCACTTGTCGTGTCGGACTTCTTGGCCAAGCACGGCGTGGCAACGCTGCCGCACCCGCCCTACAGCCCGGACTTGGCACCACCGGACTTCTTTCTGTTCCCGAAGATAAAGAGGAGTTTGAAAGGAACGCGATACGGGACTTTGGACGCCGTCAAAGAGGCCGTGACGACGTGTCTTTGAGAGGTTCCCGATGATGACTTCGCGGGAGCGTTCCAGGAATGGGAACGCCGCTGCAACAAGTGTATCGACTCACAAGGGTCCTATTTTGAGGAATATTAGCTTAAGATATGTAAAAGTGTAATAAATTTTTTTTCCTGAGCTCAGTACACTTATTTTCCGGACGAACCCTGTAGGTTAACTACAGTAGAATCGAAAGAAAACTTAGAGAAGCACAAAGACCCTGCCTCTTAGCAATTAGAAAAGGTTACTCGACAATCAGCACGGACGTACTATGTTTAATTGCCGGACAAACACCCCTAAAATACGAGGTTATGGAGAGAATTAGCATAATCGAAGTCAAATCGGGCCAAGGCACAAAATACTTCAACTTCGAAATCGAACACAATCACGCCCTAAGAAACAAACAATTAAAAGAAATACTCAGGGAACAAACAATTCGTCAGTGGAATAAAGACTGGCTGAATTCCGATAAGGGTATTCACACTAAAGAAATATTCCCAGACGTCATTGAAAGGCTAAATATAAAATTCAAGCTAACTAAGAAAGCGACGCAACTCCTATCAGGGCATGGAAATTTTGGACACTACCTTAATAAAATAGGAAAATCCAGGGCTAATCTATGTAGTACCTGCCTAACAGAAGACACCGCTAAGCATAGAATAGAGGAGTGCCTACAGTATGAAAAACCCAGACATGAAATTTGGCACAGCATGGCTTATGAGAAAACCAAGATGCGTGAGATTGTGGTATTTTGCCTTAAGCATAACAACGACCAATTATTTAAAATGGTGCAATGAAATTTGATCATTGTAGTGACATTTGAAGTTGGTACAATAAAGTTTGATAAAACTAGTGATTATATTGCTCGTTTATTGTGTAAATAAAATTGTATGTAATTGCTATTTTAAGTTAATGTGTACTACTTTGCCTAGTGTAAGATCAAAGGAAAAAAATTTTGTATGACTCTGTAAACTGAAGTGTTATCATAAAATAATATATTCATTTCTTATAATAATTATAATCTCTAATTGTACTAAATTTGGGTTGTACATTACTTTTTTGATTTAATGCTACTGTGTCATCTTGTTTGATATTTCTTTTTCTCGAGTTGTGTAATTGATGTTAATTATATCAGAACACTAAAGGGGGATTAAGCGAGAGCAGGAACCCCCTCAACATATCATGCTATTTTTCTGTATGCTATTTTTTTTGTATTTGCTTCCGCAATAAAAAAAGGAAAGGTGTGATTGAGGAAACTCCTTCACTACCTTTCCTTATTATTATTATTATTACATCCATATCCTTCTTGGTGCCCCCCCCCCCGAGTTGTTGTCGCGAAGACGTTGCCATGGCTAAAAGGAAGTAGGTTCGCGATCAACAGCAAGCACAGTCATCCCCGAGTCGTCACGCGTCATCCTCCATTCCACCGGGTCTTATCTTCGACGCCGGATGCAAAACCACACCAATGGTGCCTTTGAATTGGTTTTATCTTGCTCTGAGTCTTCGCACATCCAACAGTTTCCAGCCGAGATCTCGTGGTAAGTGTTTGATGCTTTATGCTATTTCTTACAAATATCCCTAAACCTACACATACATCCAGATCCACACAATAACCCGCAAGTCGCCGTAAGGGCTCGCGTCGGCAGTGCTTCCATCGATTTTAGAAAAATGCTTTCTACAAACGGGACGATCTCTTCAGCTAATTCCTTCAATATTCTAGCAGGCATTCCTTCCGGACCTGGTGCTTTGTTGGCCTTGATACTACGGAGCTGATGAACTGTTTCTTTCTTGGTCAGTTTTATGTCGCTCATGTGCTCCCAGAATGGTCCAAGAAGCTCGTTTGATGCGTTTGTGTCTTTAAAGAAGACGCTCTGGAAAACCCTGTGGAAAATATTTTCCTTTTTTCAAGCTATCCGTAATAAGTCAGCCGTTTTCTCCATTCCAAAAAATGTACAGTGCTTTCTCGCGATATTCATTCCGCTTCAAATTAGATGTCTTTATAAAAACTACGTCATCACTTTTTAAATATCTATCCGACGGCAACCTTCCTTGCTTCCTTTACCCCGCTCGGACTTCTCCGCTGCACCATCGAGATTTCTCACTGTCGTTTATAGACCTGAAATGAACATATACCTGCATTCCTTTTTTTGAGGATTGGACTCTGCGGAGGCAGATACCATCCCCGTCTCCAACAGGTACCAGGTGCTGTCGGATGACAGCACCACCGTACCTGCAGCCCCTAGCCCTACTCCGAGGGCACTGCCTAGGGTTAGACGTCAGGGAACGGGAAGGGCGGGAATTGTAGTAATAGGCAGCTCGAATGTCCGCCGTGTAATGGTTCCATTGAGGGAAAGGGCGCGCCGCGTAGGCGCCGATCAACGGGTGACCGCCTGGTGTATAGTATACCAGGCGGAGGAGTCCCTCATGTGACGAAGGCAATCGAGGCGGCGGTCAAGGCTGCAAATCTAGGCTGCAGGTCGTGGCCTATGTGGGCACCAACGACGTCACGGGCCGTGGATCCGAGGAGGTCCTCCGTTCCCTTAGGGAACTGAGCTCTGAGGTGAAGCGCGTCCAGGGCGTCGAGGGGGTTCGGCTGGGACTAACGGTCTTATCCGACGGAGGATCAAGGGTCTCTGGTTTGGAGCCGAGTGGAAGGCATAAACCAGAGACTATCGAGATTCTGCTCGGGCATAGGAGCCTCCTTCGTCGACCTGAGGCCAACCCTCCGATCTTGCAGGACTCCCCTTAACCGATCTGGGGTCCATTTCACGGCGGAAGCGGCGAGTAAGGTAGGGGATGGGATACTCGACCACTGTAGGCCTTTTTTAGGATAGAGGGCAACTCACTTAGTGGGTCGGTAACATCTGGGGCTAGCGCGTATAATATTATTAATAAAAATATAAAAGTCGGCGACGACACTGGCATTGATTTGTGACACGCACTTCCCCACAAAGGCGTCCTAAATTATAGTCAATCACAAATAAGGACGATATTCAAAATAAAAATAATTTAACTATACTTATTATAAATTGCAGAAGTCTCAAAAACAAATCAGCGAATCTCGAACACATAATCCAAACTCATTCCGCTGATATAGCATTAGGCACAGAGAGTTGGCTGTGCAATGACAAAAAAGACCAAAATATTTTCCCAATAGATTTCAAAGTTTACCGACACGATAGAGATACAAGACCCGGAGGAGGGGTTTTCGTGGCAGTTAAAAGTCATTTTGAAAGCACGCTAGTGTTATTTGAAAATAATAACATAGAAAGTGTTTGGTGCACCTTAATACGGACCAATCAACCCAACATAAATCTAGGCTCTTTCTACAGACCTCCAGACTCAGATTTGAAAACAATTCATGCCCTCAACGATCAAATTTACAATATTACACGTAAATATAATAACAGCATAAACATAATTGGTGGCGACTTTAATCTCCCTGGTATTGATTGGGACAGTAATATCGTTAAATCTGGGACCAGCGATTGGGAATCTTGCAATTCCATGATAACATTGGTTCAAAGAAACTCCCTCCATCAAGCAGTTCGCATGCCCACCCGTGGAAAGAACATATTGGATCTATTTCTTACAAACACGCCTGAACGCATTATTAGTGTATCAACTGACGAGGGCTTGAGTGACCATAAAGCAGTTAATATCCACTTGGACATAGAAAAAAAACGATTGTTGAACCAAAATGAAAAACAATACATACTCAACCCATGGATAAAATAACAGCTGACCGACAAGGAATTCTTAAATTGCTTAATGAGATTAAACCCAAAAAATCCCCAGGTCCCGTATATATACCAGCTAGGGTGATAAAACATTTAGCTCCAAACATTGCCCCGTACCTTGAATTTATATTTAAAAAATCCCTCACAGAGTGCAAAGTACCTAAGATTTGGAAAACCGCGCAAATAACGCCTATTTTTAAAGTGGTGGCAGGGAGGACCCCAGTAATTACAGACCTATATCTTTCTATCTATTGCAAAATCTTAGAGCACATAATTGTCAGTTCAATAATGAGACACCTTGATAACATTAACTTTTTGAGTGACGATCAACACGGATTCAGGAAAACCCGCTCCAGCAAAACCCAATTAGGATTATTTACACATGATTAACTTTTATCGGGTGAGAGAGGTAGGCAAGTGGATGCGATCTTCTTAGATTTTCAAAAGGCATTTGATAAGGTTCCACATGGTAAACTCATTCATAAATTAAAGGTCGCGGGTGTAAACAAGGACGCCATAAGTTGGGTTTAATATTTTCTTTCAGAGCGGGAACAGACGGTAGTCCTTGATGGCGCTAGTTCCGACAGCGTTCGAGTCACGTCGGGGGTACCTCAGGGAAGTGTATTCGGGCCGCTGCTTTTCTTGATTTTTGCTAACGATTTGAACCGCGAAGTGAGAAGTAAAATTAGGATGTTCGCGGATGACACGGTGATCTATAGATGTATGAAAGTATGGAATCATTCGAGTTTAACGCTGACATGGAACGATCCCAGCGCCGTATTTCATTAGCAGACGAGGGACCACGGAAGCAGACATTTTGTAGGGAATTGCAGAATCGATGTAATTTGGGAATAATCTATATTCGCACTCCGCGGCACCATTGTAGGGGGAAATAATTTGGGAAATTTAGAGCAATTAGCGTCAGTTGTCTTGACACACGCCAAGGGGTCACTCTTTGTGACGTCCCATTCGAGGCATGACATCCTGCGCTAGCTCCGATTCAGAATTACTTACTGAATCATCATCCCGCTGGAAGAGTTACGAAATATTTATTCAATTTCACTATTTTGTGTTCTTTAATAATACTAACATATAAGTTGTCTTTCTGGTTAGTGTACTTCTTCAGTGGAAGCCTGGAATCGAGCCAATTGTGGCGAAAATGTTAATGAGTGAGCCTTTTTATTGTTTAAAAGAAATTATTTGTTTGATATTAAACGCCGAACAGGGTGCAAAAAATAAAAATGAACTTACGCAGTTTAATGAATATAATGATTAATAACTCTATACACATCACAGTAAGCAACCCGAAGGTCGGTTTGGTAGGTGATGGTATAGTTCACCCAGTACTAAGCCCTTGACGGTGTGTGAAATTCACACATCAGGGTAATAAGGGGGGCAGTTCCTTTATCGGGTGTGGGTTATGGTTTTCCAGGAATATCTGGTGCCCGGAAATTCACATGGCGTAAACATAAAAATATAATCCGAAGCAATCAATCCATACTGATGCAAGAGGTTAAAATAAGGAGAGGTAACAATTTAATCGTGTGGATTTCATTGGTGCCCATCAATTAGAAGTGATTCGATTCGAGTCGATACGCACAATTAAGTATTCGGGTCAAAATTAGCCTGATGTATATTCACCCTCTAGCACACACCCTAGCGGTGATTTGCAGGGTACTGAAATATATAAAATCAAAATATCTGAAGTGTTGTTCTCTCTGCAGGCCACACCGAATCGGTAAAGGGATGCCCCTAAGAAATCCTTCCACCGCCGGGATTCGAGCATGGGCTCTCCTTGGGGTGAAGGTCAGCTCTTCGTCAAGTTGCGGCGTCTCGCGAGGCACCATGGATTGCGCGCGTGCGACTCGGGGGCAGTCGCGCTCCGCGGATGTCACTTGGGAGTTGTTCGGCCCGACCGCTTGCCCCAGAGTCGCAACCCCGCCAACCGCCCTCTCGCCGCAGGGCAGAGGGCGAGCGGCGCGATCCCTGTCGAGGGTGCCCCTCGGGAGGGAGATCACTCGGGGAAGATTGGGCACGGGAGGGGGGGGCGTGTGGGAAGGGTGGCTCGCTCGGGGGGTCCGGATGAATGGCTGGCGAATTGAGGGATGAAAGCAGGGGACTGAGGACACAATGGAGGGGAGGGCTGAGTCGCATGAAAGAGAACTCGGGTGACTCGCACGCACGCACACACTGCCCCTGCGAGGATGGCTTTCGAGGGGAGGGGGCCACCGCCCCTCTTTGCCGCCAGGTGGTTTCGGGACCGAGGGGAGGGAAGTGCTCGCGAAGCTAACGGAGGTTTAATCGCAGAGGGGGTGGAAGGGGGTGGCGGCCGCCCGCTATCAAAACCAAAAACCGGGGGAGAGTAGTGAGAAGAAGCGAGCGGGTGGGAGGGGGGGCTAATCCGAGCGATGGGGGGAGGCTGGAGATATTGCGGGGCACAAAAAAGGTGTGTCGTTAGTCTGGGATGGCCAGGGCCGTCACACAAATATCCGACGCGTGGGACTTGACAATGCGACGATTGAAAGAGCTCCGTCGGTTGATTTGGACGGCGTGGGCAGGGGGTCGGGCGGAAAAGAGGGGGTTGGGGGGGGCGACTGTGGGCATTGTCGTGGAGGCGAGGCGGAAATACAAACGAGCCTTTCCTATAATAATATCGCCCCATGCAGGTACTCCATCTACCGATAAAGAAAGTCTTTTGTCGGGGCCGCCAAAGCGCATGGGATTCTAAATGCTTGTTCTCCTGGTGGGTGGCTTGGTTCGTTAACCAATGACGATGAATGGCTTATCTCGCGTTTAAATTCAATGGGTAGACTGCTTGCCATTTAAGCCATTGGTCGCCGGTTCGAAACCCGCCACGTGGAGGGGTACTCAGCTCTTCTAATCCGTTCCGTTTGGGTTTTCGAAGAGATTCCGAAATGATTGAGGAGCGCGGGAAGCTGCGGACTCCGATGGATCCCCCTCGGCCCAATCCATCGGCGAGGGAGGGGATGCCAACATATTGATCACATTCATTTGAGTCAAACGGAATTATTACGTATATTCAAAGGATTATGTCATGGGATAGGTTCTCTTTGATTTTTGTTGATTCTTAATCATATGCTGGGAAAAACTGTCGGAAGCAGTGATTGTTTCTGCTGAGTGAAAGTAACGACACCAATTGGAGGCACGGATAAATACAGAGCGCCAAAAATTAAATGGTGTAATTAATACACGCTCTCAATGGACCAATAATAACGTATCAAGGCAATCTCGAAATATTGCCTCAAAAATTGTAATTCGTATGTCACGTGATCACAAGGATCGTTCGACCGGTCTAATATTCGTGAATCAAAATCGACTGAATTAGCAAACCGTAATTTTGACGTGCTGTGACGGCAAACGGAGGATATCGATGGCGAGAGGTGGGCCTCCAACGGCCTCAAAAGCCTCGAGCCTTTCTGGTTCTAGAACGCGCCTCGTCGTGGCATCGGAGATGCTAAACCTGCCGCTGGTTGTTCTTCTTCGGCGACCTCCTTCCACCGAGTCGCGGTCCTCGGAGCGAGCAACAATATCGATGCAGTATTCCTGGATTTCAAGAAAGCCTTCGATAAAGTCCCACACAATAAACTGTTACATAAACTTAAATACTATGGAATCAATGAGAAAATTATCAATTGGATAAGAGACTTCTTGGCAAATCGCAAACAAATAGTAGTCATTGATGGGTTGTGCTCAACGGATAGAGATGTAACTTCGGGTGTCCCCCAGGGAAGTGTAATAGGGCCTCTTCTGTTCTTGATATACATTAATGACTTAAGCACACAAGTTGGTAGCAATCTGAGGTTATTTGCTGACGACACGGTGGTGTACAGGGAAATAAGGAGCCAACTAGATCGCGAGCTACTCTCTAGAGACTTAGAATATATCTCGGAATGGTGCAATAAATGGGGATTAACACTTAATATAGATAAATGCGCAGTTATGAAATTTTGGAACAAAGGAAGCGAGGAACAGGATATAAACTACAAAATAGAGGGTTCAGTATTGACTACGGCAAATCAAGTTAAATATTTGGGGGTTGTTCTAACACCACGCCTTTCATGGGGAGCACATATCAGGACAATATGCGGATCAGCTTTAAAGAAACTTGGCTTCATAAAACGGGTGGTGGGGAAATGTAATGAAAAAGTTAAAGAGAGGTGTTATTTTGCTCTAGTTAGACCTCATTTGGAATATGCCGCAAGTATTTGGGATCCGTGGGAGAAAATTTGGCAAAAAGAATTAGATAAAGTCCAGAGAAAATCCGCTAGATTCGTTTAAAATTGTTATGATAAGAACACAAGTGTGACAGGTCTCTTAGGGGAATTAGGCTGGGAACCACTTGAAGTGCGGAGAGAACAAGCGAGGCTTAGACTTTTAGAAAGGTTCAGAACAAACGAGTTTAACTATGACACTGAAGGAATTATAATGGCCCTACACTACTTAGGTAGATCAGACCACAAAGATAAAACAAGGGAGATAGATTCCAGGACAGATAGGTACAAATACTCATTCTTTCCCCGAACAATCAGAAATCATAATAGTAAGAAACCGAAGTCACTTTAGAAGTATTGAAAACATTGAATTTACAAGTCGGAGCAAAGTTAAACACTGCAAAGCTGTTAGGTATACTTTCATTTGCATGTGTATGTAAGATGTAGTTTGAGTGTTTGCATGTGTGTGGGGTGTAAGTGTTCTTGCATGAATGTATGTCATGTTTTTTTTGTGGATCTATGAATTTGTGGTTCTTGCATGCGGTTTTTTTTCTTTTCTAAATTACGGGTGGTGTCCTGACACCCCCCGCCACATGCCCTTGCGGCTGCTTGCGGGGTATTAAGTAGATGTAGATGTAGATGAACAATTACGACCAGCACAAGCAAGCGAGGGCACCGAAACATATCGAGAGAGGGGAGCTTGGCTGGTCCTCCCCGTCCCACTCGTTCCATCACCCACCCCTTTAGATCTCTAGGGGTTCGTTTCCCTCTACATCCGGATCTGCGACTCCCCGCGAAGTATCGCGTGCTCAAGGGAGAGTCCACCCCCACCCATCCAATGACAGTCACGACCGGGCTGTTACTCCCTCCCAGTGTGCTACTCGCATCCTACAATACGATACAAATTCTGTGAAAAATGCTGATGCATCATAGTGTGTTAAATGCCATCTGATTTTTAAATTATATTTTTCATATTTTTTTAGTTATAATTTCAATTTTAATCACTTATTCCAGGGGTCTATGGAGACGCTTGCGAGTTCCTCACCCCTCCACAAGTGAATGCCTTCCCGCCACGCAAATGTTTGAAGCCGGCGATCACTGGCGAATGCTGAAACACCGAATCGGAGCAAAATCAAGCCCCAACCTCCAAAGGAGAGCAGTCTAAACGCAGCTCATTCTGATTAGATGGTACTTATGCCTGACGAATTTTAGAGTGTACAAATCATTCGCATTGACCTGAATGATTTGTACACTCTGAAATCTTTGCATTGAAATGCATGTTAGCGTATGACTCCGTTAAAAGTTACTGTTAAGGCATCTCCCGCAGTTTCTTGGAAGTTACTGATTTATTTTCCTTTTTTTAAATTATAGGATGTGTTGGTTTTGCACGGAGGAGAAAAATCAAACTTTATTTTACTTGGCGTGACTTCTAATTGTGGGCTAATTTTAAGAGTGACCCCCGAAAACGATACGATATTTGAGCGATGAGGGATTAGGGTAATGTCCGACCGCTTTAGGAGGAATCAATATTTTGGGTCAAAAGTAGCCTTTTGTGTAATCACTCCCTGCCACATACCCTAACAGTGACTTGCAGCGTACTATATCAATATAAACATAAAAATATCGTAAGCTCTAGAGATGGTAGGGACCGCAAAAGGCCCAGAAGTAAATTCGCCAAGTTGTAAACTGACTATTGCGTTGTTCTAGGGGTCAGCTTTAGTTGATATTGTCCATTTTTGTCACGACTGCGTCCGAGGGAAGAACGAGTATTGAGTCTGTGTGTGACGGTTTCTATGCGGCCATCATATTATCCCGGTGGCCGAACACACCGATACTATTTGGTTCCATCATAAATTTCTATAATACCCCTCTTCGTCGCAAGAAAACTAGGGTTCCCTCTACCGTTCTAAATGTTGCTTGCTCCCGCATAGAACAAAGAAACCCCCGGTTTGAACCGCCAACTCGCTTCTCGTTGTAAGATTTTTTAACAAAATTAGCGGTTTTCTATGGACCTTATGTAATTCCTAAATCAACGTTCACTCCCATGTATTCCAGACACTCGCCGCGCCTGGGACAACTAAAGTCAAGGAACATATCTCTCTCTCTCTCTCTCTCAGTGTCTCGTTACACTTTCCTATAACCCGTCTCATGGAACTTAGCTACTTTAAATTGTGTTCGCACATTCTTCAAAAGGTTTTGCTATTGGTGCACTCTTCTGATGTGCGTAGACAAGTATTAGACGTGTTCTTTAATGTTTGACTCGATCCCATTAATTTTATAATTTACGTTTTATTCATCTTTTCTTTCACTCCAAACCTTCAGTTCGTTGCATTTTCTGATATTTAAATCGAAACCACATTTAAAATTTATTTAAAGAACTCCGATATCTGATCTAAATTGGCAGAACGAAGCTAGCAACGTACGAGCAAGCGGAGTATTTCTTTGTTGATTACTATGCCGTATGCAAATGAGCTAAGAATGCTGCTCACGTGTCAGATAGCCAATGTATTGCAAACTACACCTACATGAGCCGCCGCAGGGGCGTGCGGCGGGGACTGTTTGGTCATCGGCCATGAAAGGGCAGCCATTGAATCTCCACGCAGATATCCGTTCGTTCGTAAACTCGAACAAAATTTATTCTATTGTTTCAGGCTTCACTTCGTGGAAGTAATTGATATCCATTATTGAAATAGAAAGAAAGACTCGTACTTTTCCACAGATTTTATTATACGTAGTGCTATTTATTATATATTTATTTATATATTTTATTATACGTAGTGCCGTATAATAAAATCTGTGGAAAAGTACGAGTCTTTCTTTCTATTTCAATAATGGATATCGAACAAAATTATTCACACGAAATAAGCCTCGTACATATATGCAAAAACATTCAACTACAACATTATTCGGCTCATGCAGGAACAATGTCATAAAAATGGGTTCAATCAAGTTTAATACATGGTATCCACAAAATATATACGCTTTCAATGCTAATTATCATCTCCGCGCCTGCGGTCATACCTATTTTGACCTCAAATCGTACGAGGAAAAAATGGCATTTTAAATCCATCCACTCTAATATTTTTCTCCTTGATTTTACGTGCGTCATATAATATACCATTTTAAGTCGGAGACATGCCTTTTACACCCTCAGAAAAGTAACCCGCCTCAAAATTACGCAATGCATTAACCTACGGTCAACTAGTGCATCCAATCCTTACATCCATCCACCAATACAAGTAGGGTGTATTGTAACTTGTCACAGGCTCTCTATGTATCTAAACAAATAGCATCTATTCGTAGACAATTGTAGAATTGGGCTTACGCAATGTAGTGTGGGGTATACCCCAGTCACGAGTCATAACTTTTTAATCGACTGTTAAAAAAAATATTCATCTAAATGCACTATCCCGAAAGCCGTCATAATGACGCGTGGCAGGGAATGTTATGCACCTGAAGAACACGCAATAACGTTAAAACGCGTTTTGCATTGAAATGTAGGTACAAACCTAAGTGATTCATTTGGAAAAGATTTACGCAGATGTCTTCAACAGTACGCGAGACTCTTTCTCTCTTATTAATAATCACTTCTTGTCGCCCCCTCACACGCCATGGACTTAGGACATGGAGTACGAAAAGAAAAAACGGAGCGAAGGAGGCCAGGTTAACGGCCACATTTAGAACACACGTCTGCAGAGCCTCCAGTCAACCATCTAAGCACAGAGGCATCTAGTATTTTCCGGCGGAGGAGAGTAACGACTGAGCGTACCTGAGGTACACTCGAGAGGGCTGAGTGTCACGGCTCTCCCGATCAACTCACCTTTCTGTTTTTTAGAAATCCACGGAAGGGAAAGCAGCGGGCCCAAGACGGATCCTTGCGGAACCCCCTTGGCAACGATAAATTCACGGGAGCTGTTTGCTCATACTTTTTAAGAAAATATATCATTAAACTCGTGCTCCCGATTTCAAATGTAGTAAACATTCTCTCTCCTCGGGCAACGAGCACCAAATGGCGGGAGGGGGCGGGAAGGTGGCGAAGCTTTGGAAAACCTGCACCACAGACTCCCACAGATACCACGGTCCCACGGCTGGACTCGGGCTCATTGGCGGTCGAAAACAGATGGATGGAGGGGGAAAAAGGGGAGAGGGGAGGGGCGTGCGTGGAGCGGAATATGTATCGGGGGTTTTCGGCTCGAAGGGACCGATCGAGCAGAGGAGGAGGAAGTGGTCACGCTAAAAATCAGGGCCGCCAACTCAACGAGGCGGGAAGAGTCCTCCGGTCGAGCACCCATGAACTTCCCGGAGACCCCGGTCGTTTTCCGCAAATCTCGTTTAACAACATGAGGACGGGCGAGCGAGGAAATGGCATATGAGTGATAAGAGTGCCGTTTCAATGGACCAGCGAATCTAGTGTTGAACGTGACCATAGCCACAGTAGTCAGGTCGTGCGTTGCCTTCGATTGATGGGGTCGAGGAAGCCAAGCGCGAGGGTCCGAGACAGAATTCGGACGGAATGCGACGGAAGACGGGCCATAATGAAGTATAAATGAAAATGGGGGAAAATGTTAAACGTTCGGTAAAAAATAGTTTCTTCCTCTCTCCAGATTGAAAGGGAGACGAGTTTCGGGGTCCCGCGGCGGTTGTTCCGCACGCACCTTTCGATTGGCGCGCTTCTATCACAGTCAATGGCAGCTTCAGCCGCCGAAAGGTCAGCGAGGGCACAGCGACTTAGAAAGCGAGAATTCCCCAGCCAAAAAAATGCCATCCGCTCGAGCATCGCAACTTGGAGAACGGGATCCAACGTCTTGTCGAGGTTGCTACTGGCCGATTGAACTCCAGGCCTTTCTTTCCTTCCGACATGTCAATGAGCGCGACCTTCGCCTCGAGCCTGAATTATCAGCGCTAATGTGGTGGCTGACCTGAACAAAGTGAAATTGGTAATGGTTATGGGGATGCCTGTGCTGCACGAATTCTTCAGTCCTCTCCACGATGTGGAGGTGGGAATGGCGAGTAGGGAAGGGGGAGTCGAGGGAGGGGGAAGCGAACTCCCCCCATATGTGCTCTCACCTGGGGAGAGAGGCGTGGGAGCGGGCGGCGGAGGGGGTGGGAGGTTCATTTGCGCCACCCTCGTCGCCGAGTGATGCGGGAAGGAGGCGGCGGGAATTTCCCGAGTTGGCCGGGGAGGGCCCCACCCCTCGACCGCACGGCGGCCCCCCAATCTCCTCTTATATCCATCCATCCACTCCCCCCCCGCCTCTTCACTTCTTTCGCCGGCAAGAGAGCGTGGGAAAGGCGCGGGGGGAGGGGGGCTGCCCGACCACCTGGACCCAGATGGACCAATTGACAGGGGAGGGGATGCGGGATGGAGCGAGAAAGTTTCCTCCGGATATCGAGCGAGTGACGACCGGCCGCCTTCTCTCGACGCGGCGGAGAGCGACGGGGGGCTGAGTCACGGCCATGCCTCCGGAGCGCCATAATCCCCCACACCCCATCGCCCCCCTCGCGCCTACGGACCCCCCTTGATTGGGGCGAACACGAACCAGCATGGACCCCTCCGCCCGCGCACCACTGCGATCGGGCTTCGTGGCTCGCACACAACTCCGAAGGGCAGCCGCCGTTCCCTCCCCGAGCGATGGCCAAGGAGTCGGTCGCTATCGGGCGAGGGACGCTTTCTTTAAAGGGCGCGATCGAGCCGTGGGATCCCCATCGAACTATCGATGGCCTGGCGCACGGATTGGCGCCCGGGTCCTCCGGGTCCGAAACACGGCGCTTTCGACTTCATTCCCAAGTGCACAGCCACTGGTGTCACATTTTTGCGAGAGGTGTCGCTCGTGGTTTCTCGATTCAAGGAGGGACTCAGTCCCTCGCGCGACTGGGGTCGTCAATTGCCCCGAGGGTGGCGCCATCGAAAGCAGTCGCATCGTGGCCTGTTGAAGCGCGAAGTCGACGTTTCCCATTGAAGTCACATTGCATTCCATCAATCGTGGCTCTTTTGCACGAGTTGTTCGTGCAAATTAATCGGATTTATTCAAGAGAAACGTTCTTTCAAACGAATGGAAAAATACCTAGGCTTTACCCTCACTCACGACCTCTCCTGAGTGAAACACATACGGGGAATATGTGGACAACCTAACAAAAAATTAGGATTAATTAGAAGAGCACTGGGTAAATGTGATAAAGTGCTCAGAGAGGAATAATGCTATCTTTTGCTGTTTAGGCCTTATTTAGAATATGCTGCAAGTATATGGGATCCTAATGAAGTCTGATTGATTTCCAAATTGTATCGCGTGCAGTGTAGAGGAGCTACATCAATAAAACTTTGTTAAAATAACCTTAGTAGCGTATCTAAAATATTAAATTGGAAGTCACTCACAGAGCAAAGGTTAAATTACAGGATAAAATTCAGATGTAAGTAAATAATTAATATGTAAAATAATTAATCAACGACTTAATCTGTATGAAAGAGATATTGGGAACATTTCAGGAGCGTAAAATTAATTAATTAATTAAAAATAGCAATTTTCCACAAAAATATTTTGTGGAAAATTGCTATTTTTAATTAATCATGATATTCCACCATATCACGCCTGAAACGTCTCTTTTTATTCGTAAAATTAATATTTTCCAAGATTTGCTTACCAATTTTTAGAATTAAACGATTTCCTTATAATGGAAAAGAGTGACACCAAAATAAAAACAATGATAATGTTGAATTTCAATTGAATTTTTTATATTTATGTTTTAACTTTATGCCAGAAAAAACATCCAGAAAACCATCACCATCCATCAACTGTTACATGGCTTCAAATGGTGGCAGTCTCTTTCCTTTTACGCAGTATTTTGTCCTTGATTCTAAACCCTAGACATGTTTAGCGATCGATGGTTACACTGTTCCCTAGTTTGGATGGTTTCCATACTAATGGTTTTGGTTCCTACTTAATTAGTTCAATATACGTAATTTTTCATTGCCTTTATTCACGAGCATTACATGACCACAGCTCTTCGTGGATGTTGGATGCCACTCACTCCACGGTTAGCTACGTCGTCATCCACACAATAGCACGCGAGGAGGGCGTGTAGTGTCGGGCCACCACCCGTAAAACAGAATACAACCAAATGCAAAACTAACAAATGCATGTAGACCTATATAGACGTATGTATTCATGAAAAACCCATTTCAACTTACTCGCATGTAAATACCAGCACTAACATACGGATTCACATGCAACTGCCTCATGCATATATACCTCATGCCAACGCAGCGTTTAATCCTGCCCTCGCCTGCAAGTCGAATGCCTTGAATATTTCTGTAGTAACTTTGGGTTTTTACTATTATGATTCCTGACTGTCCGGAGAGAGAACGAGTATTTGAATCTCGTGTCTGTACTGGAGTCTATCTCCCTTCTCTTAATATTTTTGTGGCCTGACCTACCTAAATAGTGTGAGGCCCATGATTCCCTTGGTCTCATAATTAAACTCGTGTGCTCTGAACCTTCCTAAAAGTGAGAGTGGGGCATCTCAAGCGACTCCCAGCTCCCTAATTCCTCTGAATGACCCGTCACAATCGTCTTGAACGGTTTAACGAACCGAAACATGAATCCATTTTGTGCTGTGGCTTATGAATTAATATCTGTTGGAGTTCCCTGCTTCCTCCGAATGTCTAATGGAAGAGACCACCCCCTGCCACACATCCTAGCGGTGGCTTGCAGGGTGCTAAAATATCTTGAATACACCAAGCCAAAGGGAAAGTGACTCAGACACCTGAATCCGAGTGACGCACTGAACACGATGACGGCACGGCCACGATGCGGGCGGAGCGCAGTGTATCGTAATTGCGGCGGCGGGGAGAAGTGAGGGGGGAAACGACCAGAGAAGGGCGCAGAATAACCGGAAGTGACGAAGATCAGTTCGTAAAAATCCAAATGTCTTGGCGGATAGGACGTCCGGTTATGAGTCAAGTGCCAGGAATATTTCCACACCTCCCTTACTTAATTCATATTATCACGTGACGATCGCCGCAATCGGCGGCTTACCGTTCCTGTTGTCCACTCTCGCATTTGATGCCATGACCGAAGAAACGTCATCACCCCCTTTGTCACTGCATTCAGGCGCACGCACGAACGGGGGGTGCGTGCGTACGCGGCGAGTCCTGCGAAACACCCGCACAATGTTCCCCGCCGCAAGACTTCCAGTCATGGCTTGCTTATTAATATTCACACCCGCTTCGTCGCTTGCAGTGAACATACGAGAGCCGTAGTTTGTGGAAACAGTCAGCCCGCGATGCCATTCGATCTCTCCACGAGCATGGAGTCGATTCCCTTGGTGCATCTCGCCAATTCTTCCTTTAATCAAATACCAACTCGGACTGTCAGAGTTTCACATACGAGGTAGGGGGGGCTAACGAAAAATAACAGAGCTCCTTGGCCCCTCGCATTACAATTCCCAAGTTTCCTTCTACTGAATTCCAACTTTTTACATGCCATTCCGCATATTTCCACAGAATGTGTTTTCCTGTTATCTAAAACGGATTTGACACTGCATAATAACGGAAGGTATTGGGTTAATAGTTAAGAGGCCTCAACATATAGAGAAGAAGCAAAAAAAGGCGCTCGCGGTTGGGAAACCATCGCGCCGGAGAAGAGAAGTAAAATAGTGGCAGTTGAAATGCTCGCTTAAGAGTCGGAAGGAAAGCCAGGAGTCGTTCTGTTCAGCCTCGGCGATGCCAAGATGGAGCCCACTCACTCACTCACACAGTTTGGGGACGCTGACTGTTGGAGCACATTATTGGCCATTGGGTACAGAGGGGGATGGCGAGAAGGGAGATGGTCCCCAGGGGGAAACTTCGACCGAAGTTTGGTGCTTCCGCCGGTAGGTTCCGCCACAATCCAGTGACACTTCCATTTCTGACTTCGGAATGGGAGCGGCCCACGGCGAGTGTCGCCGAGGTTTCAATGCGAGGGGTTGGGGTGGAAGGGGGAGCGGGTGGAAAGGGGGGGTGGAAAGGGGGGGGGTGGAAGGGGGAACAGAAGGAAGGTTTATGGAACCGCACCAGCCTTTCGGGCACGAGAATACAGGGGTGCGGGTGTTCACTCCTCCTTGAATGGAAGTGGCGATGACGGGAATACGATCAGCACCGCACAAATTCCAACTCGTGTGGTTTTCTGAGGGCGGCGCGCGATGCGGAGGAACGATGTCGATGGAAATATTGATAATCTAGGAAAATACGGAATGAGCACTCACCATACGGAGCCCAAGACACGGAAATAGGCGTAGAAAGCAGGGCGAACTCACCTAAAAAATAAAATAATCAGTTAGTGAACATTTGAAGTTGCGTATGAACACACATATAATTGGCTGCTCTGCGTTTTTCAACTCAATCCCACCCGTAACACGCTCAACGATCATTTCCACTTACCTTTCACTTCAAGTATCACGATCAAATTTGTCGTTTAATGATAACCAAAACTACCCCATTGGGTGTCAAACTACCGTGGGGGACCTCTCCGGAGAGCAAGGGCGAGATGGCAATCAGGCAGACGTCATTTGATTGAAAATAACAAAGTAATATGCATTGGAAAGGACGAGAGGTGGAGAGAGGAAGCCATGGTATTAAAAGAAGTTAAGAAAAAATGAACATAGATCAGCAGAATTAAAATAGTCCAACCAGGGACCATGAAGTCTCCATAAGAAGAATGGTCTTAATTAAAGTTTACTTGCGAAAAACAATACTAGGTTCGTAGTATGCAGTGCTCATATGTTTGGAACGATAGAGAAAGATCAGGATGCGAAAGGACGCCGCGCAAAATCGAGAAGCATTGCTCAAATATATTCCCTTGGCCACGGACTAAAACCTTGACGTGGCGGGAGGGTTCGTGGCCCCGGGTGACCCCTAGGTCTATGCATGCTAGCGAGAGCAATGATATCGACTCTTGATAGGGGCAACCAATGCTGTTTAGGTCAATGCGTAGGAGCAAGGCTAAACTGTTTAGTAATTGTTCCTCCGAGAGGCAGCTGCAAAGGCGTCTGACCCCAGTGGGGGGTGGCCATATGTGTGGTGGAATCACGTTAGAAATACTATTAGGGGAGGCAATGCTCAGTTTATTTCTCCTAAGAAAATGTGATGGACAGATTGACATTAGAAGGAGCCCAAGCAACTAGGAGGCCCGGCCCTCAGGAATGGCGATGTCTTAGAGCGGAGTAGTAGTAATATTTGGGGGAGGCGACCGACAGCTGAGGTCATTTGTGCCATAGGGGATGAACAGGAAAGGATGAAGGGTGGAGAGAAACCCGGTGTCGGCATTAGCCTACTCTTTACGAAAGGCGCCAAGGGGTCCGCAGCTTAACGTCCCATCTGACGGACGGCGTACTCACTCAAAGTGCCCTCCACTAAAGCACCTAAAGTAGGGATCGAGATACCTCTGAAAAATATTCAACACCGCCTGGATTTGAACCCGGGTCCTTAGGGTGGGAAGCAAGTACGGTAGCCACCGCACCATTCGATCCCCGTCTTAGAGCGGAGATTTGGGGGAACACAGTAATTGAAGGCCATTTTCTCTTACATCAATTTCATGTAAGGTTTTAGATCACATAATTGACATATCTATTATGGGACACGAAGACAACTAGGAATTATTGACTAGGAATAAGCATGGCTTCCTTTATGAGGGCCTTCGCGTTGTGCAGCTATAGAAGATCCAAGTGTTCCGGGATTGACTCCGCGGCGGTCCATATTGCTGGAAAACAGTTTCGCCGGCGTTGCAGTCGGAGTCTTCGGGCCAAAAGTGCTTCTTCATGGTGTCCGGTTCAGCTGGAAATGTTTTCATTCCCCGTCCAGTCCGAGGGAAGGAAGGAGTCCCTTCCTATTCTTCCTTGAGAAAGGTGGCTCGGACCACCGAAAATTCGGAAACTAATGAGTCTCTTTCCTTAGTTGGGTGTTAAGAATGAAATGAGACCAAATAACTGGAATCGTAGGCAATGCTCCCACGTTCCCGACGAGATGTGGTCCGGTGTGGAACCAGCGCCGCTAGGACGCGCTGAGGTGCATTGAAGGCGGATGTGAAAATGAAAGAGAAAGAATTATTTTCGACACCAGAACATTTAAATAAGATAACGTTTCTGAGAAAAGCCACGAAGACCAATATCTCGGCCCTAAGATACCCTAGTGACGCTTCTACCCGGCGCGGCCACTGCCGATTGTGCACTTTGAATGAAGACGCTTAATATTTTCATTGCACTTACGCAAATACCCCGTGGTCCACCAAAAGATGTGTGACAAGGGGGGGCAAGCAAAACGTGTAAAGGGTAAGTAAGTGTAGGATAAGGGACGTGTCAGGATAAGTGAGGGGAAGGGTATTTCAAGGGTCAGGGAAAGGAATAAACGCCATCATACACCTTGGAAGTAAATATCCATGTACATATTGCCATGCAAACTGCCGCGCTTGGTGTATAGCAGTGGGTGTGAGGTCGCCAGCCCTTGTAGCAATTACTGATTTATGTTCCATAATGTTAAAAGGTCTCCATACCGCGCGAGGGAAGAATGATTCCTTATACACGTACATCATCTACGATACATACATGTACATCGACGTCTCCTGCGGTCCATTTCCATCATAACTTATAAATGCGACCCCGCCTTCCAATTCAATTCGTCCCTGGGATTTTTCTAAATCCTCTCCTTCTCCAAATCACCGTCTCCTTCGGTGCTGCATCTTTGGGATCGGTCGGCGGGCGGCCCTGGCGTCCATCGCCGCTCCGTGTCTCCTACGTCCAACGGCAGCAAGGCCTTCGACCCTGGAATCAGTCCCACCAACGCCATCGGCCGAGCGTCACTGCGGCTGGAAGAACGCCCTCGATTGAATGCGGAGTGACCGCGTCGCCCGGGGATCGTGACTCCTGGGGGTGGGTGAGATGGGCGGCGGGAAGAGGCGGGAGGGGGAGTGGGGGCCACCGCGAAGGACGGCGAATGGCGCAGAGGGGTGAGCGTGGGAGAGATGAGGGCCTCCGGAAGCCGCTTCTCTTCCCGCCGCGACCCCCTCGGTCACGTGAACGGGGAAAGAGGCGGCTGGTACGAGAGTGCTCTCACGGGAGATGGCTTTTGTGTGACGCGGCAGATCGAATGCAGCGGAATAGTTTCCGTGCATCACGGTTGTTCTCGGCCGACGGGGCCTACGAGGGGGTACAGTACGAGGGTCACGGTGGCCACTCACTCCAACTCTGGGGGCTCGGACGGGCGGGTAAAATAACCGGGGGTGCCGTGACGACCACTCGGAAGGCGACTGGCTTCCTCTGGTCGGGTTGTAGAGTGGCTCATGGCATTGGTTTCGTAGAGACTGGGATGAGGATGAACGGGGGGAGAGGAAGGAATAATGTCCCCGCACTTCGGTGCCTATTTCCCCTTAACGTATTCTCGAAATTGGGGGCACCCGCACTGCCCCACGCCTCCGTGAAGAGAACTGCAATATGAAATGTAAATATCCGAGGACCTCTTTAATGGGTAAAATTAGGAATTGCTTAAAACTAAGTTTTACGCTAACATGTATATATACATACATATATATATATATACATATATATATATATATATAAATATATATATATATATGTATATATATACATATATATATATATATATATATATATATATATATATATATACATATAATGGGCTGACACAATATAACACAAATAGAATAGAATAGCAACATTTAAAAGGACACTCACACGGTAAATTGTTCGAGCTTTCGGCCCTCTCAAAGGCGTTCTTCACTTGAAGAAGGCCTCCAAGTGTCTTGCCTGTGTGTGTATATATATATGTATATATATATATATATATATGTATATATATGTATATATATATATATATGTATATATATGTGTATATATATATATATATATAAATATATAAAAACACATATGTAGATATTTAGAATATAGAGACACAAAGAAAGGACACTCACAATTTGTTATTTTACGTTTCGACAGCACGGCTGTCGTCTTCAGAATCAGAATCTGAAGACGACAGCCGTGCTGTCGAAACGTAAAATAACAAATTGTGAGTGTCCTTTCTTTGTGTCTCTATATTCTAAAAATCTACATCTGTGTTTTTATACATTTGTGTGTCGCCGAAGAGCGTTCCATTTCGAAGATATATATATATATATATATATATATATATATATATATATATATATAATATATATATATATATATATATATATATATATATATATATGTGTGTGTGTGTGTGTGTGTGTGTGTGTGTGTGTTTGTGTGTGTTTATATAAATAATATAAACATATTATATATATACATACATATATATACATATCAATATAGGTATACCTATGGGTTTGCACCATGAGAATATTTCAGGGGTTTAAGTGAATGCTTTATTATTTTTCCTCCCCCTTCCTTGAACGCCCGTCCTCTTCCTCCTCTCTTGCTCTTTCCAACCGATGTTTGCACCCCCTGCCACACACCTTTTCGGTGGATCGCTAGGTATTTGTGCGCACTTTGATTGACCTATACCGGCGCTCCAACCTTCTGCATTTCCATCGGTGCCAATGGGCGCTGTCGAAGGGTGGTGGCGGAGGGTGCCTTTCACCCAGCATGGGCATGCATCAAAACGGGAATCAACATTTGCGGAGGCAGCAGCAGCAGCAGCAGGGGAAGGCGCGCCGAGGGTTGTTGCTACCATTCCAAATCACCGCTCACCGGAAATGATTTAGCAGTGCTCCAGGCAAAGGTAGGGCGCAATGCGACGTGGGGTAGGGTGCCTGCACCGCGCGACTCGGGCGGCGTTCTGTCCTTACATTCGGAGCGGTCGTTGTCTCGTTTCTCTTCGGGGAGGAAGCGTGAGAAGGGGGTGGGGAGCAGCAGCCAGCGGGAGAGGCGAGGGCTACAGGTACGCCGTGGGGCGGAGAGGCTGCTGTGGACGCGTAGGGCAGAGGCAGTAGTTCCAGGAAAGGAATGAGGGGTGCAGATACGGGGGATGAGGAGTGGATAGAAGGCAGGAGAAGGGGGAGGAGAGAGATGGGCTCTGGGAGATGTAAAAACCGACGCTAATTGGCCGCTGCAGGCGGTGGCAGGGAACCCACCTCCCCTGTCCGTCATGCACCGCGTCAGATATGCGGGCCACCCGCACCCCCTCCCCGTTCTCAGGAGACACGTCCGGGAAGGAAGCCCGAGTTTCCTGGCCACAGGAAGAGGACAGCCCCCCACACGACCAAGGGTCCACCCCCCGCAGCCGCCAACTCCGTCGGGGGGCGGGGGCGAGGAGGTGGGCATCGGCCGCCCCCGCACTCCCAAATTGACTGAACCCCCCCCCCTCCCGCTTCCTCCCTCGACGCTTCCTTCCTCCCGCCCTCTCGGCGATCATCCCTCGCTGATGAAGGACACGCCCCGCTCCCGAGACGAGAGGATAAGTGCGCCCGAAATTAGTCATCAATTGGGAGGAGGAGGGAGACGGCCAGCGGAGGGCGCAGGCGAGGGCCCCCCTCCCGCCTCGGTGCACACCTCCCTGCCGCCCCTGATGCTCTCTCCCGCCCCCTCCCCCACCCACGCAGAAGTGCGACGGCGGTGGCGGCGAAAGCCGCCCCGCCGAATGGGGGCCGGGACAGACGCTCGCAATTGGATTATTTATCGGGTCTTAGGAGTGGTTAAGAGAGCAATTAGGCGGATGCGTCACCGAGGCGACGTCCTTCCCCGACCCCAGGGATGGCTCCTCCTTTGACGGCATCGTGTTCCCCGCGCAGTGCTTCGAAAAGAATTTCCTAAGTCGATGGAAGCAGACCGCTGGGAGTAATTGAATAAGAAGTGGATGACTTTGTACACCTTGGCATAGCGTTCGCGAAAGATGGGAGAATGAGTGAAAAGGTGGAGGGGGTAGGGTGAGCAGCGGCAGGAAAGTTATCGCTGGCATGCGTTGCATTTTGAAAAACATTTTGTTTAGAGCGGCGAAAATAGCGGTGATGAACTGGGTGCACTACTCCTGCCTACATAATGATATGTGAGCGAAATTGGGGCGCGCCGTCATGACCACGGATGTCGACTAACTGCGGTGGTTTTGTACGAATGCAGGCACGCGGAGTGTGTTCGATTGGCATAAACATCTGCAAAGAGTCGTAGGTCGGAAAGTGAAATTGGCCGTGGCTGCCCGTGGAGTGGACGGTGTGCATCGTATAGCATGCCTTCAGTTTGGATTACATCACCAAGTGAAATACTAAATGCACGCCATAAGAATTTTACATCCCGAAAAGCAACGCATCCGCTCAACCCTCGCGCCACAAAACTTGAGTACATTGCGAAAGCACACTCTCCTCTGAAATTCATATTTTACTCAACCCTCACGAGTCCTTGAGGCAAAATTTAGCCAACGCTGGTCATTCGTCACCCTCGAGACCCTTTCCAACGAGTTCGCCCCTCCTTTCCGCCCCGCTCGTTTATTCCAACCGTAAACACAGCCTCAAATCGGTGCCTCCAATCGGTTCCCTATTCTTCTTCTTCGGGTCCTCTCAACAACCGATCTACGATGACCCTTTTTTGGTCCTTGTTACATTTTCATCATTATTGAATGGTGAAATGCTTTTATAGATCCAACATATTCTTCTTTTCCCTGCTTCCGCCCAACGCCCACGCCTCTCATCAGTGGGAGAGTGAACTGCATTCACAGGGTTTATAACCTTGTCTCCCTTATGTCTAGAGTAACTGTTACCAGATGCCGCGGGCAAGATGCACTACACGGCCGTCGACAGCGGTTTACATTGGCGGGCCTCGGTCAATTTGGCAGTAATGCGTCGCTTGAATACAGACCAAATCTTCGAATTGCCTCCCCGTGTCTTTTTTGTTCTTTAGGCGTTTACTTCAGCCATGGTCATGTGGATTTGGCCCCATCCCCATTGCTAACGGTGTTCCTTTATTTCAGTGTTCTCGACGCCTTTTATCTCGATCACCTATAGGAATTCCGCTCTTATTATCCCGAATGGTTTCGATTTTGGCTGTACGTTCACTGACGGTCATTTCGGTGCTACAGTGTACTTAGAAGCTGTCTTCGTTACCTCCCTGGACAAGGTTATGCTCCAGTTATTTAAACAGGTTCCTCTTGCATTCTTTCCTCCGATTTTTTTCGTTTTTTCCAATAATTTCATTTCTTAAGCTAATATAATTGATATTGATATTTTATTACCTGGAAGCCACTGTTAGGGTGTTTGGCAGGAGGTGAATACACACCAGACTACTTTGCTGTTGGATCTGCTTTTCTTTACTCCTGGAGTTTTTACTTTCTACTATTTTATTTGCGGTCGATTATTTCGACTGTTTCTACGGTTTCCTCCAACCTACAGTTTTTTTCGGGACTTTATATTGTTCAGTAATTACCATTTTTTGGAGCAACATTGTTTCACCACAATTCTCCTTTTAACTTTCCGCCATCCGCTTGAAATCCATTCTAATAGCGGCTCCTCTTCCTTCGAGCGTCCCTCCGATGACTCTCCCATCCTTTACAATCATTGATCCCTACAGTACGTTTCCTGGAGCGAAGTACTCACTCTCGTGGAGAGAGTTGGGACGCGGAGGGCACTAGGGGGTCAAGGTCACTACTCCGCTTGCAGCTGGGGGGTCGCCACCGAACCTACTGCTGCTGTGAAAGCAATTGGAAATTCATACCAGAAAGCAAGCTGATGATTGTCTAATGGACGCCACAGCAGCAGATGTCCATAATAATTCAATATTCATGTCATTTATACTGCGAATGAGGTGTTAATGATGAATGTCCAGTAAACTGCGAAACACGCACGTGACCCGAGTCGCGAGGGAAGTGGCAGAGGAGAGTTGATATGATATGTTGATAGCGAATAGCCGGCCCTCACTCCACTGGGAGCAGTTGCCTTCCACCTGAGCTCGGGAGACGGGCACCTCGCGCCTGTCCACGGGTCTCTTTTTTAAAGGCTCTGCCAGTTACGCCAGTTGATTGCGTCGGCAGTGAAAATTCAAATAGGAGAGTATTCATTCATAAACAATATAACTTTGAGGGAGAAATGAACGGGCCAAGTGGTACAAAGCAACACACACGCACACAGCACCTTACGTGACGACGGATGCACCGTGAGGAGGGGGGGAGGAGGGGAAGACGCGTCTGGAGGGGAGGGAGGAAAAGAGCGAGTGGTCCGGAGGGAGGGGATGAATTTCTGTCGGAGACGGAAGTCAGCTGGGGTCGGACGAAGCGCGAGATGACGCCTGGTGGATAAAACGAGTCCAGTCCCGAGGGACATGAGGCCACTGCACCACGACAGAAGAAGCATCCACGGATTTGATGGGAGCAGTGGGCTATTTAAAGGAACACGAAGAAAGAAAGAAAGAAAGAATGCGATTAGGCCTACGAACTCTCAACCTTAATCTCTTTTCTTAATAACTTTTGCATGGAGTAGAGACAGTTGAAATGAGGGGAAGAGAATGGGATGCTGCGTATTCCGGGGAAAGACAATCAGCCTCAGTATGCGTTTCACTGACGACCGGTTGACGAAGGGAGAGAGTGAGGGCGGCGCCGGGGAGAAGATGAAGGAGCCGCCACCCGAGGATGGAGACGGAACGGTGACAAGAGCCAGCCTCAGATGAGCAGAGGGCTCCGCCATTAAGCACGTGCCATGATGTGCCGATGGCCAGAAGGTTGGCAGCGAACGATTGACGAAGAAAGGTTATCTGCGGAGGAGAGACAGGTCTGATGAATAGAAGAATGAGGAATGCGTTCGCATTGGAGGCAGTGGGTCAGGGCGAGTCGATGAAGGTGCAATAGGGCCCTCGGAAAGGGAGGATGAAAGGGAAACTCGAAAGACGGAAGTCGTTGATGAGAGCGAGATGCATTGTACAAATGGACGGCTATCAATGTGAAGACAAGAGAAGGTTGACCGATGAAAAGAGCGTTAAATGAGGATGAACAAACCTCGAGTATTTCCGTTCCGCAGTGATTCATTCGCATACATGTGTAGTTGGTGGATTGTGCGGGCGGAACTAAAGCTCGCAGTGCGAACACCCGACTGTTGGACGGCGCGAAATTCTACGTCACTTCCGCCCTGGCGCGTCAACTGCACTCCTCGCGTAGCCAACGGACGTTCGAACAGCGGCACGTTGTTCGCCGAACACTCGGGAGGTCGAACCAGGGTCTTCGGCGCACGGCCATCTCCTTGGAGGCACGACGCACCTTTCCGACCGCCCCTTGGCGGGAGATCTCCCTTTACCTCCCTGGCAACCACCGTCTTTCGGGACGGAGATTTCTAACGCCTCCATCCAAACCGCTGTCAATTATGACTGGTTCCCTCTCGCCCCTTTCCATCCCTTCCGCCCCTCCGCCCTTCTCTTCACTCCCTACTTCATAAAGGGGGTTGACGCACCTGATCTTGACAACCAACCCCGCCTTCTGCCCCCCTCGCCACCCACGGTCTTGCCCGGGCCGGGCACGGAGGAGGAAGAGGGAGAGGGGGAGAGGAGGCAAGATTGCACCCCCTCCCGAGAGAAGAGGGGGGCGCAGGGTGTGTTGGCGAAGCGAGGGGGAAGGGAGGTCGACCACATCGTGCGCATATCACGCAGCCAGGGTGGTATTCGGCGCGGGAGGGGGAGGGAGGGGCTGGACGCACTTAATGCTCCGTGTAATCTTGAGAGGTTCGACAGTTGAGAGTCGTTTTCGTGCGAAAAAATCGTCGCCGAAAGTCGAAGGTGTTGGAAGCGGGAGGGTAACTCTCTCCCCACCGCAGCCCATCGGCCAATTCATTCGTGCGGAGGGATGGGACAGCGATTCCCAGAGTGCGGCTCCTTTGGCGCCCCTCGAACATCTCTCCGTGAAAATGCATACATGCATTGCCGCCTGCTTTCCATCATGCACACTCCCCCCTGCCTTTGTTATGCATCGCTCATCAAGCTTCACTTCGCGGTAACGTCATGTCACAATATCTTGTGAAGACCCTAGCGATATCTATTCCATTGGCGTGTCTGCTACGAGTATTTACAATGCGATCTTAAAGAAAGAGGAGCATTGTTCAATTTCTCATCGTTTTCATCTAACGCGAGTATGATGGACCTATTGAAGTGAAATAATTCATTCAACATAACTTTTAATTTGTTCATACGAGCCATGTGCCAGATCAAATTATGACCATTGGTATTTTAAATATCAGCAAACACTTCCCTCTAGATTCCACCCCCCCCCCTCGGGATTACCGCTGCCACTAGAATTCGAATTCTGAAGGAGCTGAGGCCCGAAAGAATAATTTCCTCGAAAAAGTGTCATACCTCACGGAGTGGAAAAGCTTCATTTGGGGTGAAATGGCAAGCAAAATATAGAAATAATAGATAATTTATCTCCATAAATTATGGTTAAGTTGACCGGCTATTAGCATTGCAGATTTACATGTACATCGCCCCTTCATGGGGTTGAAGGAAATATAGGTATGACATTGGTTTGTTACAATCATTGGCAACATTTCCAGGCATTGGCCAATAAATTTGTTTCCTAATGTATATGGAATATATTTGGAATTCCAATCGAGCTCGCTACTGAAGTGATATGTCACCACTTAACAATGAGGAGAGGGACATCCCAAGGAGGAGTGAAAGCGATCAGTAAAATACCACCCGTCGTCTGTCAAAATCAAACCCCGTGACAGGCAACCGAGGTGCCAACGAGAATAAATGTACAGTCTGAACAATTCTCCTGATTATGTTTTAATAAAAATTATTAGCATATGATTTTCAGTACCTCAAATTTATCTCGTTAAAGTAAAATTTCGATAAAACAAGTGCCTCCTCGCCTATCGCTTTTCCAATAAGACCGATGAGAGCAATGACAATGGTCGAACTTAAAAAAGTCCGTCTTTAGGTAAGGTGACTCCAAATAATTTACTTTATTATTGAATGAGTTCCTTTTTTTATTTAAGGTGCCTGATGATTTCACATATGCATCGAAATCGGTAGTGTCGCAATAATTCAATTCTGAAAGTACATCAATTATTAATGTCACCATGCAGTACTTACGATAGTGGGTAAAATGTAAAAGTACAGCGAAATATAAGTACTCAACGCCTGTGCTTAAGCAGTAGCAGGAGGCACGGGGCATAGCGCCGAGAGTAATGGGGTGGTCACTCCCCCCGCCGCCCTCCTCTCCTGCGCCGGTGGAGATAAGGGGCTCAGGCACGGGGAGGAGGGGAGGGGAATGCGCTTCGCTGCTCCCTGTGGTGCGGAATAAGGGGAGGAAAGCACCTTTGCCTCCCTCCACTCCGATCCCCAAGAGAGGGGGGGAAATATATATCGAGGAGGGGAGTGTGCGTGCGTGGGGCGAACCCCTCCATCTGGGGCGAGGAGGAGAGAACGAGGGAGAGGGGGGGGGTCGTGATATACCCTCTCCGACGGCGGTGATCCCTGAGTCAGGGTGGACCTTGGTCACAGAGTACGGTGAACGTTTCGGGCGAGGAACGACGGCCTTGTCGGCCTAACGGCCCTATTTATTTCATGTCCTTACGCAGGCGAGAATACAAAGTGTGATCAAAAAAAGACAGGACTGATTTTATGACTTAATTATTTCGACGGATACAGCTTAATCGAACTTGTCGCCCTCAAAGTACATGCCTTGGCGGACGACACACCTTTGCCAACGTTTCTTCCAGCTCACGAACCCTTAACCCCGCCCCGCCTTATGGATTCTCTTCAGGTCTGCTCTACAATTAGTTTTTATGTCCGCAATTGAGTCTAATCGGCGCCTTTTCAAGGTTGATTTTAACTTTGGAAACAAAAATAAGTCTCATGGAGCCACGTCTGGAGAGTGGGGTGGCTGCGGGATCACGGAAGTTCCGGTTCTGGCGGAAAACTCTGTCACGATCAGCGCCGTGTGAGCCGGCGCGTTATCGTGGTGGAAACGCCATTCCATATGTCCGGCCTCTTTCGGCTCACAGCGACCCCCAGCCTCTTCATAACCCTTAAGCAGAAATCTTTGTTGACGGTTTGACCTTGAGGGACGTATTCGTAATCAATCAGCCCTTGCCAATCGAAGAAACACACCAGCAGGACCTTCACATTGGACGGGACATTCAAGCTTTCTTTGGTCGCGGAGAATGAGGACCTTTCCACTGAGAAGACTGGGCCTTTGTATCAACACCATAACCTTAAACCCAGGTTTCGTCACCGGTTACGATGGTGTTAAGAAAATCTGGGTCGGCATTGGCTCGATCCAGGAGTTCATGATAAATGTCCACACGTTTTTGTCTCTGTTCATCAGTCAGCACCCGCGGGACGAATTTTGATGCGACGATGCGCGTCATGCCCAAAGTGTCTATCAAAATTGTCTGACAGGATCCAAAACTAATGTTCACTTCCTCGGATATCTCCCTACCAGTTAAACGGCGATATGCCCGCACCAATTTGACATGGCTGGGGTCTGACGAAAATGAAAGGCCGCCCTGTTCGCGAATCTTCATTTGTCGAGGTTCTGCTCAACTTAAAACGACTGTAACACTCAAAAAACCGGCATTTGACTCATAGCTTCATTAACAAAAGCTTCCTGAATGATTCCTAATGCCTACGTACCATTTTTGCCAAGTTTGAAACAATTTTTCACGCACACAAGCCGTTCCTCTAGCTCCTTCATTGCTGCCGTTGCACGCGGCGACAAACAGGTTAAGACACGTACCACTGCTGCTGCGTAACGTCTACACGTAAACAAATGCAACACTTCTCGTTTTAGTCACCAGATGTATCGCTAGACGGCGCATTGTGTCTCGTTTCGATCCGTTGAATGGTTTGCCCAGAATAAAATCAGTCCGGTCTTTTAACTTAGCCGATGGCGATCGACATTCGATAGCGCGGCAAACGAATATTAATCCCGATTACAGGGCGACGCTTCACTTTTCACTCTATTCTTATTTCATGGGAATTTCATATTTTCGAGTGTGACGAGGACACCCGAGAATGCCATGGGAACACCCGTTCCGGGGTGGAGTGAGTGGCCGTTTCTCCCTTCCTCTCACTGTGCCCCCCTTTCTACCTCCTCTTGCAGTCCCAGCATGCTCCTTGCCCGCTCCTGTGTTTGCCTGCAATTCGCTGCGTCTCCGTGCTCGAAGAATCATGGGTTCCTTTCGGCGGCCTCTCCTTGAGAACACACAATGAATCTTTCGTTTCCCAAAGGAACATACGAGCTTTGGTCAGAATATAATGGGAATTTTTAAATTTCACAGATTTGGAGAGTACGATTATCAAAATTGCTTTTTATTATGTTGGTGTGCATGACCTTAAAGTGTGATGAAATTTTCAGCCGTATTCATTGTTTGCTTTGTCTAAGGCAGCAGTCTATGGAAGGTTAGACGTGTTTTCATGAGCTCGGCGATTTTTGTTTGTTTAAACAAATGGGTCGAAGAATTTTTATTAAAATTTGCGTAAAAAATGAAATAAAGTGTATCAAAGTATGTGAAATGTTCGAAAAAGGACCTACGGTGAGTCTTCTATGAGTAAAACGAGAGTTTACGAGTGTATTATGAGGGCTTCCAAGATGGCCGTGAAGACGTTGAAGAGGACGGACGCCCCAGCACATCGACGACCGATGAAAACGGGGAAATAGTGAAGGAAATGGTTCTGAATGGTGAACGTTGTCAGTGATTGGCAAGTGGCATTATAATCGTGCAGGTCGGACAATTCAAAAGCGCATTATTAGATGTACAAGTTTATTGCCATGACACCCCCGGCCACCCGGGCCAAGAGTGCGTGGCAGGGGGTGAGCCAGGGGGCGAGCCATTAAGTGAGTTAAGGAGGAATGCTGCTCGCAGTCTCTTCCCGGCTACTGTGCATCTTCGCCCGCGTCCCCTCTGCCTCAGCGCCTCCCCTCGCATAGTTGCCGCGAGCAGGGCGCGGGGAAAACGAATGGTTGAATCCATCCGTCCCGACTCTCTTCTTTTGAGGAAACTCTCTGAAAAGTGCCGATGCGACTGAGGCATCTCTATGCCGGATTCCATACCACGCGATCGGTATCTTCGCAAAACGCTAAATCATGCTCTCGGTTTTTGCATTTCTTAAGATTCCTATCGCGGAAATTCGCAGCAACTTCGTGACCGTTTGCACCCTTTTGGGCGATTTTTTCACGAATCTGGCGGCACGGTGCAGAATCTCGTTCATTCAACAGGTTAAAGTGACACCAATACACGAAAGCGATGAAGAATGGTGTTGGGAATGGACGAGGAGAGGATTTCGAAGAAAAATCGATGGATGACCATTACCTGATTAAAAAAGGTATGCTGTCGTACGTGGGTAAGTTTAACAAATGGGATCTTGTTATAAATTGAGAGGGAAGAAAATCGAGCGGGGGCAGATCCCGAAGGACATCGGTCACTCCCCAACGCGGGAATGCCGAGGGCGAGAATCCGGTCGACGAGATGCAGAACTGCAAAAGATCAGTCGCCGAGGGCGGCGGCGGTTGGATGCTGAGAAGCACTTATCGCCCGGAGGTAGTCAGTCGCTGGAGGAAAACTCAGAGGCTGGACGAAGAATCAAGTGGGGAGAGGGGGGATGAGCGAGGAGGTCAGAAAGGCGAGGAATTCCGCACTCCTTAGAGTGCCAATCGAGAGAAGGACGCGTCGCTTCAACACTCACCTTCACATCCGACATGGAAATAACAGGGCCTCCACGGACGGTGGTCGTTTGCATTGCAAAACCTGAATTGAACACAATATCCCAAGCCATTTCCCAGTCGTCTCTCCAATTCCTCATATTTCACCTGCCCTCTGACATCCACAATCCAAATTATATCCCTTCCCTTTCCCACAATTCAGGGCGGACCCTCGCCACCTCCCACGAAACAACACTCCCCCTCCGAAGGTTTCCCTCCCGCTCGCTCCACTTCCCCAAGCCACGCCGGGTTCTGAGCCACCTCTCCTCTCTCCCTCCCAACTGCCAAAGCTAGGACACTTATTTACTTCTGATATTTCTTTTCTCCCTTATCTTTTTCTAACCCTCCTCGCCCCGACCGCTTTTCCCAAAAACCTCCTTTTTTTCGACGTATTATTCAGTCTTATTGGTTATCAGAAATATTCCACTTTTCTGCGTAACATGGCACGGACAATTTTATATCCTGTTTAAACATCCAATTCCATCAACTATCGTAGACATCCATTTCGCATTCGGAAGAGGGTGCTAGTCCAGAAGATAGAGTGTTTCACTTCCTAACCGGAGGCCCCTGGTTCCATTCCCCAAAAGTCACCGGGCACACTCAACTTCACCCACGCTGTGTGATATTTTGGACAATTCTTCGGACCCCTTCCGGGGAAACCCTAGGTGGAACAGAGAAAGGCTACGGTTCCCCAGGAAGGTGAAGGTAGGTTTGGATGGACATAGACTACACAATTTAGCATCAATGCATTTACGTGTCTTTCGTGACTAAAACACAACCCATCGTGCTACTATACAACAAGCCTCGCTTCATCTCCGTATGCTTCTTTCCTTCCCTCGGCCCGCCCAAAATCCCTATCCTATTCCTGCTCCTTACTCGTTTGCCTAGCATTCACCCCTTTATCACAGTTTTTAACATCCCGACACCAATCTATATGCTTTGCATCCATCTTTCCTACCTCCTCATGGTTTCTCCCAACAAACCCCTCTCTTCGCCCTCCATACCAAGTACTTCCTCATTTATTTTCCTTTCGGTCCATTTCACCTTCTCCATTCTTCTACTCACCAAAATGTCAAAAGCTTCCAATCTACGTCTATCCTCCTGCTTCAAGGACCACGTTTCCGCTCCGTACATAGCTACGCTCCATATCAAAGTTTTTACAAGTCTTTTTTTAATATCCTCACTCGGCGTCCCTCTCATCAACTCCCTCCTCCTTGTTAAAGCCTCTTTGCCTAGCGCAATTCTTCTCCTTACGTCCCTACTCCTTTGACGTTGTTGGTCCAAAACACTTCCGAGATACATAAACTGTTCTACCTGCTCTAGTTTTTTCCCTCCTATTTTAATGGTAAAGCTCAGCCTTTTTCTTTCCAGAAAATCGCATAACCTTTGGTTAATTAATATTGATTCTCATCCCAAACCTGTTGCACTTAATTTTCAATCCACACAGCAAGTCTGCAGCCACTTGGCTGACTGACAAACTAAGGCTTGATCATCAGGAAATCTAACTGATTTTACGTAGTCCCCTCCAACTTTCATTCCTACCTCCAGTTCTTTCCATGCCTCTTTAATTATTTGCTCCACATATACATTGAAGAGCAACGGTGATCATGGGCTACCATGCTTTACACCTCTGAACATCATGCCGCTGCCCATCCGGATTCTCCGTTCCCGACTCACCTCTGAGCAGTCTGAAATATGTAGATATAGAAAATAAATACTTGGTTATTCCACACATATTTTTTATTAAACACGGCCTGGGTTTCGACTTACAAAGTCATCATCAGGTCGTATTTGTAAGCCGAGACCCGGGTCGTGTTTAATAAAAAATATATGTGGAATAACCAAGTATTTATTTTCTAAAATGAATCGATACCACAAAGTTGACGCCTAAAACCATTCCATGTACCAATAGGTTGCGGATTAGTCTCCTGACCTTCCAATCTATTCCTATTTTCTGCCAAACATTCATTAGTTTTTCCCAATTCACTCTATAATTGAAAATCTGAAATATACGCAAACAATTTCTAAATATACGTCCTGATTATATTCTATATTACCCTCGATTGGTAACCTCGTTACAGTAATGTCATCGCGCAATCTCGCATCTCCCCTTTATAAACCAAAACTCATCATGAAAACCACTTCAGCAATGGGCAATCAAACTTATGGTTCTGTAGTCCTCACATGATGTAGCCTTTACCTTTTCGGAATATCAACTAACAGTTATCTCACTAAGTCTTCAGATCAGATCCCTTCCTCATCGATGCTACGAATTAGTCCATATACTCTCTTCCTTAAACTTTGAGTAGTTTTGCAGGAATATCGTCTATTTTTACGGCCTATTTTTGAATTTCATTTCCGTCCATGCCCTTTCTATCTCACCGTCAAGTATGTCATATTTGCATACCTATTTCATTTTTCTTTGTGTGTCTTACCTTGCAGGCCTATTTTTTTAAACCATTCTGGTCTTCTATGAAGTTCTTCCATGTCTCCCGCATCTTTTCTTTATCAACTATAAGGTTACCCGACTTCCGATCTCTAACTTTTAACCAAGATTTTCCCTTCTTACTTCCCGATGGTGTTTCGAACTTTTTGTATAGCTCACCAATGCCACCCTTCCTCTGCATGCGTCTTCCACCATGCTTCTTTTGCTTCATTCGTTGGCCATCTCAATTTATTATTTAACTCTTTGTTCTTCCTTCTGCCTGCAACAAGAGAATTCGCCTACATATACGCTTTCCGATCTTTCAAATTTCTCACTCTTAACCGCCATATTTAATTTCCCTCCCAGCATTCACTATTTCATCTCCCATCCCCGCCCAGACCCCTTACCACTCCCCAGCATATTTTCAGTCTTACTTGAAGAAGACCTCGGAGAAGGCCGAAAGCTTAAACAATTTACCGCGTGAGTGTCCT
The DNA here is from genome assembly GCF_022747635.1 of Hetaerina americana. Classification (NCBI taxonomy): domain Eukaryota; kingdom Metazoa; phylum Arthropoda; class Insecta; order Odonata; family Calopterygidae; genus Hetaerina; species Hetaerina americana. Next base: position 1,386,621 of record NW_027287250.1, read on the forward strand.
TTTAAGTGTTACAGATTTATTTGTGTTCTATTGTGCCGTCCCAGTAATATATATATATATATACATATACACGAGGGTCATCCGGAAAGTAGTACCCGTTCGTGAAATAAAGACACAAAAGTAAATATTAACAAACATAAAAAATTTTATTTGAAAGAGGATACTTTAAACTACTTCTCAACATAATCTCCAAGCAAATTAAGGCATTTGTCATAACGTGTGACAAGTTTCTGTATTCCTGCTGCATAGTCCTTCGCCGCCAGCTCATTGAGATACAGGGTCACTCCTTCTTTAAGTTCTTCATCGCTGTCAAATCTTTTTCCTGCCAAAAAGTCTTTAAGCTTTGTAAAAAGATGAAAATCTGAAGGGGCCAAGTCCGGGCTATACGGTGGATGGTCGAAAGTTTCCCATTTGAATTGCTGCAAAAGTTTTTGTGTTATCCCAGCTGTATGAGGCCTGGCATTGTCATGAACGAGAATGACACCAGTAGACAATAGACCTCGCCGCCGATTTTGTATTGCCCGCCGTAATTTCTTTAATGTTTCACAATACGCATTGGCATTAATAGTGTCTCCACGGGCCATAAAATCAATAAGCAATACACCTCGTCGATCCCAGAAAATGGTTGCCATGAGTTTCCTGGTGGATAGAACTGTCTTGAAATTTTTTGGTTTGTTTGGTGAATGAGCATGATGCCACTCCATTGACTGTCGTTTACTCTCAGGTGATGCATAACAAACCCATGTTTCGTCACCAGTAATTATGCGAGTCAAGAAAGAGTCTCCTTCATCAGAATAACGTCCCAAAAACGTCAGTGCTGCAGCCATACGCTTGGTTTTGTGCTCATCTGTAAGCTTGCGAGGGACCCATCTTGCACAAATTTTTGCATAATGCAGATGGTGTTTAACAATTTCATGAACAATTGTTCGAGAAACATTGGGAAAATGCTCACAGATGTCATCAATTGTGACGCGCCGATCGTTCCTCACGAATTCGTCAACTGAGCTCACCAGTTGGTCTGTAATGACAGACGGTCTCCCCGAACGCTCATCGTCGTGTGTGTTCCCCCTCCCCATGTTGAAGTTGCGACACCACCGCCGAACAGACGACTCGTCCATTACATTGTCTCCATACACCTCCTTTAATTGGCGATGAATATCACATGGGCGAACGTTTCTTGCATTGAGGAATTTAATCACTGCCCTCACTTCACAACTGGCGGCGTTCTCAATTTTTTTAAACATTGTAAACAATCACAGAAACAACACAGGCAATGCTAGCGTCACGCAACTTGGCTCAGAGAAGGCAGACAAGCCACTGAAGCTAACTGACCTCGTCCAGCGGCTACTCGCGTCGTCAGCACTTCATGCGGCACGAACGGGTACTACTTTCCGGATGATCCTCGTGTGTATGTATATATATATATATATATATATATATATATATATATATATATATATATATATATATATATATATATATATATATATATATATATATATATATATATATATATATATATATATATATATATCCCTCCCCGGACTACAACCTTGACGTGGTGGAAGGGCTTGTGCGTTCCGATGACCCGATGACCCCTAGAGCTGTGCTGGCGGGAGTAATAATAATTGCTCCTGGTAGGGTCACCCATGCCAGATAGGTCAAAGGTTAGGAGCCAGACGAAAGGTAGTCCACGCAGCGTCTGTTCCTCAGTGAGGCGGCTGCAATAGCGTCTGACCCCAGTGGGGCGGCCAATAAGTGATGGTGTCACGTTAAAAAAACTATTGAGGAAGGCAACGGGAAACCACCTATATTATCATTCCCAAGATTAACATGATGGACAATAGAGATATTTTGAGTCCTGGCAACTACGGGGCTCGGCCCAATCGGCCGTGTGTCGTGCCCGGCAGCGGGGGAGGCAAGGCTTCCGCGGTCGTCGTCCCACGAAACCCTTGCAAACGAAAAACCGACAGCAGCAGGAAACAAGATGCTGGAGAAGAAGACCACATTTGTTAGAATAGGAACGTGGAATGTTAGGACAATGATGAGGACGAGGAAATTGGAGAATGTTAAGCGAGAGATGGAAAGGGGAAATATAGATATTTTAGGTCTATGCGAGGTGAGATGGAAAGATGGCGGGGATTACTGGAGTGATAAGCATAGAATAATATACAGCGGTGGGGACGAGAGCCTACGAGGGGTTGCAATAGTATTAAATGAAGAGGTACGAAGAAGCGTAGTCAACATAGACCAGGAAACGGATAGAATACCACTAGTGGAGACAAAAGCAGAACCGACGAACTTGGTTATTATTCATGTATACATGCCACCGAGCAACCATAAAGAAGAAGAGGTCGATAGGATATACCACCAGTTAGAGGACATTATCGCGTGTCTTCCTGCAGGGAAACATTTGATAGCGATGGGGGATTGGAATGCGATGGTAGGTGAAGGAAGAGATGGTGACGAGGTCGGGGACTACGGATTAGGCACGAGGAATGACCACAGGGAGAAAGCAGTTGAGTTTTGCAGGAGACAGGGCTAAGTTATCACCAACACTTGGTTTAGACACCACAAAAGACACAGGTATACCTGGAAAATGCCAGGTGACTCAGATAGGTATCAGCTAGATTATATCCCGGTTAGACACAGGTTTAGGAACAGTGTGATAAATTCGCACAGCTTACCGGGAGCGGATGCGGACTCTGACCACAATTTAGTTGTTATGAAATGTAGCGTACGTTTCAAAAAGATAAGGCAGGGGCGGCGAGTTAGAAAATGGAATGTAGAAGCATTAAATGGTTTGAAAAGGAAGGAATACAATAATGGCGGTAGAGGAAATCATGGAGGATGGTAAACAGCTAAGTACTATCGAAAAAAATGGGAATGTATCAAGAAAGGGTTGTCTAAAGCCGCAAAAGACACTATTGGAACCGTTAACGCTAAAAGGACTAGGAAACCATGGATCACGGATGAGATGATTACAAAGATGGATGAGCGGTGAAAATGGAAGAATGTCAATACAGAATTAGGCAAAATGAAGTACAAAGAATTGAACAATAAATTGAGGCGGTCAACAAATAAAGCAAAAGAAGCATTGTGGAAGACGCAGTGCGAGGATATGGAAAGTCTGCAGAGGAAGGGTGAAATCGGTGCGCTGTACAGCAAAGTTAAATCTTTATCGGGAAGTAAGAAAGGGAGATCAACGATAGCAGTTAGAGATAAGGCAGGTAAGGTCATAGTTGACACAGGAAAGATCTAAGAGAGATGGAAGGAATATGTAGAAGAACTGTATAGTAAAGAGCTTAGACCAACAAAGTTAGATATTGAAAAGGAACATGACGTAGAGGAAGATAGCTTAGGTCCAGGGATACTAGACAATGAGACAGAAAGGGCATTAAGGGAGATGAAACTAAATAAGGCTGTTGGGGTGGATAACATTCACGTGGAACTTTTAAAATGCTTAGGAAAATGTGGAAGGAAGAGGCTATTTGGGCTGATCCGTAGTGTTTGTGAGGAGAGAATCTGGCCGGAAGACTTCGTGAGATCAGTTTTAGTTCCTATTCCGAAAAAGGTAAAGGCCACGTCACGTGAGGACTACAGGACAATTAGTTTGATATCCCACGCAGCTAAAATTGTTCTTAGGATCATAAACAAAAGGATAGAGAGTAGGGCAAATGATTACTTAGGGGATGATCAGTTTGGGTTTAGGAAGGGGAGAGGTACGCGTGATGCCATTGCAGTAATGAGATTATTAATCGAGAGGAATATAGAACACAATCAGGAGGTATTTGCCTGTTTCGTAGATTTCGAAAAAGCGTTTGATAGAGTGAACTGGGAAAAACTAATGAGTATTCTGCCGAAAATAGGAATAGATTGGAGGAAAAGGAGGCTAATCCGCAACCTGTACATGTCTCAGACTGCTCAGGTACGAGTGGGGAACGGGGAGTCCGGTTGGGCAGTGTTAGGAAGAGGTGTAAGACAGGGTTGCCCATTATCACCGTTGCTGTTCAACCTGTATGCAGAGGAAATGATCAAAGAGGCATGGGAAGAACTGGAGGTAGGAATGAAAGTGGGCGGGGAATTCGTAAAATCAGTTAGGTTTGCTGATGACCAAGCTTTAGTTTGTCAGTCAGCCAAGGGGCTACAAGCATTGCTTAGTGAATTGGAAATTCAGTGCGACAGGTATGGGATGAGAATCAATATTAATAAAACAAAGGTTAAGCGATTTTCTAGAAAGAAAAAGGCTAAGCTGAACGTTAAAATAGGAGAGCAAAAACTAGAGAGGTTAGAACATTTCACGTATCTCGGTAGTGTTCTACCAACACGGTCAAAGTAGTAGGGACGTAAGGGGAAGAATTGCGCTAGGCAAAGAGGCTTTCACAATGAGGAGGGAGTTGATGACAGGGACTTTGAGTAAGAATGTTAAGAAAAGACTCGTAAAAACTTTGATATGGAGCGTAGCTATGTACGGAGCGGAAACGTGGTCCTTGAAGCAGGAGGATAGACGTAGATTGGAAGCTTTTGAAATTTTGGTGAGTAGAAGAATGGAGAAGGTGAAATGGACCGAAAGGAAAATAAATGAGGAAGTACTTGGTATGGTGGGCAAAGAGAGGGGTTTGTACGGAGAAATCCTTAGGAGGCAGGAAAAGTGGATGAAGGGGGTATTGACCGGCAGTGGGATGTTGAAGACTTCAATAGAGGGGAGAATGTTAGGCAAACGAGGAAAGGAAAGGAAAAGGATATGGACGTTGGACGGGGTGAAGGGAGGAAGAAAGTACTCAGAGATGAAGAGTGGTATGAGGTAGCGTAGGATACTGGATTTTATGTTTTGTTAGGAAGCACAAAATATATATCTAGTAGCTGTGTCCATCCAAAACCTACCTTAACCAGTAGATTACCTAATAATAATAAATAAATAAATAAATATATTTATTATATATATATAAAGATTTATTATATATATGTATTTAATATACATATAAATATATATATATATATATATATATATATATATATATATATATATATATATATAGTACAATACACAGTAACACACAATATAGCAAAAACAAATAAAGAACACTCACACGTATTTTCTTGATACTTCGATGGAAACAATCCGTCTTCCTCTGAAGATATAGAAGTCGAAGTCTATATCTTCAGAGGAAGACGGATTGTTTCCGTCGAAGTATCAAGAAAATACGTGTGAGTGTTCTTTTTTTGTGTTTCTATATTGTGTATTACTGTGTATTATATATATATATATATATATATATATATATATATATATATATACTATATATATATATGTATATCCCACTATCACCCATACTGTTCAACCTGCAAGTAGAGGAAATGATTACAGAGACATGGGAAAAACTGGATGTAGGAATGAAAGTGGGCGGTGTATTCGTGAAATCAGTCAGGTTTGCTGAGAAATGTTCAGAGCAAACGAGTTTAACTATGTCACTGATGGAATTAAATGGCCCCGCACTACTTCGGTAGATCAGACCACAAAGATAAAATAAGGGAGATAGATTCCAGTACAGATAGATAGAAATACTCATTCTTTCCCCGAGCATTCAGAAACATAATAGTAAGAAACCAATGTCACTTTAGAAATTTTAAATACATTGAATTTACAAGTCGGAGCAAAGTTAAGCACTGCAAAGATGTTAGGTATACTTTCAGGTGCATGTGTATGTTTGTTGATAATTTGAGTGTTTGCATGTGTGTGGGGTGTAAATGTTCTTCCATGAATGTATGGCATGTTTTTTGTGAATGCATGAATTTGTGGTTCTTGTATGCGGTTTTTTTTCTTTTCTAAATTACGGGTGGTGTCCTAACACCCCCCGCCACACACCCATGCCACGCGGTGGCTTGCGGGGCATTAAGTAGATGTAGATGAAGTAGATGACCAAGCTTTAATTTGTCAGTCAGCCAAGGGGTTGCAAGCATTGCGGAGTGAATTGGAAATTGAGTGCGACGTTTATGGGATGAGAACCAATATTAATATAACAAAGATTATGCGACTTTTTGTCTTGTTAGGAGTCACAAAATGTTTTATTTAGTAGCTGTGTCCATCCAAAAACCGACCTTAACCGGTAGATTACCTAATAATAATGGTATTAGTAATAAATAAGTAAATATGTATATATATATATATATATATATATATATATATATATATATATATATATATATATGTAACTCTAATCGCGTCTGCCCAATGAGCATGCAACGGCATTTCTTGGAGATTTCCACCAGCGTTCTGGCCGCACGCAAGCTGAACGTGCGAACCCGCTATACTGTTGATTTTAACATTAGATTTAAACAATAATGCGAGGAAAATCAGGATCGCTATAAGTTTATCTGAACTATATAACTGTGCGTTTCGCCTCCTCTCCAGCTGGAAACTTCACTCCTCCAAGTGACCTGGAGGGGACGCGCTCCAAGATGTGGCGCGAGGATCTGCGGCCGTGCGCGCGGCGACACGCACCCCGCCGCGATGTGAATTCCACGGGAGCGCCATCCCGAGGAGTGAGAGGGGCAAGAGGGCCGAGCGCGGGAGGGGCGTCGGCGGAGGGGCGGGGAGGGCATAATGGGGGTGAGGGAGGTGGGGAGGGGAGGGGGAGGCGGTTGGGTGGGATCGCTTTGAGAGAAAGAGAGAGTCCGGTGGTTGGACGGATACGACAAAAGATTAAGTGCAAAGGGTGGGGGATTGTGGGGGGGGGAGATTGTGGGGGGGGGAGATTGTGGGGGGGGGAGATTGTAGGGGGGTGAGATTGTGGGGGGGAGGGGGGGTTGCCCCCCAACTCCTTATAACTCAGTAGCATGTGCGTTTCCACCCATTCCCTGGGGGAGGGGGAACAGGGCGCCAGAAATCCCCCCCCGCCTCCGACGCAATCACGGCACCAGGGAGGCGCCAGGGCGGCGCCAAGTGCCCACGCGGGAGAGACTCCCCTTCCTGCGGAGGGAGGGAGGGGGGAGCCATGTTAGGATTAGCTCGGGGGGGGGTCCCCTCCCGCCGCCCGCGCCTGCGCCCTCATCTGCTCTCTTCCTTCTCCCTCGTCCACGAGAACACGCACATGGTAGCACGCGAACGAACGCACAGAAGTCCCGCACCCACTAAAGCTCAGTGGACCCAATTGCATTGCTGCAAAATAGCCGAAGATGTAAATATACAAGGGACCATTAATGAGGCAATGTGTATTATGGCGAAATCTATCTGTAACCCGTTTCTCAAAGCTACAAGTTAATTTACAAGTCCTCGTAGTTCACGGGACTTCGTGGAAGTGAACGCATCCCTAGACTTTTGCCCCCACTTGATGGAAGGAGTGCTATTTATAGAATGGCCCATTTCAAATTAAAAATATTTTGAAGCGGAGTTGTAAATTGGCCTACAATACCACCGCTCAAACTTAGAACTTGTATTTTTTTGTCTCGCCTAAATACGATCCTTACAATACAATCAATGCAGTGCGATAAATATTCCATAATTGTATGTGTCTTTTTCAATGTAGCTTTTGCGTTAAGATTGATTGATGGTAGGCATGATTTCCTTCCAACCGAATTTGAACGCGTATCCCACCCGTCGATTCCGAACGAAACGCTCTCTGTGCAAGTATCTTTGAGTGATGTCTTGAAGATTACGCCGGGATGGGCAGGAGAAGACGCAGAGGAATGAGGTGCATATTTTAAGCGGTCAGTACTTCTGCTATTCACTCTCTCCTGTATTCTATAATATTCTGTCAATTTTATGTCATCCATTTAGATCATTTATAGCCGCCATTAGAAATCCCTCGCATTACCTCCATCGCTTCACTACTTAGCGGCATGCAATAGGTGTTCTACACATTACACTGCACTATTGTCTTCCAAAAATTCGTTAATGCCACGTAGATCTGAAATATATTTCCCTTCAGTATGACTTGTTCAATTATATAATTTAGTTGGCAGCCATTACTATTGCATATTAGAGCCATTATCAACTCTCCCATCATTTTATTATAAAATACTCAAGTTTAATTCCTATCCTGAAGAGTGTGCAAATCTGTCCGTGACCGCAAGCACTCGGACATCCCACGCGTCACTTCCTTTCGCTATCGTTGCGGAGGGACAGGTCTTTTACAGGACGCGAAGTAAAACTTTTTATCACTAATTTCCAACCATACTTTTCTGCCGATGAATTTTTTTCCTTCACCTCTGCCATTAATTGCTCCGCACATGATTTACTGTTCCAGAGATTCCAAATATCCCTCTACTCGATCACATTCATCATCCGTGACTTTCATCCTTCCCACTCAAACCGGATAATGGAAAAAACATTCTTTCATTTGGCCATCATTACTCCTAACCCTTCGCTCACTCTCTCTCTCCTATTTTACCAATTGAATACTCCTTTAACCTCGCATGCCAAATGCAATTAGTTGACTTTTGTGTTTATCATCGGGTATAGTACATCTTTGAGAGGTTAAATGTTCGAATATTTTGCGGAGATTTGCCCAAGGGGGCTGCAAAAATATCACCTCCCGCTCCTAACAACCACGAGCGAAGCTCCGGTATATACCCCACTAGTCAAGCTCTCAAAATTGTGTTGTACCGGAGGAACACGCGTCTTGGAACTTCGAACGCGTTGGGAGTTTGCATTCAAAAGAATAATAGTGGAAATATAAGTGCTGGCTCATTTTTCATTTAGGTATGGATTCCCACAAATTGGAGCCCACCATTATATCTGTTGCCCCAGCATTCCCAAGTGCCCAGAAACATTTCACACTCTGCCATTTGACGCAAAAGAACCAACACGCTCGATTACATGGCACTGCAATTCACACGCAGTATTCCGTCTTTCCCTTTATCTTTGCGAACACCGCTTCCCTCGTTTCGAATGCACTTCTCCTGAATTTAATTCTCTCTCTCCCCTCAATTCTTTCGTCGCCAAAACAGAAACCTCCTCCACTTACTCGCTACATTTAAAATATGTGAGGCGTGGAGACAGCAGTTGGTGGCGGTTCGACTCAGGGCCAGAGAGAGAGTGCATCGCGTCGTGCTTCACTGCCGGCGAGTCACGCGTCATCTGGCCACGAGCGCAATCCGCATCCCATCTCACACCTTCCATCCATTTCATTCTTGCCCAGCACTCTGCGCACGAACGCGATCGGAGTAGCTTTTCGAATAGGTACTAAACTGATATTGACGCAATATCATGAATGTGAAAGTATGTTCATCATGAATCTGTAAAAGATACGAGTTTAAAGAAGTCAAACTCTCACTCCCGAGAGTGGACCACGAATGACTCTTCGCCACGGACGAAGATGGTAGAATACATCAGTGAACAATTCATTGCCTCAAATAAATTTCGAAAAAGACTATTGTCATGATGATAAAAATGTATTACTATCCCCTTAGATGGCGAGATACATAATGGGAAAACTAAATTAGACGGATGATGTGAAAAAAGCAAGATATTTCCAATGCCATTTCTCCCATAGGCCGTCAGGACGTCTCCAAATGAGGATGATCAGGAAAAAAAGTAAGTTATCTATTTTTTACCAGTTTTCTGCTTCTTTATGGTAAATCTTAATAGAAGGTTGTGTAGCAAGCCTAGGATAGTATTAGCACACTTTGACTCGGAAGTATTTTTGTAACTATTTCTAAAAGTTATTTCCTTCGTTGATTTTCGCAACATCTCCGTCGGGCACGTTCAAGTGCTTGGGTGTGTCCTCGTGATTTCAATAGCTCCCAGATGCGGGAAGACCTCCCGTAGCACACCCGCGAGGTGGCTCAACCCGCAGATCATAGAGCAACGGGTTTTACGTCACTCCTTTGCAACGCGTCCCCCAGGCAACCGATTCGCACCAGACAACGACCCCAATTACTCTAATTTGCATGTTCTGTGAGCGCCACGTCATTCCCCAGTGGACAGCCATACACATAGCAGTCTAAGCCCTTTCAAACGCCCGGTGGCCTCCAGGGGGATGCATGGGGGTGATTGCGCGCCTTTGATCGTGGCTCCGTCCCGCACGCCCCTCTCCTTAAAGGAAACCGCACCATCAGGGGGAGGGGTACACAGGTAGTCTCGTCGTGAAATGGGAGCATCGGGTTTTTTTCAAAGCCGGGGGCGGTGGCGGGGGGGGGGGGCGTCGTTACAGGGATGGGTGGGCCATTCGGAGGATTCTCCCCGAAGGGATGGGTGGGCGGAAGCAGCGAGTTGGATGGCACGGGGGGAAGATTGGGGCGATATCGCAGTCCCCAAGGGGAAGAGGGGGGACTTCGTGATAGACACAACTTGAACGGTTTTTTTTACGACTCACCCCCTCCCCCGGCCACTTTACCTGGAGCCATCCCCCGCGGCGGCGACGGCCCGGGACGAACCCTGCGGGAGGCGAAAAGGAGCGAGGGGGCGGGGCACCGATCCGTGCCGGGAGTCAGATTGCGATCACGGAAAACCATCGCGTTCGACGCCGATTCCAATTCTGAGGACGTCTCAGCCTTTTATGGGCGAGGACGGCAATTTGGAGGAGGGCCGGACCAATGGCGGGCGCCCTGAGGTAGCATTCCAACCGTATTTGATGAAAGGCAACCGCTGTAAGAAACAAAACCAAACTCAAGAAAACTTGGAGCACGCGGATGCTATCAATCACGAATCACCAATTGCTCTGGTGGACAATCCGCCGTATTTTCTTGGGATTCTAGGAAGGAAAGGCCAATTATGGCATTGCAAAGTTTCACTATAAGCCTGCTAGATTTATTCAGAGTGAAATAAAAGTGCATAAGTGTAATTAATGTGTTGGGAGGAAGAATTATGTTCGGAGACTCTTGATTCGCCGAGATTGCAAGTCTTTGAGGAAGGCACGGCACACGTGAGTTTGCTTGAGTATTCGTTCTCCCCTCTCTCGATACGCAACCATAACAATTTCGAACCAAAGCGCACGAATGTGCTAACTTTAATATCAACTTAAATATTTATCATTTATGTGCTTTAACGCACTCTAAGACACTGCCTCGGGCTTTACTTGATGGAAGTCTTTCATACTAGGCGTAAATGAAGAAAGGCTAACTTTGCTAAGGTCACTAGAATTTCTATTTTCCACGACTAATGCTTCGTCTCAAGGCATCATCATCACGCTGGAATTATTTCATGTAGTTATTTCTTATGCATGGTGCGTGACTTTTGTCTGTCCGTGTGCTGTGCATGGCAGGTGTGGATATGCCCCCTGCAAAACATCTTTTCGGCGCCTTGTATGGTATTTTGTTGAACTAATATGATAGTAATGGGAGCCACTAGTTGACCACAGGCTTAAATACAGGTTAAATTTACTGCGTAAATTTGAGGCATGTCAAAGGATGTTAAGGAACTATTACAGGTCCCCACTTACTATGGTAGATAAGATCACTAACGTAAAATCAGAAAGATTGTAGTACGGATACATTTGAAATATTTTTCCCTCGAACCATTAGAGATTATAATAGGCATGAGAGCAATCGTGTAGGAGATAATTATAATTGAATTGTCAGCGATTTTATTTGTCGATAACCTGCATGTTCTCTCCTCCATGTTTTTTATTTAATAGACCCATATTTTTAACAGTCCTACGGCATGAAGTGAATATACGTATCCTGTTTTTAAATATTGTTGTATGTAAGTCCTTTCTTTCGTGTGATTAGCGTTTCTCGAGCGCATGAACAAACTAATGCTTGTATGGATTGTATATACCTGTACCCCTGGTATAGATTGGGACAGCAATATCGTTAAATCTGGGACCCGCGATCGCGAATCTTGCAATTCCTTGATAAAATTGGTTCAAAGAAACTCCCTCCATCAAGCAGTACGCATGCCCACCCGTGGAAAGAACATATTGGATCTACTATATTTCTTACAAACACGCCTGAACGTATTATTAGTCCACAGACCACAAAGATAAAACAAGGGAGAGAGATTCTAGTACAGATAGATACAAATACTCATTCTTTCCCCGAACAATCAGAAGTCATAATAGCAAGAAACCGAAGTCACTTTAGAAATATTAAAAACATTGAATTTACAAGTCGGAACAAAATTAAACACTGCAAATCTGTTAGGTATACTTTCAGGTGTATGTGTATGTCAGTTGGTAGTTTGAGTGTTTACATGTGTGTGGGGTGTAAATGTTCTTGCATGAATGTATGGCATGTTTTTTGTGTATGTATGAATTAGTTGCTTTTGCATGCGGTTTTTTTTCTTTTCTAAATAACGGGTGGTGTCCGAACACCCCCCGCCACACGCCCTTGCGGGGTATTAAGTAGATGTAGATATAGAACACTGCCCATCCGGATCCTTTTTTTGATGATCCTTATCAAACTTATCGTCCTGTAGTCCTCACATGATGTAGCCTTTACCTTTTTCGGAATAACTAAAACTGATCTCACAAAGTCTTCCGGCCAGATTCCTTCCTCATAAATCCTACGGATCAGCCCATATAGCCTCTTCCTCCCACATTTTCCTTAGCCTTTTAAAAGTTCCGCGGGAATGTTATCCACCCCCACGGCCTTATTTAGTTTCATCTCCTTTAATGCCCTTTCTATCTCATTGTCTAGTATGCCTGGACCTAAGCTATCTTCCTCTACGTCATGTTCCTTTTCAATGTCTAACTTTGTTGGTCTAAGCTCTTTACTATACAGTTCTTCTATATATTCCTTCCATCTCTCTTGGATCTTTCCTGCGTCAACTATAACCTTACCCGCCTTTTCTCTAACTGCAATCGTTGATCTCCCTTTCTTACTTCCCGATAAAGATTTAAATTTGCTGTACAGCGCACCGATTTCACCCTTCCTCTGCAGACTTTCCATATCCTCGCACTGCGTCTTCCACCATGCTTCTTTTGCTTTATTTGTTGCCCGCCTCAATTTATTGTTTAACTCTTTGTACTTCATTTTTCCGAACTCTGTGTTAACATTTTTCCATTTTCTCCTCTTATCCATCTTTGTGATCATCTCATCCGTGATCCATAGCTTCCTAGTCCTCTTCGCGTTAGCGGTTGCAGTAGTGTCTCTTGCGGCTTTCGATAACCCTTTCTTGATACATTCCCATTTTTCTTCGATATGTTATAGTTGGAAATATAGTTTTCATCTAAGGTCACAACTGGAACGCTTCAAAACCTTTTCAGAAAGAAAACGATGGATCACTTCGGGCCTGCCTACAACGCGAGCCCGAGAGAGGGCACTGCTGGAAAGAGAGAGAGAATGAGCGCCCCTGGTGTCACATTTGCAAATCCGATAGAAGTGCCTAGTGGGCTCGGAGAGAAACCTTGGGCCTGCGGTGGCCGGGAAACGGTGCCCAACGGGGGAGACTTGGAGAGGGGGATTACCTCTGGAGAGGCGTCGTGGGCAGGCGGCTGGAGCGAACGGCGCCTCCCCCTTCCACTTGCCCAGCAAAAGGGAGAGGTGGGTTGTATTGTCGAGCGAGCGACACCGTGTGGCGTGGAGGGCCCGCCCGCATGCCCCCGACCACCCCTCCACTTCTTTGCTTACCTGCCCACTCGGCGTGCATTATTACGCGGCGCGACGGTTCTCCTGTTCCGAGTGGGCCCTGGGGGGGATCGAGGCGACATATGGCGACGACGGTCAGGTTTGGCACGGGGTCCATGATGTAAATGACGCGTGCAGGGGGGGCAGCTGGAGGGTCGCCTCGGGAGGAGGACTCCATCCCGCGGGAGTGTCATGGAGGAGGAGGGGCGGGCAGAGGAAGCGAGGCATTACATGAGCCTGCAGATTCGAAAGGTGTTCTCCTGTGATAAGGGCAAGGAAACATTGTCGCCCTTCCGGGACACGCATTTCACAAGTCTCAGCCGAAAACAAAATCTGGCACGGGAAATATGAGGAGGGCACATATGAGAGAGGCCCACGATATCCACATTCAACCCATGTACGTATAAAACCATTATTACTATTCTACCATTTACATGTGTATCTTGCATATATTGTGTTAAAGTTATTAATTAACCGGATAACTTATTTATTGTGCTCCTGTATGTTATCCTAGGATATTATACCAGTATGAATTAATTTTATTGCTTTTTATGCATAATTTGTGTAATTTATCTGTAAGTTTAATCTTGTGAATGCGTGATGAGATGGCAGAAGAGACCCCATTGTCTCAACCATGGCCCAAAATAAAGACGACTATCTATCTATTAATCCAATGGTAGCCTTTGGTTGATTATCTAGACTATACAGCGGTAAAATGATGCACGTCTTTGCTGCACCTCACAAAAAATACCTGATATCCGGATTGGGTCCGTCATCAATTCCGTATACTTCCTTCCTCCCTTCATCCCGTCCAACATCCCTATCCTGTTCCTGCCCTTTCCTCGTTTGCCTAACATTCTCCCCTCCATTGCACTCTTCAACATCTCACTGCCAAACAGTACGCCCTTCATCCATATTTCCTGCTTCCATAGAATTTCTCCCAACTTGTGAATTAGCTTCCTGTACCTCAAACCTATTCCTATTTTCTGTCAAACATTCATTACTTCTAACCAATTCACTCTATCAAATGCCTTTTCGAATTCTACGAAACAGACTAATGCATCCTGACTGTATGCATTCCCCTCTTTGGAGTGCACTCATTTCACTCTTCCTTTGTTAACATTCCATGCCCACTCTTTATTCCTCAGATTAGAATGCTATTGGGTGAGAGAGAGAGAGAGGATGCCAGTGGCACTTGCGCCAAGAGGACGACCGTAGGGTGGAGGAGCGGGTGGCCGGCCACCAGGGCAGCTGAGGCTCCATCAATCAAAGGAAGGACCTCAGGATCAAAGGTAATGGATTGAAATGTTAACTCCGAGTGACGCTTGCGCTGCATTCTGAAGAGTTAGGGGAAAAACGGAAGGAAGTGGTTCTTAGAACTTAAAGCAGCATTTATGGGAAAGGTCAAGTCAATTTTGATCATAATCCCGAAAAAGTGTAAAGCAGCTGTTTTTGAGGACTATGCGAAATTAATTTGAATTGAAGCCGGCCCCAGTGGCGGTGGGTTAACATCCTAGCCGGCCAATCCAGAGGTCGCGGGTTCGATTCTCCCATGGATGGGTTTTTCTCCATGTAGGTGTGGGTTTTGGAATTGCTTTAATATATTACTGTTAAACGTCCGATGTGCAGGCCAAAGTGCTGTTTTCGGATTGGCAATGCTATATTTAAATATATAAAATATGTATTTATAAAGTTGGTCGCGGTAGTCCAGGGGGTAGAGTGTTGGACTGCTGACCTGAGGGTCCCGGGTTCGATTCCGGGCAATGCACTCTGGGCACCTGCGGCTCCACCCAAGCTAAAGTGATTTTTCGGGTACCAGATCTTCCTGGGAAACCATAACCGGCACAAGGAAAGGAACTGGCCCCCCTACCCTGATGTGTGAATTTCACACGCTGTATAGTGCTTAGTACTGGGTGAACTTTACCATCACCTACTAAACCGACCTTCGGGTTGATTACTGTGTTTATGGTTTATATTTATAAAATATAAAAATCCGTTTCAAATGCAGCAAAATTAATTTTAAGAACAATCAATTCTGCCTCGGCAAAGACCGATTAGGTTTCAGGAAGGGAAGAGGAACGCGGAGTTCATTGTAGCGATAAGAGAATTAACTGGAAGGAACATCGAATATAATCAGGCTATCCTTGTGGTTTTCGTGGATTTGAGAAGGCTTTTGATCGTCTTGAGTGGGAGTATTAACGAATATATTGCTGGATGTGCAAATAACCTGAAATGAAAGAGGCCCTTGAAATGGATGGCATGAGGGTAAGTAGCAGAGACAGAATCGAGGTTTTATTGACAGGGGAATGAGACAGGGTTACTCGTAATGCCTGGTACTTCTCCACATTCTAAGAAAGAAGAAATACTAAGGGCAGGATGGGAAGCACTGTAGGCAGTAAATGCGTGGAAATAGGACTATTTCGGTCAATTTTACAGATGATCAAACAATAGTTAGTCACACAGCCAAGAAATTTCAGTTGTCGTTGAGAGCTACACAGGAACAATGCGAGAGGTTCGGAATGAGGATAAACCCAAGAAAAATGAGATTTTCTAAATTTGGGAGAGATAAGGTAAATATGAAAGGCAATCGACTAGAGCGGGTGGAGCGGATCATGCATCTGAGCAATATTTTAGAGAATTTTAATGGGGACGTCAGTAGGAAAATCACGAAAGCAAACTAAGCATTCACAACAAGAAGAGAATTGATGATGAATATACTGAGTAAAGATGTGAATGCAAGATAAGCGAAGACTGTAATTGGAAGCGCAATGTGAGACCTGGTCTTCGAGCGAAGAGGATGAACATGCATTGGAGTCTTTTGGCTTGTGGATGTGGCGGAGAGCGGTGGGTATAATAAGTTGGACAGAGTGGATGGAGGGAAGGCAGTGATGGAGGGGAGACTGTTGAGGAAGTGGCATGGAGGAGGGTGGCCGAATTAAGACGGGGGGCGAAATTTAGGAAGGAATGGAGAAAGAACGAGGAAGTTCCTTAGATACGAGCCACCGCAAAGGAGTGTGTGGGGGCCATTAGCCAAGCATACACTAAGAAATAAATAACCGCCAGTGGCCCTTTAAACCTACCTTTGAAATAAGCAGAATGCTCTGATTTATTGATAATGTTATTTTATTTAAATAAAACGTAAAAAAAACAAATGTCATTGCAGAAGATTTCAGAAATAATAAATGAGCCTGCCGTAAGTAAGTTTCATTTTGTGTCGTCCTATCTAGGGCATAGCACCGCAGTAGCATGTGGAGGCTGGATCAATCAATATCCTATCATTACCCGGCAGACCGCTGCTAATTAAACATTTAGCAGTCGTGTTGCATCCGCGTGTTTCTGCCGTTTAATTCACCGGTCTGAGCATCCGAGTCACCGCTGGTGACTCGATGTGGACATAGGCCCACAGTGATACCTGGTGACTCGCCGTGGACTACGGACCAGTGGTTGATGCCGCACCTCCCCCTCTTTTTGCCTGGAGAGGGATGTTGATAACGACGACGGGTGACTGATGTCATCCCAAAGAAGCCAGTCTGGGACTCGAGATCAGAGAGGAAGGTTGGGCTGGGCCCCTTCTCCTGGTTGGAAGCGCCATGCCGTGTCAAGGGGTATAGTACACATTGTTGTAAACTCTGTTTCTCCTAAGACTACATTAAATTTGGGTTAAATCGGGACCGCCGTTGTACTTTTCTTTAGTTCTTTCTTTTCCCCCATTTCTATCAACGATCTCCTCTCCACGTCACAACC
The DNA here is from genome assembly GCF_022747635.1 of Hetaerina americana. NCBI lineage: Eukaryota > Metazoa > Arthropoda > Insecta > Odonata > Calopterygidae > Hetaerina > Hetaerina americana. Next base: position 1,403,874 of record NW_027287250.1, read on the forward strand.
CACCAAACTAAAAGCCCCCGTTTACCCTCGATGCAGCCACTCGACTCGTGGGCTACTTTCTCGTGTCGCCAATATCCCCTCGAAGACGCGGGGATACGACATAAAACTCTGGTGTCAGGTGTCTGGAGTTTGTGTTTGGCTTTTTTTTTCCTTTTCCTTGGGTTAAGAGTGGCGTGTTGAGTCATTCTTGATAAATTCCGGGCGGAAACATCGAAATAGCGTGCTCTCTGGGCTTCTGAGTGGAGACCGAGCGGATCACCAGCGAGGAAAACGCAGACGGACAGCCGAAAAAGGGAACGACGACGCACCGCTGGCGAGGAAAACGCCGACGGATCGAGCATCGGAGGAGGCGAGCCAAGGAAGGGCGGTCGATTTCTCAACAACAGTGTGCTGCGGTCGCGAGGGAACTGCTAATTTTGTAAGTAAACCACACTTATTCCCTGTACCCTATCCTTAAAATATTGGGCGAACTTTGAGGTGTCAATTTTGGAAAATGGCCCGAGACGTGGAACCGGCAGAAAGTCGTAATTACCGTGGAATTTCGGAGGCGATGAAGATTATCAGTGAATCTTTTAGCGGGAATAAAGGTAAGCTGCAAGAATTCATAGAGAATGTCGACGTGGTTTTTGATCTTGTTGACCCTGCCGCGCATGATAGGCTGTTGAAATTCGTGAAGGCGAGGATTACGGGTGATGTGCATTCGAAAATTTCAGCAAGGGTTAACACGCACACGTGGCCGTTGGTTAGAGCTATTTTGGAGGAAAATTTCGCGACGAGGCGTAGCTTGGACTTCTACGCGTGTACCACGTTTAATTCTAAGCAGGGTCCTAGAGAGTTGGGGGAGCCGAATGGATTCCATGCAATCCGATCTCCGTGAGGCCGCTAAGAGAGTGTCAGCTCCTGAGGAAATTAGGGGGGCCGTAAACTTAGTTGACCACTCGGCTAAGGCATGCTTCATCCAAGGGTTGGCAAACGAGCGCATCCTAAATATTGTGAGGAGCAAGGGGGAATTGATTATGTTGCCCTATGCTGTGGCAATAGCACTGGAAGAGGAGAGCGCTATCTTGTCGCTGAAGGAAAGGGAAACTCTAAGGCATCCTTTTAGGTGTGAAAATTGTGGGAAATCTGGTCACATCTCGTCACAGTGTTTTCTAAAGGGGTCTAAGTCAGATCAAGCCAAGGGAATACATTTTGTGGGAGGAGCAAGTAATCCTGAACATGTGGGAAATTGAACGCGTGTGACACCATCAAATCACTCAGAAGAAAAGGATGTTGCAGGGCGGCCGAAAGGAGTAAATGTTTCCGGTGTGGAAAATATGGACATTTCGCCAGGGATTGTCGCAGTAAGGGGGAGTGGCCCCAACATTCGAAACCACTACTGAGAGGAGATGACGACACAGATGGAAAAAGGGGTTTTAAACCAGCAGCCGTCAGGCAGGTAAATAAGGCCAAGTTCAATGAGAATGATGGTGGAGATTCCGTTACCTTCGAATGCAATGAGTGTGAGAAGGGCGAGTTGTGCTTGCTGTTGGACACGGGGGCCGTCGTAAGTCTAATTAAGGGGAATTTATTAAGGAAAGGCACCAACTGTTTCCCCGAGGAGAGAATAGATCTAAAAGGAATAACGGATGGTCTCATGCACATCGAAGGAAGAGTGAATTTAACGTTAAAGTGCCAGGGTAACGAATCCACCGTCGAGTTTCACATAATAGACGAGTCCCGTTTGTCTCTTAGCTTTGATGGAATCTTGGGAAGAGATATGCTTGGGGAATTAGGTGCTGTGGTGTATGTGGAGCAAAAGAAGGTATACATGAGGGGACTGATGATGGAGATGGATCAGCGACCGGGAGCAGAAAAGGAAATGAGAAGGAAGCTGACGATTCCCGCCCGCTGCGAACGCTGAGTAAAGATCCCAACCCCATCCACAGGGGAAGGTCTATTGGCAAGGGAGAAATTACGGGAAGGGGTTTATCTGGCTGAGGCTTTGACCGTTGGAATCTCCGGGGAATGTATAGCCAGCATAATTAACACCACCGAGGCGCAAGAAGACTGTGAAATACCCCAGAAATTATTGGAAAAGATAGAGGAAGAGCCGCTGGTTGGAATTTCACATGTGGAGAGACGAGACGTCACACGGGCAAGGCTACTTAAAGAGCAGCTAAGTGTTGGCCCTCTAAGTAAATCAGAAACTGAAGAGTTCCTAGAATTATGCATGTCATACCATGACGTATTTTTTTGCCTGGGGATAAACTTACTTGCACTCCTGCCGTTTCACATACAATTACAACTCCTACCACAGAAGAACGCATCGCCATCAACACTCGTCCATACCGTATTACCGAAGCCCACAAGGAGGAGGTGCGGAGACAGATCCAAGAAATGCTGAGAGACGAAATAATAGCACCCAGCAAAAGTGCATGGAACTCTCCGATACTGGTTGTCCCCAAGAAAAAAGACGCGCCCGGGAAACAAAAGTGGAGACTCGTGGTTGTTTACCGGAAACTGAATGACGCCACGGTGGGTGATACGTTTCCGTTCCCAAATATTACGGAAATACTTGGACAACTTGGCAAGGCAAGGTACTTTAGTACTCTAGATTTGGCCAGTGGCTACCACCAGGTGTCTATGGAGGAGAGAGACAGATGCAAGACGGCATTCAGTACGGGTAACGCCCATTTTGAATTTATAAGAATGCCGTTTGGCCTCAAGGAGGCCCCCGCTACATTTCATCGGTTAATGAACACCGTTTTGACTGGGCTACAAGGGCTGCGTTGTTTTGTTTACCTTGATGATATCGTTGTTTTTGGAAGTGATTTTAAGTCTCATAATGAAAAACTGAGGGAGGTATTTGAGAGACTGCGTGGGTGAAAGGTACCGAAACGAAACTGAAACTACAACTGGAAAAATGTGAATTTTTACAAAGGGTAGTAAACTAATTAGGGCATGTGATTTCAGACGAAGGTGTGAAACCGGATCCTCTGAAGACCAAGGCGGTAGAGGAGTTCCCACGACCTACCAGCACCATGGAATTGAAGAGTTTTTTGGGACTGTGTGGCTATTACGGAAGGTTCATCTCTAGATTTTCCCGAGTCGCCGCACCCTTGCATGGATTGCTAAAAAACGCGGTTAACTTCAAATGGGAGGACGTGCAGGAAGAGAAGCCTTTCGGAGCCCAAAGGAATGTTTGGTGGAGGAGCCAATCCTCCAAAATCCTGATTTCACGCGTCCTTTCACCCTTACTACGGACGCTAGCAACAGGGCTCTGGGGGCCGTTTTATCTCAAGATGCATCAGGAAAGGACTTACCAATCGCTTATGCAAGCCGCGCATTAAATAAAGCTGAGATACATTACTCGACATCTGAAAGAGAACTCTTAGCAATTATGTGGGGGACACAGTATTTCCGACCGTATTTGCATGGCTGAAAATTCACTGTGGTCACCGACCACAAACCACTGACATGGCTAACGAATGTTAAGGAGCCAAGCTCGCGGTTGATGCGGTGGCGGATTAAATTAGAAGAATACGATTTTAAGATAGTCTATAAGAAGGGTTCTATGAACACTAACGCCGATGCACTCAGCAGGATATGTGTTGTAGATTCCGGCCAGGAGACTGTGAATGAAACGAGTAATAGCGACCAAATTCCAGTAGGAAAAAGGAGGGAATTATTGCACGAATTTCATGATTCGCCCGTGGGGGGACATCAGGGCGTGAACCGCACTTATAACAGAATGAAAATGTATTATGAATGGCCAGGAATGAAGCGTGATGTGCAGGAGTATGTTCGATCTTGTGAGTCATGTCAGAAAAATAAGGTGACTCAAAGGAAAACCAAAATGCCGTTGGTCATCACCACGACCCCGGAGTTTGTTTTCGAAAAATGTAGTGTGGACATCGTGGGACCTTTAACTGCGACCTCTAGTGCAAATAAGTATCTGCTGACATTTCAGGACAACTTGTTGGAAGTCATTCCGCTACCTGACCAAGAGGCATCAACGGTGGCCAGAGCGCTGGTGGAAATGATAATATTGAAGCATGGAGTCCATAAGCTTCTACTATCCGACCAAGGGAGCAACTTCCTCAGCGAAGTATTCAAGAGCACCTGTCGCCTGCTAGGAATAAAGAAACTACAGACGACAGCCTATCGGCCGCAATCAAACGGCGCCTTAGAAAGAAGCTATAGGACACTGACGGAATATCTCAGACATTTCATTTCTTCCAAAAAAGCAAACCTGCAGCTATTTGAAATGGGGGACAAGGTGCTGCTGTATGACGAAAGTGTGCGTCGAGAGAGATCGAAAAAACTGTCTTCCCAATGGACGGGTTCTTCTGAGGTCATCGGTAGGGATGGGGTGAACGTCACCATTAAAAAGGGGAGGAGAAAAGGAGAAGTAAAAGTTCACTCCAATCGCCTAAAATTGTTTCTCTAACTCTCTGCGGGTAGCCTGAGGATGAGTCCCTTGGTCTCCTTTTGTTTACTGCTGGTGACTTGTGCCATGGCCAGAGATTATCTGCAGGAAACATACGAGGGACTTCAGATGAGGCTGACGCGACTTTTTATATAAATAGGATAACTCAACTCGAGAAGGAACGCTCTCAATTCCTTACTATAGTTGAACAACATGTAACAATGCTAAAATCCACCATTTCCACAGTGAACAGTACTTTAGCGGAATTGGAAACCAACCAATTCTGTCTGAGGGGTTGGAGAAATTGAGACATTATGTAAATGAGTTAAAAGGGGGAATAAAAGGTCCAGAGTGCCTACCTTTCACTGACGATAACAGCTGATGAACATTTGACCTCACTAATCCGTGCCGTGGATGATGCGATTCATCAATGCGAGACCATCTTGGATGCAATCGTTGGTGCACAAAAGGGGGTGTGGCAGCCACAGATAATTAGCCCTGACGATGTGATTAATATACTTAAGAAGGAGCAACCAAATTTACCCAAAGGACTATCCCTTCCTTTTCCCCCGAGTGTGGTTTACACCAATACTATTGTAAAATTGTTAAAACTGGATGTTTTTTTATCCAAGGATTTGTTGGGGTACGTGTTATATTTGCCCCTCTGTAATGAAATTAGATTTAATGTGTACCATGTGTTGCCTTTACCTACTCTTGTGGAAAAAAACTAAAAATAAGTTCATTTTTATTCAACCTAATCAGCCGTATCTGTTAGTAGACAAGATGAAAAGATATTTTTTGAAGCTATCCCAAGAAGAATTTAAAAATTGTAAGAAAATAACTAATAATTGGAGAATCTGTTGACAGTTATATCCATTGCAAGTATTGCTGATCCACAAGGATTGCGAAGCTGGCATGTTGCAAGCAATTAATGCAATCCCTTCGTTTTGCGAACGTAAAATCGTGGAATTAAACCAAACGGTATGGATACCTACCGGTTCCAGCAACTGGTTATATGTTGCGCCCCAGCTCAAAAGTGTAACCCTTCTATGCAATGAAAAGGATCCTTACGATATTATCGTGCATGGGACGGGAAAATTGACCTTTCTCACTTTTTGCAAATGGTACGGTCTGGGAACAGTTTTGCAAGGAGAATTAATTGTGAAATCTAATTACGCTAATAAGGATTTCATTCCACCTCTAACCTTAAATTTTGATTGCTGTGTGGAGGAACGAGAGCCTACCTGGGCGCAGCTAGAGGATCAATTACCATTGAGAGCTTTGGTCCGCCACGCGGCGGATTTGCGAGTTGCAAGTGTGAAAGTATTGAAAAAGTGATTGAAAAGACAGAATAGGAAAATATTCACAAAAGTATCCATTCTCATCTCTCTGTGATGGGATACCTGTGTATTTGTCTAGCTATTTGCTTTCTAGTATATTTTTGTTTATGTAAATGTTGCTGTAAAAGGGACTGTAAACGTAAAACGGACGGGAAAGGGAACGATTGCAGAGATATATGCATCATCTTCAAACCTAAGATTATAAGCAAATTTCATGTTTCAAATGAACAATTACCGTCTACAGTCGGTACGCCTGAGGTAGATTCTATTAACAATGCCATGGAATTATACGCCCTCAATCATTCAACGGGAAATACCCAACCACCACTGCCTCCAAATGTTTCTGGTAATGTAAGAGGCAGAAGAAAATTGGTTAAGGTGTCCCTGTACTCTAAAAATATGTAATACTAAGGCTATCATGCCTGTGTACTCATAGTGAATCTTCCATCAAATTTTGTTTTGTACCTATGATTGTATTTTATACTTGTGACATGTTAGGCAGGATGTTGCTATGGGTAAAGCTTTCAGAGACTAGTGCGCCAATACGTGTTTGGTGTCGAGAGAAACAATGTTCACCCCTGTTTCTCTCTGGTGATGGGGGGACGTGTTGCATCCGCGTGTTCTGCCGTGTGATTCACCGGCCAAGTAATGGCGTGGCCGAGTCACCGCAGATGACTCGATGTGGACATAGGCCCACAGTGATACCTGGTGACTCGCCGTGGACTAAAGACCAGTGTTTGATGCCGCACCTCCCCCTCTTTTTGCCTGGAGAGGGATGTTGATAACGACGACGGGTGGCTAATGTCATCCCAAAGAAGCCAGTCTGGGACTCGAGATCAGAGAGGAAGGTTGGGCTGGGCCCCTTCTCCTGGTTGGAAGCGCCGTTCCGTGTCAAGGGATATAGTACACATTGTTGTAAACTCTGTTTCTCCTTAGACTACATTAAATTTGGATTAAATCGGGACCGCCAATGTACGCTTTCTTTAGTTCTTTCTTTTCCCCCATTTCTATCAACGAACTCCTCCCCACGTCATAACTCCCCAAACTAAAAGCCCCCGTTTACCCTCGATGCAGCCACTACTCGACTCGTGGGCTACTTTGTCGTGTCGCCAATATCCCCTCGAAGACTCGGGGATACGACAGTCGTACCAATGGAGAAAAAGACTTTCGCTTCCTCTCTAGGGGTCTGAGAACATTTATCTAAGATATCGCCCTCGAATGTGAATTCGCCAGCAGTGGATGCGTGCATGCCTCAGATACAAGATCATGACAATCGAGAATGAGTGACCTGGTCCTTTGATGTCGAAGTCACGTCGTGCTCGGCCTGGGTGCCGGGCCGTGACCCGGGAGCATTTTCATCAGCAGTCATATTCACCATCGAATTCGCACAGCGGGCGTGTCACTTGGCGATTCCCACGGCGAGGGTCTGACTGGATGCAGCATCCATGAGGTGGGCCCCTTGAAACTCGAACTCTGAACTTCGGACGGCGTGCTCGTCCTGCATGAATGGCCACCGACCTGCGTCCAGGGGAGGCGCACTAGACAGGGCCTTCTTCGCTCGCTCTCTCAATGTCACCGAACATGTCACGCCCTGGGGGTTCGTCCGAGTATTCGCCGTTATGATCACTGGTGTCGCCCCTATGGCTCCGGGCTTCTGCAGTGTCGCACGCCAGTGGGGCCCTTGCTCCCCGTCAGGGGCCGCTACAACGCTCTGAAAAAAGAGGACTGTTTCCCAGAATAGGCAAGCATCGCAGGTGGTTCCGTCGGTGGTATCTCTCCGCCACAAAGCTCGCCGTACTTCCAACGTCCGCCCATTTCCCGTTCCCGTGTACGACCACTGCAGCAGCCGCGAGGAGCATTCGGCGAAACACTCCTCTCGCAAGATTACTCCAGCAAACCACGCTGATAAGTTTCGATGGCGTCTTATTCACTTCCAGCTCAACAGCGAACGTAAACATACCGCGTGCAGCACACTTGGTGACTCCCTCTGGACATCCACTTAAAGGTCATCGCCGCGTTTGAGGTCACCAATCGAGGAAATTTTCAAAAGACCCCGATCCCACCGCTCATATCACCCCCAAATCAATTCTACGGCTTGTTTTGAGGGAAATCAATGCTCCCTTTGCTATTAATTTGCTGCGGTGCATGGCGGTATCCCGAGGGAAGGGATGCAGGCGAACCGGAGGAACGGAGGTGATCCCCGCGGGGGATATCATTGCTGTCGCTTGTGAGGGAGTGAATGCCGCTTTTTAGTGTTACTTTAATTTCTCCTTTTAAGCTGTATGATTAGTGATTCGTTTGTTTCGCTGGAGATTTCATGATAAAAAGCCGCCTTCCTTCGTAAGACCTGACATTTTTTCTTCAATTGATCGAATCTATATTCCTGGGCTGGGCAGTGATAGCCAAATGCAGACGGGAACTCTTCTCCGCGCTCACCAATTTACTTCAATTCGCGAGAGCACTGGTAGCAATGATTCAACCCCACAAAAGTGCAGTGGGCTGTGCTTGCCTGCAGGGTGTACCTTTTACAGTCGACACGTCGGTCCAGAGCGTATTCGTTTGATATTAATTTTAATTCGCCCCCAATTAAAAACCAACAATTAAGAATGATTTCAATTTTTGGAAAGACAAATAGATATCTTATCTTTATTCATTGATATGCCCTGTTTTTAGATAATATTCTCATCTCAGGATGTAAATACTACCTTGATCAAAAATTTCCCGGAATTTATTCAGAAAATTAAAAATACAAGTTTATTCATCTAAATCTATATTGTCCCCTTCAAAGTAATCCCCATCGACTGCAACACACTTATGCCAGCGCTTGATCCAATCCTCGAAACATTTTTTATATTCGGTTTTCGGTATGTCCATCAGTGCTTCCTGCGATTTTTCCATTACTTCCTCTCGGCTGCTAAAACGCGTTCCCCGTAATGGTTTTTTAACTCGATTGAACAGAAAGAAGTCACAGGGAGCCAAATCAGGTGAATTCGGTGGCTGTTGGATGGTATTTGTTGCATTTTTCGTCAAAAAATTACGAATAATGATAGCACTGTGCGACGGTGCGTTATCATGGTGCAAAATCCACGAGTTTTCTGCCCACATTTCTGGTCTCTTTCGGCGAATTGCTTCACGCAAACGTCTCATAACGCCCAAATAATACTCTTTGTTTACTGTCTGGCCTTCTGGCAAAAATTCATGATGCACTACACCGTTGTAATCCATGAAAACCGTCAGCATTGCCTTCTTTTTTGACTGAAAACGACGTGGTTTTTTTGGTCTCGGCTCATTTGGTGAACGCCATTCACTTGCCTGACGTCTGGATTGCGTGTCGTACTCATAAAACCACGTCTCGTCTCCAGTAATGATCCTTTTGATGAATGTGGGATCGGATTCAGCCTCGCAAATCATGTCTTTTGCGACGTCAACACGGTCTCTTTTTTGCATGAAATTGAGGTCTTTTTGCTGCTACACGACGGAAACCCAAATCATTAACCACAATGTCTTGGGCGGATCCATAGGCAATGTTCAAGTCCTCCGCTATTTCTCTGATGGTTAATTTGCGGTTATTGACCAACATTTCTTTTACTTTATCAATTTTTTCACCGACTTTCGATGTCGATGGTCTGCCACTGCGTTCATCATCTTCGATTGACTCACGACCACTTCTGAACCGCTCGTGCCACTGGTAAACGACCGTTTTTTTTAGAGAATCGTTGCCGAAACACTTTTCCAACATTTCCAACGTCCGTGCGCCACTAAATCCGTTTTTTACGCAAAATTTAATACAAGTTCGTTGTTGCAAATTTAAATCCATTTCTGCAATTGTAAAAAATCGCCAACACACACAGAGATAGATGTACTCTTGGCTACGTAACTTTTGCAAATGTCAAGTTATGACACTAAGATTTAAAGGGAATATCAACAACAGATGTACCAATTTAACAAAAAAACAGAACTCAAATCGGAACGATGGGAGCGCCACACGGTGGTTATTCCGGGAACTTTTTGATCAAGGTAGTATTTCATTTTCGTAGCAATAAAGCGACTTATGAAGGGAGATGGGAGGCATCCTGAATTAAAGAGTGCCTTATTGTAGTGTCGGATATCAGGCTATACTTTATTATGAAGGTATCGTCATGCTGTTTTATAGCACGTGCCCATTCAAAAACTTCCTTAACAAGTAGAGTACCAATAATATACCGATGTAATGAACTTCTTTTGGCTCGAGCAGACCGTGAACACCGAAATAGAAACCGTAGAAGCTCCACTAAATGCCTAAGGGTAACCCTCACTCACGACCCCTCGTGGGTGAAATGCGTACGGGGAATATGTGGACAAGCTAAAGAAAAATTAGGATTGATTAGAAGAGTACTGGGTAAATGTGATAAAAAGTTTAATAGAAATGTTATCTTTCGCTGATTTGGCCTCATTTAGAGTATGCTGTAAGTATATTTAATCCTCACGGTGTTGGATTGATTGCCGAATTGGGTCGCGTGCAGCGTAGAGGAGCTAGATTGGTAAAACGTTGTTATGATAACCTTAGTAGCCTGTCAAAAATAAACAGCTAGGCTGGGAATGACTTATTAGATCGAAGGTTAAACTACACATCATATCTCTTGCATGAATTGGAAGGACGTCGCACTAATCAACCCTAAGGTCGCTTAGGTAGGTTGTTGTAGAGTTCCCCTAAACGACGCGTGAAATTCACACATTAGCAGGGTAAAAAGGGGAACCGGGTTCTTTCCCTGTGCCGGCTATGGTTTCCCAGGAAGACCTAGTACCCGAAAAATTACCATGTTACGCGTTCGGCGGAGGGTACCCAGAGAGGCTTGCCCGGGAATCGAACTCGGGTCCTTCAGGAGTCCAACGCCCTACCCCTGGGCTACCGCTAGGTAAGGTCATATTCGGGTCAAACCTGCCCTTGTGTGTATCATCCCCTGCCATACACCCCGGTGATAGCTTGTAAGGTGCTAAAATATCAAATGTTTGGTGAGCTTAGATCAACTTCCTGTGGATATATTTTTGTTACTCGACCATAGAATTAAATCCACGGAGTAAGATTACCGGTATAACTCGCACCCAATAGCTTTGGAGGAAGAAGTTGAAAGGAAATAATCGAAGTAGCAGAATCAATCATGAAGATGAACATAGCTAAAAAAAAGAATAGAATCCGCTGGTGGGGCTTTTGCTTTTCCAAGCAATTTCAGAAAATTCAGAAGCCCTGAAGACGATGACCGAGTCGGACATCGAAACGTCGGCCAAGATGGACGATATAACCCGGTGGAGGACCCGAGAGGAATTTACACAGCTGATACGCCGGGAAAACACCAAATCTTTTATCAATTTCAGAAAATGTCGCCACGCAGCGTCCGCAATGGCAGCGATAGCCTTTGACTCTGGAGGAGCAAAAGCTTGAAAAGAATCAGGATCAGGAGATGAGAGTTGCTTCCCGAGGACGGATATGTAATTTCGCCCTGCGATCATTTGCTGCGCCCCGCGCTAATATTGCTGAAAGAGTTAGGCAGCGCCCCACAGGCCGATTAATTTATATCGCGGTAGATGGCACCACCGTCGTTGAATAATCTGACGCTGCATTGCACGTTTGACTGTATTGGTTTGGTTCGCACTTCTTTTAATTGGTCAGCAGCAGAGTAATCGGCAAGTACCGCATAGAAAATGGCCACGGTCTTCTTAGCAGAATAGATTGATTGACCTTGGCCGCTGCCCTCCTCGGCGCCGCGGCACTCGAAAAGGGCGTTCGTTCCTTGGTCGCCCGCCGCGGCGAGAGGGAGGGGGGTGGGAGAGACGACGCCAAGGGGAATCGGCGCCGCGACGCCCCAACCCCCTTGAAATGCCCCTCCCGAGGGCGGGAGGGGGCGTCCTCTCCTTCCGCGGCGCAGGCAGGGACCTCCGCGGAGAGGGCGCCTCCGGAGCGCGGAGCCCCGGGGGGGGGGGGGCGTGGCGAGAACGGGAAGGGGGCGGCCGCGGGGAGGGGCGAGGGCCGGGGTGGAAATGGGGCAATCAATTTGGACGCTCTCTCATCGCGAGAAAGTGAGAAGCACTTTCAAATGTGCTTTTTCCGTTAAGAAGGCGATTAAAGTGTTCCTATCAAGCCGTCTTTGCCAATTCGATGCCTAACAAACAAATTACAGGACAAGTTCTACGGTCGTGATAAGTTAGTCCCTCAGAGAAAGCTACATTTGTCGTGGTGGTTGATGGGAAATGAAATCCCTCGGCAATGACCAACCCACACCACATTGCTATTAATTCTAATTACGACCATTGGTTTACTTTTGACTCTAGTTTTCTACTTCTAACTCAAGAGTTGGCTAAATAGCCAACCAGCGGGCCGGAGGGCTCGGTTCCCGCCCTGACACCCCTGATGGCACCATCAGCAGCGCCGATTCGAAGATGCTGCGATTGTCTTCCGCGGATTACAGATATTCCCGGGACAGGAAGCAAAGGACCGACCGACAATTGCACCCCGTCGATGCGTGGCTTTCACTCGGCGAAGGAGGGCTAACTAACACTTATTATACGCACGCGAGGTGAGCTCTAACCTCTCACCCATCGCCCCTGAAATGATCGCTGGGATCACTGTTCGCTGGTTTTTTAAGGAATAGATTTTCCGGATTAGGGGAGTGGGGAACAAGGCGGATTACCGCCGAATTACTTGGGAGCAAAGCGTTCAAAAGAAATCCCGCATTATTCGCTCTGAATGTATTGAGTGCGGCGTGACATGGAACGAAGGGGAGGGAGGGGAATAAATGGGGGGCGCCGCGGGTGGGCCGAAGCGGGAAATGCTATTTATTTTCAATCGATACGATTACTATTTCGCGCGGAGCGATCTCCAGGCGGGAGTGAGAGGCCGGACAAACAGTGGGCGGAGGGAAGGGGAGGGGGGTTGCCTAGGGAACGGAGACATCCTCCCCACCCCTCGCCCTATCTACAACCCACCAACACACACCTCTTCCCCGCCCCGCAACGCATCATATCATAAAACTGCTGTTTCTGCGGGGATGAGAAGGGGGTTAGGGTTGGCGAAGGGTAATGGCAGGTTAAGGGAGCGGAGTGAATGGAGAAGGGTTACACACACAAACCGTCGAACACACAAACGCGAGAGCACATTCGAAAACGGGCTCATAATGCCAAATCAAACAATCGCCCTGGGGGGGGGGGGCTCTCCTTGAGAGAGTGGGGTGAAGACGACACAGACTCAAGCAGAAGGGATGTAGGGAACATCTCTGGCGTTGTTAATTCGACTCTGGGAATCGATTATCGAACAGAGTTATGGCCGCGAATTGGACCCTTGGGGGGGGGGAATGCGCCCCTCCATAAAGCACCCCTCGCCAACATCTTCCCTGCCCCCCTCCTCCCGTGGATATTAGTTTTGAGGGGCCGGGGGGGAGGGTCGGGAATGGGGGAGGGGGGAAGGAGAACAGAGCGGAAGATATTTACAGGGGGGAGGGGGCGGAAAGGTCTTCGCGGACCACAAAATCCAATTTCCATTACACAGGTAGTGCGTGCGTGCCGGGGGAATGAAAAAGGGGAATCGATTCTCGAGCCTCGATGCATCGAGGGATGGAACGCCTTCGGCCGGGTGAGTGGCAGGGAGTGCTGGCTGATTCGCTTTACTTGTGCGCTTATTTCATCGGAGTTCGCAAAGTCGCAGTCTCGAGCCTGTCAATTACCGCCAACACAACATGAAAATAATTCAGAGGTAAAATTAACTCCTGAAAATAAAGTTATTCGAGAAAATCTTCTTTGAAAAGAATTACATTTGAGCGTATTTCGTCGCGGATTAGCAAAAAGTTATCCATTTCCAAAATACTCTCAAAGGGTAAAGCGTGGACACAATTGGGTCTTCAAGTGACAGCGAGGAGACGAGGCTAGGGGTCAGCAAGAAACCTTCCATCGGTGCCCTCATGGGGACACGGACCGAGTGCCACCGGGGAATGAGACAACCCACGGGCGCCTAGCCCCTCTTATTATTTTGGCCTGCTTAGTTTATTATTACGACGTTCTACAAATCTAGCTCCTCTACGCTGCACGCGATCCAATTCGGCAATCAATCCAACTTCGTGAGGATCCCATGATATACCAGCAGCATATTCTACATGAGGTCCAACCAGTTACAGATAACATTTCCCTTTGACCCATTCATCACATTTACCCAGTACTCTTCTGATAAATCCTGATTTTTTGTTAGCTTGTCCACATATTCCCCATATGTGTTTCACCCAGGAGAGGTCGTGAGTGAGAGGAACGCCTAGGTATTTAATCTACACATTCCATTTCAGTGTTCCCGATGCAATAAGCGTTCGGGAAGGAATTGCTCTCTCTCCAAAAATTCATCATTACACTCTTTTTTAAGATTAATTCTAATTGCCACGTGTCGCCCAAACGCTGTATATCATTTAGGTCATCCGATAAAGCTGCTGTTCTCAGGATTACAGATTCCACGGTAAACCATTACATCTTCGGCAAATAACTGTATCTTACTAATGACTAGGGAGCCATTGTCGTTTACGTTAAGTAGGAATAAAAGAGGCCCGATTACACTTCCCTGGGGAACTCCTGAAGTAACTTCTGCTGCATTTGTGCTAACTCCATCTATCACTACTCTTTGAGCCCGACCATTCAGAAAGTCTTTAATCCAACCACGGATAGTTTCATCCATGCCATAAGCTTCTAGCTTTGTGAGTAGTTTACTAAGTCGTAACTTGCCGAAGGCTTTCTTAAAACACGTCTCTATATATGTACGCAGATGACACCGCCATTGCAGCCACTTCTCGGGTACGCACGGCGAACATTCGGCGCATCGACACGCACCTACAAAAAATTCACAAGTGGACGTCAACATGGAAAGTTAAAATAAACGCCGACAAAAGTACACACGTCCACTTCGCCCGACGACGCCCACGCACTCCGTACATCTCTATCACGCTTCATAAACATTTAATTCCTAGAGCTACCTCGCAACGCTTCCTTGGCGTCATTCTTGACGACAAGTTAACCTTCCGTTCCCACCTGGACTTTTGCCGAACGACAGCGATTGTCGCAAGGAATAAGCTACGCTGCCTCACCTCGACGACATCGCCACTTAGCCACAAGGACCGAATGCGCCTTTACAAGGCGATTATTCGGCCCAAATTTCTGTATGCCTGCTCTCTTTTCGCAAATCGGACAACAACATGGCGCCACCTGGAAACGATCCAGAACAAAGCTATCCGGGGCTTATTGAACATAAGGCGCAGGACGCGCATGGCTGAGGTCCGTGCCGCCCACGATCTCCCGTCTGTCGCGGATTTCATTCGCAAGCTGACCGCCAAATTCCATTCGCGTCTGAAATCAGCTAGTAATTCTCTCCTAACGGATATCTGGGATTACGATATCAAGCGGAAACACATCTACACACTGCCTAAAGATATTACTCGCCTATGAGTCTTTCCTATGTCTTTTACTATTAAGTGTATTGGCACTTTCTTCGCCATTTTCCTTTTAGTTTTCTTGTGCTTTCATGTGTAAATTTTTCTAATTGTTCAATTCCCCATGCTTTTCATGTGTTCTCCGAAATCTACATTCTCCCGCCTACTTTATACGTTTAGATTTATCCACGAGCCGTTTGCTGTCGGCTTGTTAAACTTATATTTTTAAATATTAGGGTGTAACAATCCTAACAAGTTTCTCGTTTCTCACAAACACAAACACTCACGCATACTCTCGCAAGGTTTATTGAAATGCCAAGGGATTTATTATGTAAAATGACCGGTAAAGGTGGGTTTCGCCCACCGGGACGGTGAAATATGCGAAACGGCAATCAGAAGCCCTGATGACGATGACCGAGTCGGGAATCGAAACGTCGGCAGCTATGGAGACATTGACCCGGCGGAAGACCCGAGAGGAATTCACCCAAGGGACGGCAGTTTATCTCCAGCGACGTCACGCGCGAGGAAGTGGGTGTGTCCACTAAGGTGAGCCTTTACATGATGGGAACAAGAGATCGCCAAATGGGGGGGGGGGGACATTTCGGTCCAGGGTGCTTCGAAGTGTGGTCGTTTGCGATCGGCGTCGGAGCGCTTTCAGGAAACCCGCAAGTACTCCAGTCGGCTTGCGTGCTGGGAGTGTGCTCGAACTGCGATCGGAATGATTCCCATTCTAACCAAGTTGCGCGCTCCATGCATGTTCACGGCACGTCTCATCTACGGCGATGGACATTTAATCAAACCCCCAGTCTTCCTGAAGCATCGACTTCGACTGCGAACAAACCAGCGCGCAAACGCTTAGTACATCCACGATAAAGCCCGCAAGCCGCCGCGGGGGTGCGTCCTGCGGGGAGGGGCGGCTGATGGTATGAGCAGTCTCGGCACTCGCATCATTGGCAATAGGAATGACTCGGAAAATGCGCAAGCCATTCCCTAACCATTTCCTACACGAGAATAACGCAGAAATATTGACGTTTTGAATACCCGGTTTTTACTGGAGTAGATTCCATCAAATCACCGCCTGATGCCGATCGCTTCGATGAAACTTTCCCTAGAGGACTCGAATAAGGAGGGAGAATGTTTTCCATCGAACCAGAAGTTGTCGACAAATTTCATGCACTCGGCTTTTAAGTCATTCCTAGCGGAGGTAGCAGTGTTCTAGGCTAGGAGTCGTGACTTTAGCGCCGATTAAGCTTACCGCGATTATGTTTTTGATCGAATCGTTCCATTTGACATGAATAGATTGAACGGAATAAGTGTTCGCCGCATTAAGACGGAAAAGAGCTCTTTGCTGGAATCACATGGGACTGTCATTTAATGACTGAAGTGCTCCGTACACTATTGCCAACCCTTTTGTGTGGTTTTCAAGCTTCCTTCCCCTTCCATCCCTCGTCTCTCTCTCTCTCTGTTGTGGGGGGGGGAGCGACGCCTCTCGTCGTCCGCTGCCAACAGCGGTGTGTCACATTCCTTACCTGTCGGTGACTTTACGGGGGGAGGGCATGAGTCGTACTGCCATCTGACAGTACAATTTCCCCTTCTCACTTTCCACTTGTGCATGACCTGTCTTGTCGTGGTGGAGGCAACACAAATGACTAACTCGTCGGGTGAATTCACACTTGCTTTGAATTAGCTCTTCCTCCAGTATGCGCACAAATTTTCATGTTATTTCATTGTTTTTTCCTGAATATTTTCCCCACGCGCCTTTGTGGTGGATCGCGTGATATGTGTGTCAATGTCGAACTAGTCGCGCCTTTCCCGCTCGCTTCATACTGAGCGGCGATACTTTTGCCCCGTGATCGTCTAAGAGCGCTCTCTCCGCGGAATTCGACATTTTGATGAGACGTCTGCATTTGCCTGAGTTCCCCCTCCCTCTTGGCGCGGAGTGGCTCTTGTTTAGAGCGACGGGGAAAAAGGAAGAGCGGTGCTTGGTCTTCCTTGAAATTGGCGCCGGAGGTGGCAGCCAAGTCTCACCTCCCCCTCCCTCCCTCCATTTGGGGGGGGACCGAAAGGGGGGAGGGGTGGAAGAGCTTACGGGGCCTAGGGGATTGGGTTGTCTTTTGAGGGAGGAATGCGGGGACGGGAGGGGATGAAAGTCGCTCACCCCCTTCGGCGCCCCTCGACGAAGTGGTGCTGCGGTTGTGAATGGAGGGGGGAGGGGCTGGAGGGCTGCCCAGAGATGTTTGCGAAACGGCGCAGGGGGGGTAAGGGGTGGCAAAGGGGGGGGGGAGTTCTTGCTCCGGAGTTTCTCCTTGGGACTTGGCTCCGATTCTGGCGCTCATCTGCGTGGCGCCGCCGTGAATGGAGCGGGTGACGGGCGCGGGGGCCGGGGGCGGGGAGATGGGCAGCCACCACTTTCCACTTGGATGGAGGCGGGCCCTCGACGGAGAGAGAGTATGAACTAATAGTTGGGCATGCATGGATGGTGCCCTGACACCCCCCGCCACTCATCATCTTGCGGGGCACTGCGTGGACGTGGAGGGGCCGTGGAAGGAAGAGGCTGAAGGGCTTGATGGTTTCTTGGCAAGAGTTGTTTGCCCCTCCCGAATTCACTTCCGCAATTATCTCATGTCACGGCGCGTAGGCAGTCCACCGGTCAAGTCGGGATTCGGACGGACTGGACGAGCGTCGCTTGGAACGAATTCAACGCTGCGTGCCTATGCGCGTCCCAACAAGAAACTGAACAGCCACGCACGGCCACAGCCCTCATCAGCTGCGTACACTTTCTGGCGTTCAAATTTCAAGTCACTCGCCTTGACCGACATTCGAACCCGGATCCCTCGATGCCTGGCCGATTACTTTAGCCAGATTAGCAACCGAGGTATCCTCATACGCTTCGACATCTTGGGGGCTTTAAAGGAGCAATAAGTAACGGCGGAATTCCAGACGTTCAGAGCCATAGGGATTCCAAATCCTGCGCGATTCGCCAAATTCTACGAAGTTGAAGCAGTAGGTTCTAACACCAATTTCATTAAGGGTTACCACATAGAAATTATAAACTACATTGAATTCTACCCTCAATGCTGCTCGGATTAATAATAATGTTATGAGCCATTACAACATCCTAACAGAATATTTACCACACAAGATTTGTATAAAAAATATCGGTAATAATTTTTTCCAGACGTGTGCGTGAAGTGCTGAATTCAGACTGTCGGTTAGTGTGCGCATGATCGGAGATCGTATGCGTTTCGTATTAGCATTGATAAGATGACAGTGCACACCATCTCTGAAAATCTAGCGATGAGAAAGATCTGCGTCAAACTGGTCCCGAAGGTCTTGACCACCAATAGCGTCTCTGCTAGCGAATACCTTCCGCGACGATTCCCCAATCCCCTCACAGTCACAACTTGGTACCAGCAGACTATTATTCTTATTCCTTATAAGATTGAAATCGTCCCTCATATACAACGCCACCATGGGACCCTAAGTGCCGTCAAAGAATCTTGCACGCGTACCCTTAAAGGACCTTCCGGAATCCACCTAACTTCGACTCGAGGAAAAGCGCTGGCAAAAATGTGTCGACGCTCTAGGGATGCACTTTAAAGAAATTTGAGGTATTACAGCAATATCTTGGAGAAATCTATTTCCAGAAACTTTGTTCCCATGTAAACGATACCATACCATTGATTTAAACGTCAGCTGGGACAGTAAAGTGATCACTTGGATATTTAATTTTATTTTGAAATTTGACATTCGCTCGGGAAGTAGTTCCCAAACTATCGTCTATAAAGATATAGATATGCTACTAAGTTTATCATAACGAAGTTTTACAAATATCAAGATATTTCTGGAGATGCTGCAACAGTAACTTTTTGGCGACGTCATCCGCTAACATGCATTTCAATGTAACAATTTCAGAGTGCAAAAACCTTTCGCCTTGACCGGGATTCGAACCTAGGTCCCTCGATGTCCGGCCGAGTGCTTTAGCCAGTTAAGCTATCGACGCTTCCTCTTAAACTCCGTCATTTTGGGAATTTTAAAGGAACAAGACGGACATCGAGGGATTCGAGTTCGAATCCCGGTCAATGCGAATGATTTTCACACTCTGAAGTTGTTGCAAGGTTTTAAAAATCCAGCTCCTCTAAGTTTTACGCGATCCAATCCAGAAATCAATCCACCTTCTTGATGTTCCAATGTCCTGATTGCATAATCTAGATGAAGTCTAAATAGTGAGAGAAAGGATCGCTCATTAACTCCCTCGTCTAATTTTTTCAGTATTTTCTCATCGATACTACTTTTTGCTAGATTACTCACATTTTTCCTGCGTATATGTACTTTGCCTAAGTGAATAACGCATGAGTATTTGATCGTTCTGTATTTTTGATTCAATGGGCGCTTGGGATAGAATTACTTCTCTTCCGAAAATGCATCATTACAAACATTTCTGCGGTTGGATTCTAATTGCCATGCGCCAGACACGAGAAAGGAGAGGAGATAGCTCGGGTCGTCTCCCTTTCGATCCACCCTTTCGGAAACAGTACTTCTGCTTTTTCAATAAATGCCGACGATCCGAATGGCACAAAAGCGAACTCGTATAAATGTTCCACGGTGTTGCATGATATGAATGTGAGGGAGATAAGTTTGTTACTTTTACTAGGTTCTTACTTTTCGACGCTTTTAAATATAGGCGTTTCTTTCGTTATTTTTCAGTCACTACACAATACCCCGTGAGCTGCCAAAAGGGTGTATGGTGGGGTCGTCAGGGAAGTGACAATACATGTAAAAATATTAGTTTAAACTTTCACTTGGAGGTACTATGTTGATTCATATAAAAATACTGGTGCACATAAATGCCTGTATTCGTCATGCAATAACTGTGTTTTAATAAAACATTAAATTTTACTATTTAAGCTAATTAATGTAAAATAAACAGATCCTGGGTCGATGTAGCGGAAGTAAAAAGGAAAGCAAGGGCACAGCGCTTTCCCACAAAATGAAGATTTATTGCACTTAACGATTTAACGACTCGGAGGATGGCCTGAAAATGGCTCTGCGCTCGAAACGCGCGTCGCGCGATGTCTTATTTTTTTGGATAAGCGCTTCCTCCTTGACTTTATTACCAATTATTGTTTTTATTCAGGCGCTTGGGTTCGTGTTCTTGGCGTCTTGGGTGTCGCACGAGGGAAGAAAGAGCAAATGAATCTTTTATTGGTGGTGATTATCTTTCTTGATAAAAGATTTGGTGTTTTCCCGGCGTATCAGCTGCGTAAATTCCTCTCGGGTCCTCCACCGGGTTATATCGTCCATATCGGCCGACGTTTCGATGTCCGACTCGGTCATCGTCTTCAGGGCTTCTGAATGCCGTTTGCCTCAGTTTTCAGTTTCAGTTTTAAAAGGTCTTTATTTCCGTATAGCACAGTTTTACAAGAATTTATTTAAAATATACATTGAAACATAATAAAAACAATACGGAAACCCCGTTTTAGGATATACTCCTCTTTGGGGTGGAAAAATTAAATGAGGAAAGGCTACAAAGAGGGTAGCGGTTGCGGAAATTGCCTCTGCGATAGACGTCATTGACGGCCCTACGCGGTCGCATATTTCACTGTCCCGGTGGGCGAAACCCACCTTTACCGGTCATTTTACATAATAAATCCCTTGGCATTTCAATAAACATGGCGAAAGTAGGCGTGAGTGTTTGCGTTTGTGAGAACTTACTTTTACTTTTAAAGGTTTTATTTCCGTAAAGAATCAGAATCACAAGAGTAGACATAAAATATACAGTGAAAATATAACATCAACAATACGGAAACCCCGTTTAAGGATCAGCTCCTCTTCGGGGTGGAAATAACAAAATAGGACAGGCTACAAAGAGGGTAGCGTTTACGGAATAACCTTATTTAAAAATTCTTTCAGCGGGAGCGGTATAGGCCTGGCATTCACCCGCGGGCGGAGGGAAACCCGTAAAACCTCCGCCAGACCACCGGAGAGGAGAGTTGGGAAGGAGAGGTAACAACAGAAGTAATAACAGAAATATGGATGATTAACAATTAAATAGATAATAGCAGAATAAAGGTAACACAATCAGATTAACTATAAATGTTTTTCCACGCGATGGTAGCCACAAGAGTTTCTTTGAATGTCTAGTCGGAGCACTATGTCACTTTCAGTTTATTTTGCTTTATCATATCACTTGTAACTTCCTGGTGCTTCTACGACGAAGGGGAAAAAGTGGCAGATCGGGATCCGGGAGCATGCATGATGGGAGCGGCAATATGGTGCGGACCTGATGAGGCGGCAGGGCGATCTCGGGGTAGTAGGTCGGGAAGAGGGTAGAGATGACACGTGCTGGTGACTGCAATTTAACCGCGGGGTGATTTGTGAAAAGTTTTCCCCGTATATTTATATATATATATATATATATATATATATATATATATATATATATATATATATATATATATATATATATGGTTCCCTCCCACCTTATCTTACGGTCCTTGGTAAAGCAATGGTCCGCCACTGCTGATCTCTCCAGTTGCCCCAGTCTGAGATGCCGCTGATGTTCTTTCAGCCTTTTTTCTATCGTGCGGCTCGTCTCATTCACGTAGACTTCACCGCACACACAGGGGATCTGGTACACTCCTGGGGTCTTCAGCCCAATGGGGTCCTTTGCTTTAACCAGCTGTGCTCTTAACTTATTTGGTGGTTTGTAGATTATCTCGATGTCAAATCTTCTTAATATCCGGGAGATTTTTCCGGAGATTGTGGAGACGTATGGCAGAAGGGCCTTGGTGGTGGGTTTGTCGTCGGGTGTTTGGTTTATACGGTTCTCCAAGGACCTTTAAAGGGCCCCGGATATTTCACGGTCTTTGTAGCCATTCTGCAGGAAAGTCTTCTTTAGATGCCTTATTTCCTCCGGAAAGCTTTCTTCGTCGGAAATCCCTTTTGCCCGATGAATAAGGGAAGACAACACGGTACTCCGCTGCGAAGGATGATGGTGGCTGTTGCCGTTCAAATACAGGTCGGTGTGAGAGGGTTTGCGGTAGACGCTGTGGCCCAGACTTCAATCTTCCTTCCTCCGGATCAGTATGTCAAGGAAAGGGAGCTTGCCATTGCTCTCCTTTTCCATGGTAAACCGGATGTTCGGGTCTGGTTGTTCATGTGGTCGAAGAAGGCGTCCAGAGTGTCCATTCCGTGAGGCCAGATTATAAACGTGTCGTCCACGTGAAAGTAAAAACACTTCGGCTGATGAGGGGCTGATTCTAGTGCCCGCTCTTCAAAATCTTCCATGAAAAAGTTCGCGATAGTCGGCGACAGTGGGGATCCCATGGCCACCCCATCCGCTTGCTCGTAGAACTTCACGTCAAACTGGAAGTATGTCGATGTCAGGACGTGTGAAACAATTTCACCGTGTTGCTGTCAAACTTTCTCCCCAGCAGGTGCAAAGTTTCGATGACCGGGACTCGAGTAAACAAGGACACTACGTCGAAACTGACCAAGATGTCGGTTGCCTGCAGTCTTTAATCGTTCTCACAAATTCGGTGGAATTTTTTATGCGATGCTTGCTTAGCCCCACGTGCGGCGACAGGATTCCGGTGGGATATTTAGCCAAGTTGTAAGTGGGCGATCCAATGGAGCTCACAGTCGGCCGTAGGGGGTCCCGTCTTTGTGTATTTTTGGCAATCGGTATATCCTGGAGGGAGCTGGCGCCGGTTGCTGTAGGCTCCTCTGGACATCAGCGGGCAGGTCAGATTTCTTCATCAATGGTACTGTTTTTCTCGTTATGGCGTCCGTTGGGTCGCGGGATAGATTGCGGTAAGATTTGTTTGAGAGAATCTCCCGGATTCTCAGATGGTAGTCCTCAGTTCTCACGAAAACCGTGGCGTTTCCTTTATCTGCCGGTAGTATGGTGATATCCTTGTTTCTGCGTAGGGAGCGGAGCGCTCCCTGCTCCTCTCTCGATGCATTGCAGCGGGGTAATACGGCCCTTTTCACCAAGGACCAAGGAAACTTCACTCCGTACTTCCTCAGCTGCTTCCGCTGGAAGTTTCTTGATCGCCTGCTCAATTCCTCCGATGATGTCACTGTGTGGCATAGCTCGAGGCTACGGCGCAAACTTGAGGCCCTTGGAGAGGACCGATAAGGTAGCTTCACTGATGTTTTCTTCCGTTAGGTTGACCATCAAGCGGTTGCGATCGAGCGGAGGTATGCGATTATTTGTGGTCGTCAATCGGCAGTAGTTCTTCTTCTGCCTCTCAGTATCCTTCCTGAGAAGCATATCTCCGGGGGCGGATGTGGCGCGGTCAATGCAATCCCAGGCGAGTGGTGAAAGTATCGAAGACAGGCGAAGGTGGACGTCCTTCAGTTTTCTCGCGTTCTGGTCCAATGATCGTCTCTTATGATGAATCCGCTCACGCACCAAGGCCAGGCCCGTTCGTCGGAGAATGCGTTGCGCAGCCGAAGATTTCACGGACGACTTAACTATGGCAAACGTATGGATGGCTTCCTTGTCACGGCATCTCAAAAGGAAAGCAAGGGCGCTGAGCACGGGCATCCACCCAGATGTAAATAATGTGAGTATGGCCAGGGAAGACTCTTTCTGGCGATGTGCATTAGTGCATTAACGTTGGGCGTGGCATCTTCAATTAAATCTCTAAATATATGCTGTAGTGACCACATGAGAGAAACGATCCGAGGGCTTTTACTCCCCCAGGCTCCGAAGGGTTTAAAAGGACGAAAGGTGGGCTTAGTATAGGTGGGGCAGTACATCTACAAACATGGAACCTGAAACGAAGGGAGTGCGTCGCGGGCATTCAGGGGCGGTAGCGCCAAAGAAACTGCGCGAATTTCATCAAACGAAGACGTAGGGTACCATCTATTTGCATGAAACATTTAAAGAGACGATTTATTAACGTTTTTGACGTCTTGAATGGGAGCTGAGCAATGGCAAACTGTGTACAGGAGAAGGACTAAATTCGAGAGTTCAAAAGGTCACGACATTCCAAAGCTAACCGAGGAACACCTCATGAGCGAACTGTCAACGACCAAAACTATTGGAAAGTTCCGTGTGGAAGATACCAAATAAATGTATGAACATTATATTAACCACTCAAATTATTATATAAATCTATTTTCTACTATATGTATGTGAAACCTGATTTTATATATATATATATATATATATATATATCCGTCCCCGGACTACAACCTTGACGCGGTGGAAGGGCTTTTGCGTTCCGATGACCCCTAGAGCTGTGCTGGTGGGAGTAATAACAATTGCTCCTGGTAGGGACACCCATGCCAGATAGGTTGAAGGTTAGGTCTGTTCCTCAGTGGGGCGACTGAAATGGCGTCTGACCCCAGTGGGGCGGCCAGGAAGTGATTTTGTCACGTTAAAAACACTATTGAGGAAAAGGTGCATCGTGAATCCGCCTCACTTATCAATTCCAAGAATGATTCATACAAGTATAGAACTAAGCCTCGTGTCACCCGCAGGACATGGTCCATCCGGCGCGGGTGTCGTGCTCGGCAACGCGAGGGTCAGTTCTCACCACGGGAAATGCCTGCAAATCAAAATGGAAGGCAGCAGCGGGGAATGCGACGCAAAAGATTACTGAAAGAACCAGTTAGAATAGGGAATTGCATTGACAGGAGAATTCTGAAAAGAGAGAAATTAGAAAACATAAAGTGACAGATGGAGAGAGGAAATGCAAATATTTAAGAATGGCAAAATGGAATGACAGCGGGGATAAAATGCGTACAGAACCCAATAAACTACTTGCAAGTTGGGTATCTGCTGAAATATATTGTCGGGCTAACGTTGTTATAATGAACAAGATAGATGTTGGTTGCACTTCACCTATGAATACAGTCCAAACCATTTCCATGGTTTCGCACATTTAAAAACTTACATACAATGACGTTGCAATTTTAGGACAACAATTACAATATCAAGAATCGTGAGGCATGCTTGTTAGATTCCAAATGGAAACTCTGAAATGATGAGACTGGCAATAAAACCTCCACAGCACCCGAATCTGTCCAAAGTCCAGATATCCGTTGAATAGGAACTAATTTGAAGTCGTTTATTATAATTTCACAATGCAATGTCCTCAGCATGAATATTAACACGTCTCTCATTCATTGAGTGGTATTTAAAACACGGATAATGTTATTTGTCAATTATGTAGGCCAAAAGTGTTTCCATCACTGGAACTACATGTAGATAACTTTTCGATTGCCTCGAGCAGGCCAACAGCCGTCGCCGGCCCCCGGTGGCGCTGGGGTCACGCCCTCGCCTGGCTATCCATAGTTCCCGGGTGCGAGTCCCGCCAAGGGTAGTCTGCCAGCTTGCATGGATGATTGTGATAGTCTTCATTGTAATGCGTAAGGGTTAGGACTGATGAAGTCTCAATCTCGCCCCAATTAAATCAAAAAATAAATAAATAAAATAATTGACATGCCAGCAAGTAGTCTTCGACCGCAATGTGGCATGCACCTTGCGTTCATCACCCGTGCCACATCCCCCAGTGGTTAGTGCCACGCGTACGTGGAGCCAACGCCCCACAAACAGGAGCGGAGCGGCCGAAGGGGATTCGCCATGCGGGGGGGGGGGCGGTCATCATTTTGGCGTCGTCTTCGTAAGGGCCGGACGATAGAAATCACAAAGCAATGCCCGAGGACCCAATCGAGAGTAGCTCCGGAGTTTTCATCCGCGGACGGGCGAATTCAGCACAATTCGGAGGAAACCCGTCGCCGTCATGGGAACCG
This sequence comes from Hetaerina americana, assembly GCF_022747635.1. Classification (NCBI taxonomy): domain Eukaryota; kingdom Metazoa; phylum Arthropoda; class Insecta; order Odonata; family Calopterygidae; genus Hetaerina; species Hetaerina americana. The sequence goes on from NW_027287250.1 coordinate 1,429,826, forward strand.
ACCAAAGGGGTGGCTGGCTCCTCTTTACTCTGGAGATGGGGCCGGCCCTTCTAGGCAGGCACTCCCCCGAAAGAGGCGAGTGTAAATCATGGGGGCGTCCCGTCGCCAATGCTGCTGCCTCTTATGCGGCCAGAGCGGGGGCCAACGCCCCCTTCGAAAAACCCCTGTCCAGTGCGCGCCGAATGAGCGTGGAAGGGGCGATGGGGAATGTTGCGATGCTGCTGCCCCCGGAGAAAGTGGCCGAATGGCCGGGGGGCGGGAGAGAGCATTGGTTTTCACTCGCCGGAATTGCCGCGCGAAGGGCCGCCTCCTCCCGGCCCCCGAAATAAAATCCCCTCCGCGGGGGTCAGGGGCCGGGCACGGCATCTCGGCAAGTCCACGGTTGGAGGAGGAGGAGGATGGGGGGATGGAGAGGGGGGTAGGGAGGGGGAGCCGCATTCCTCCCAGGGGGTGAGTGAATCATTGGAAGGGCGAAGAAGGGGATTTTGAGTTATGGGCACTTTTAGCGTGGCGGGGTTCGCCGTCCGGTCAAGCAGTCACATATCGGGCGAAGGGGGGGGGAGGAGGAATTGGGGGGTCGAGGGGGCGAACGGACATGGTCGTTATCGCCGCGCTGACACATTCCCGTAACGGCGAGGCCCCGGGAGGAGGAAGAACCCTCCCCCTGTGCATCTCAGCCGCGGTCGCACGTGAACAATCCTCTCCCAACGATTGCTTATTAAATAAAAGAGCAATTCATCGCTTCCGAAATTGCCCAAAACGTTATGTTGAGGAAATATAAGAGAGCGTGTCTGTCTGTCCCTGTCACGTATCAGCAATAACAGCGCTCGACTTTTAAACCCTCGCTAGCCATCGGCAAAGACGAGGAAGAGTGGAGTAAAGGTGCGAAGGAATGGCTCCTTAGGAAATAATCTTTATTTGGTCACCGGGCCCCCTCCCCCTTCGGACGCCTCCATGGCAACTCGGTACCTTACTTACGATTTGAACCGCGAAGTGAAAAGTAAGATTAGGATGTTCGCGGTTGACTCGGTGATTTTTAGGAAGATATGGGGATGAGGATCGTTTAACACTAGCAAAGGATCTACAGTCGGCTCTTCTGGAAATAACCTTAATCTGATCACCGGGCCCCGGTCACCCTTCGGACACGTTCATCATACGGTTCGACCCTTTGACCCACACGAAGTGTCGTGAGGCATGTCTTCAGGGGACAAGTCAACTTAGGGGAGCAGTTCCTTGCCTCACCGCGACTTCTCGGCCGGACTGAATTCGTCTCTCACCTTGGACCGGGTGCAATCCGCACGTTGGTCGGCGCAACTCTCACCATTGAGTCCATGAAAATTATGCGCGGGGGGTGGTTGCAATACAGGATGGAGAGTCCTAATATCCCTGGAGCTCCGAGGACACGGACAATCAATTGAACGAAGGGGCATTGAAGGAGGACCGCACGACCCCGGCACAGCATCGACCGCAGGCCCAACATCGGAGGGCACTCGCGGAAACTTCCTCGACGCCCCTTCCTTCCTCTCGGGCTGCGTCCTGACTTCCCGGAATGATATAAAAACACCGGAGAGATGGAGGGGAGACCGAAGGCTGAGCCGGTCGACTGGTGTCATCGCCAACAAAAAATAATCGTCCACCTGAGCAAAGGTCGTTCCCTACCCCCTCCTCCCTCGCCAAAGCATGCAAACCTGAATCACCCTAGTGAAAATTTTGCAAAGAGTTTTTGCCGTGACTCGCCGTCCAAGGAACGTGACAATACAAGACCCTCCAGTCAAAACCCTCAGCCAATGAGCAAGGTAAAAAACCTTGGACTGGTATTTTCATGCTTGTTTATTCGCAATTATTAGGTAATATACCAGTTAATGTAGGTTTTGGATGAATACAGTTGAATACCAAACAAATAATTTGTGACTCCTAAAAAAAAATAAAACAACATCCGACTCTATATCACGTCCCTCTTCATCTCTGAGTACCTTCTTCCTCCCTTCATCCCGTCCAACATCCCTATCCTGTTCCTTCCCTTTCCTCGTTTGCCCAACATTCTCCCCTCAATTACAGTCTTCAACATCCCACTGCCGGTCAATACCCCGTTCATCCACTTTTCCTGCCTCCAGGGAATTTCTCCAAACAAACCCCTCTCTTCGCCCACCATACCAAGTACTTCCTCATTTGTTTTCTTCTGTGTCCATTTCACCTTCTCCATTCTTCTCCACACCCACATTTCAAAAGCCTCCAGTCTACGTCAATCCTCCTGTTTCAGTGACAACGTTTCCGCGTCGTTAATGATTATGCTACATATTAAATTTTTAACAAGTATTTTCTTAACATCCTTACTCAATGTCCCAGTCATCAACTCCCTCCTCCTTGTGAAAGCCTCTTTGCCCAGTGCACGATTTCCCGAACTACAAACCTGTATGTTCCACGGAACATACAGGTTTGTAGTTCGGGAAAATAGGGTAATTCCAAAAAGTGGAATGGAATCGGGACAATTTGGATGGATTTTATACACTGCAATACGTATGAAGGTCTGCTACCATCTACTCCAAGTAATAAATGAAGAGTAATTTTCAATTTCCTGCTTTATGTAAGTGGCGCGTGTGTGGATATTTTAAGCAAAAAGGGCGCATTGTACATAATGCTTGCCCCCACAACTAATTAATTCATGGAGCCACCACTCGTTCCCACGAGTCATACTGTAAGTCACTCTTTCGTAACTCAGTGCTGCTCTCCCTGAGTTGCTGGTTTAACTAATGGCAGGCACACATCTAATCTTGGATATTCGAGTGGAAATGAGGAGCACTTTCTATCTTTGAACATTTGGAGATGTCTTAGAAATGAAATCACCGCCCTCCTCCAGTCTCCTTCGTCAAAAGACATTGTTCGGCATCAGTGCATACTTTCGGGAGGATAAGGTCTGCGGGAAAGTTTACTTTTTAAATCCATGCTGTTTAAAACTTTGAAATTTGGTTGTTTCGAACTAAATTTTTGTTCATAATTTTGTCCTTAGTACAGAATATAAATATCATTCCACCACTAATGGACTTGTGGTAAAAACTGGGACTTTGAAAAAAGAAGGCCAAGTAATGCTACTGATAGGACCAATACGTCTATCATTTAAGAGGGAATATAATCGAAAAGCTGTGGTTTCTTCAATATCTAATATTAAAGAATAAGTGTTATCTATGAACTGACCGAAACGTTAAGTACGATGAAAGTTATTGAAACTTGGGACTTACGTAAATTGGCAATTCGGATGCTCCTGGGGCAATGTGTGTTGTATGCCAGAAAATACTCCGCAGACACTTTGAAACGATACACAGCGATTATAAAGGAAAATAATGGCATTTCATGAGAGACAACGTTGCTCACTGTAAAAATCAAAACTTAGAATTATCAAAAATTAATTAATATGCAGCAGAGGCATCTGATCGCGTTAGTTATCGCATTGCACTTGATGGCGACGCTCGTAAGATTGTGGAGACACTAATTAAGACATGTGCTCCACGTTTATATTATATTATTATAGTTTTTATCTAAAAATAATTCTAAATAAATAATTTATCTTAATAAAAATGGTTATTATTTTAACAAGTAGAATAACCCAACCTAAAAAATAAGCTAATAGTTCCGTCAAACTGCCCAGGTTTGAGAAGTGTTCCATCGCAGAAAAAGTTTGGGAAGCCCTTCCCTAGCGCAAATCTTCTCTTTGACCATTTTGGTCCAAACCTTTCCTGTTTCACCCGCTCTAGTTTTTCCCTCCTATTTTAATGTCAAGCTGAGCCTTTCTCTTTCGGGGAAACCGCGAAACGTTTGTTTTATTAATATTGATGAGGCATAAGGCCATGATGACGACGTGATGATGATGTCCATCGTCGAAAACTTAGTTGTATTTTAGTAAAGCTCATGTGGAATTACTATGCTACTTATTTCATTTAAATACGTCGTGTCAATTCTATAGAGTTACGACGAAGGCAAAAATTTGATCCGGTTGGCATTATGAATCATACGATATTTCATTTCATCTCGTATTTTGTTGCAACCTAGAAGCTCGTCTCGCACGACAGACTTTTGTTATAAAGTTGGATACCGCAGCGCTAATTAAGATGCTCGTCAACTATAGCATCAACTTTGGAATTCATACCGATCCTCCGTTAGTAACTAATGGTCTTGAAATGTAGAGTGTTGAAGGTGAATGCTTTACATTAAGGGTGCCGCATCGACGCCGCCGGGGCCGTACAGAAGGGCGTGCCACGCACGCTTCGGCGTCGGTGGTGGAAGGGGGGAAAACCACACTAACCCCCCCCCCATTTAAATCGACGGGCGGTCTTTTGCGGCATAGGCTATGCATCACTACTAACCGCGGTGCTCAGCGGAGAGGGCACTTTGTACGCATATCAATAAATAAGTTGTGTTATAAGATATTACTGCACTTTGTGAGCATTCCGGGGCGATGTTATGTATGGGGAGGAGAGGGAGAAGTGGCGAGGGGCGTGGCACGGGTGGGGGGGCGCTTCATGGCAGGACTAATGGGAGCCGTGAATCTCTCCAGCAACAATAGGAGGGAATCCCGAAGGCAAAAAGCAATGGACTGATGCAATGGGCATTGCGGGGAGGACTGTCGGTGATACTAATAAAACATGACTGGTCCGGAATATAAGAACACACACAATCGATTAGGGAAGTGTTATCGGACCTCTTTTATTCCTACTTTACGCGACTATGACTCCGTAAGGTATGTTTATTTGCCGACGATGCAGTGGTTTACCGCGATATCCATGATCCTGAGGACACGGCAGCTTTACGGTAGACTTTGATGCCACACAATTCTGGTGCGACGCTTGGTACCTAGAATTGAGCTTAAAAAAGTGCGCAGTGATACATTTTTCGTAAAACAGCAATTCCCCCGCCCCCCGAACGCCTACTGCATTGGGAACACCGAAATGGAATGCGTGGACTCAATTAAATATACTTGGGCGTTACCCTCACTCACGATCTGTCCTGGGCGAAACACATACTAGGGGGAATATGTGGACCAACTAGTCAAGAGTTAGGATTCACTATTAGAATAGCACTTGGTAAATGTGATGAAAAGGTTAAAGAGAGATTTTAGCTTTCGCTGGTTCGGTCTTATCAATTGAATATACTGCAAGTGTATGGGATCATCACGAAGTTGGATTAATTGCCGAATCGGATCGCGTGAATCGTAGAGAAGCTGTATTTGTAAAAAGTTGTTATGATGAACTTAGTAGAGTATCAAAATTATTATTCACCCCCTGCAACAACCCAAGCGGTGGCTTGGGTGGGACAAAAATTCAAAAAATCAATAAAAACTCTCTTACTAATATTCCCCGAGGACTCTAATGAGAGAATTGTTTTTATTGCCAATGGTCGCGGCATCCGGGTGCGTCCCTGAGGGCGTGTCGCCCAGAAGTGTTCCCGCAGAAGCCACCGTGTGCCATGAAATCACATATCAGCTGGGAATCATCTACCGAGAACTTAAAAGCTGAGTGGGAAACATTGCGTCATTGCATTTTTCCATAGATAAATAAAGCAAGACATGAACTAATCCAGACGATTTAATTGGTATGTTTAGGAGGTTATACGTATTTATTATTCTAGACACGTGCAAGCCCCCTTTTAAGGTAGGATTTGAATGGGCAGCCTACACAACCGTATGCGACACTAAAAACGCAATATAACCTATTTGAGTACTATTTTAGACCCCTGGATTCTGTTAAAGAGGCCATGACAAGGTGACTACACAAGTGTCCGATTGATGACTTACAGAAAGCATGCCACAACCGACGGAGGCACTGGCTTGGTGTGTCGATACGTAAAGGGTGCTTTTACGAAGAATTTTAGCCATTTGTCCTCACATCTCCATTACATTTTTCCCCCAAAGTTATCCTACTTATTTTTGGGACATTACTTGGGGCATCTGACACTGATCTCACAGAGTCCTCTGGTCAGATTCCTTCTTCATAGATGCTACGACTCAGCCAATATTTATATATATTTCTCCCACATTTTCCTAAACCTTTTAGTAGTTGCACAGGAATGTTATCCACCCCCACGGCTTTATTTGCCTTCATCTCCCTTAATGCCCTTTCTATCTCATTGTCTAGTATGCCTGGACCTAAGCTATCTTCCTCTACGTCATGTTCCTTTTCTATGTCTAACTTCGTCTGACTAAGTTCTTTGCTATACAGTTCTTCTATATATTTCTTCCATCTATCTTAGATATTTTCTCTGTAAACTATTATCTCACCCAATATTTCTCTAACTGTTAACACAGATCTTCCCTACTTACTTCCAGATAGTGATTTAACCTTCTTCCATAACCCAAAACTTTTACCCTTCCTCTGAAAACATTCCATATCCTCGCACTGCGTCTTCCAACATGCTTCTTTTTCTTTATTTGATGCCCGTCTCTAAAAATTGTTAACCCTTGGTACTACCTTCTGTGTAGCTGTTGTTTACATCATTCGTTTTCTTCTCTCGTCTATCTCTGTAATCATTTTATCCGTGATCCATGGTTACAAAATCCAGCATCCTACTCTACATCAGGTCCATTTTTATCTCTGAGTACTTTCTTCCTCCCTTCATCCCGTCCAACATCCCTATCCTGTTCCTTCCCTTTCCTCGTTTGCCTAACATTCTCCCCTTTATTACAGTCTTCAACATCCCAATGCCGGTCAACACCCCCTTCACCACTTTTCCTTCCTCCATTGGATTTCTCCTAACAAACCCCTCTCTTCGCCCACCATACCAAGTACTTCCTCGTTTGTTTTCTTCTCTATCCATTTCACCCTCTCCATTCTTCCCCACACCAATATTTCAAAAGCCTCCAGTCTACGTCTATCCTCCTGCTTCAATGACCACGTTTCCGCGCCGTACATAGCCACGCTCCATATCAATGTTTTTACGAGTCTTTTCTTAACATCCTTACTCAACGTCCCTGTCATCAACTCCCTCCTCCTTGTGAAAGCCTCTTTGCCAAGCGCAATTCTTCTTCTCACGTCCCTACTACTTTGACCGTGTTGGTCCAAAACACTTCCGAGATACGTAAACTGTTCTACCTACTCCAGTTTTTGCCCTCTTATATTAATGTTTAGCTTAGACTTTTACTTCCTGGAAAATCGTATAACCTTTGTTTTACCTATATGGATTCTCATCTCATACCTGTCGCAATCAATTTTTAATTCACTCAACAATGGTTTTAAACCCTTGGCTAACTGTCAAACTAAAGCTTGGTCATCAGCGAACCTAAACGATTTTACGAATTCTCCTGCGAATTTCATTCCTACCTCAGGCTCTTTCCAGGCATCTTAAATCATTTCCTCTGCATATACGTTGAACAGCAATGGTCATAATGCGCAACCCTCCCTTACACCTCTTCTCAACATTACCCATCCGGTTCCCCGTTCACCACTCGCACGTGAGCAGTCTGAGACATGTACAGGTTGCGGATTAGCCTCCTGTCCCTTCAATCTATTCCTATTTTCTTCAATATACTCATTAGTCTTTCCCAATTCACTCTATCAAACGCTTTTTCAAAATCTACGAAACAGGCAAATACCCTCTGGTTGTGTTCTATATTCCTCTCTATTAATAATCTCATTACTGCAATGGCATCACTCGTACCTCTCCCCTTCCTAAACCAAAACTAATCATCCCATAAGTAATCATTTGCCCTACTCTCCATCCTTTTGTTCATGATCCTTAAAACAACTTCAGCTGCGTGGGATATCAAACTTATATTATTGTAGTTCTCACATAATGTAGCCTTCACTTTTTTCGGAATAGGAACTAACACTGATCTCACAAAGTCTTCCGGCCAGATTCCGTCTTCATAGATACTACGAATCAGCCCATATAGCCTCTTCCTACCTCAATTTCCCCACCGCCGCCGGCCACAGTGGCGGCGGGGTAACGTCCTCGCCAACCAACCCGAAGGTCGCGGGTTCGATTCCCGCCTAGGTGGATTTCCCTCCATCTAGGGCTTGGTTATATGCGATTGTCTGCAATATAATGTCTGTAATGCAGGGTTAGGTGGAAGAAGGGACTATTAATCTCAACCTCGCCCAATTAAGTCGATAAATAAATAAATAAAAGTTTCTTTAACATTTCAATAGTTCCGCGGGAATGTTATCCACCCCCACGGCCTTATTTAGTTTCATCTCCCTTAATGCCCTTTCTATCTCATTGTCTAGTATGCCTGGACCTAAGCTGTCTTCCTCTACGTCCTGTTCCTTTTTTTTGTCTAACTTTGCTGGACTAAGTTCTTTACCATACAGTTCTTCTATATACTCCTTCTATCTAACTTGGATCTTTCCTGTGTCAACTATTATCCTGCCCGCCTTATCTCTAACTGTTACCATAGAACTTCCTTTCTTACTTCCCGATAAAGATTTAACTTTGCTGTAGAGTGCACCAATTTAACCCTTCCTCTGCAAACTTTCCATATTCTCGCACTGCGTCTTCCACCATGCTTCTTTTGCTTCATTTATTTTGCCCGCCTTAATTTATTGTTTATCTCTTTGTGATTCCTTTTGCCTGACCCTGTATTTACTTTCTTCCATGTTCTTCTCTCACCCATCTTTGTAATCATCTCATCCGTGATCCACGGCGTCCTAGTCCTTTTCGCGTTAACGATTCTAGTAAGGTCATTCGAGGCTTCAGATAACCCTTCCTTGATACATTCCCATTTTTCTTCGATAGTACTTAGCTCTTTACAATCGTCCATGATTTCTTCTACAGCCTGTTCTTACTCCTTCCTTTTCAAACCATTTAATGCTTCTAAATTCCATTTTCTAACCAGCCGCCCCTGCGTCATCATTTTGAAACGGACGCTATATTTCATAAAAACTACATTGTGGTCAGAGTCCGCATCCGCTCCCGGGAGGCAGTGCGAATTTATCATACTGTTCCTAAACCTATGTCTAACCAGAATATATAAGATGAACCCTGCCTCGCCCCTATCCGCACCATGCAACCGCCCACGCTGCAAATGCTGCCATTTTCTAAGACCCTCCTCCTCCCTTGTTGCCAACTCCCAACCGGTCGCGACCTGTACCTCAAAAAATATTATATATCGCCTCTCTTGTAACTTTTGCCCAGCCTTCAACGTAGGCGAATGCACTACCACATTTTCCCTCCGCTTGAATAACTACTGATATTCCACAAAACCACCAATTCCACCAAATTCCTACCTGCCTAAATTATCCCATCCCTACTCACACTGCTTCCCACAACCAATCTTTTGATGATTGCCTCTCCGTTTCGCTGATTGAAACCCTTCCCAAATCTGCTAGTATAATAGAGGTGAGAACCCGCGAGATGGCGCACATCTGGGTGTCCCAGTCATTTAAACCCCCCGGGATGAACCACGCCCTCTGAATGGATTCAATAGCTGCCTAAATATCCCCTCCCACCCCCTTGTTCATTTCCTATTAGTCGCTTACCCCTCCTTCCCTCACCTTTCCCCCGCACATGTCCTCTCCGCTCTTCCCCGAGAACGCTATTCTGATGACGACGGTCGAGCCGTCGAAGCGTCAAAACTACATATGTGAGTGTCCTTTCTTTGTGTTTCTATGTTTTAAAAATCTACACCAGAGTTTATATAATATATATATATACATATATATATATATATATATATATATATATATATAAAAATCGAGCCGTCGAAGCGTCAACACTACATATGTTAGTGTGTGTGTATGTGTGTGTATATGTATATATATATATACATATTAACACGTGTGAATTTTTAAAACATAGAAACACAAATAAAGGACACATATGTAGTTTTGACGCTTTCTTGACGCGTTTTGACGGTTCTCACGTCTATGATACTTGCAGATTTGGGAAGGGTTTCAATTACCGAAAATGGAAAGCAGTCATCAAGAGATTGGTTGTGGGAAGCAGTGTGAGTAGGGATGGGATATTTTAGGAAGGTAGGGGATTTGGTGGAATATCGGTAATTATTCAAGCGGAGGGAAAATGTGGTCGTACATATATATAAACACACATTGAAACACAAAAACCCGCCAAACGGCGAACAAATACTCATTATTAAGTTAAGAGCATCCGCCCGGCAAGTGGAAAGATCCGGAGTTCAAGTCCCGGTCAAGGAGATATTTTTACACTCGTCATTTGCCTAATTTCGCCTTCCCCACCTCTACTGTGTTCGTCCTGTATACGTGTTCCTATCCCTTTTTCTATATATATATATATATATATATATATATATATATATATATATATATATATATATAGTACAATACACAGTAACACACAATATGGAAAAACAAAATATCCCTTATCCTTATATCGATATCCAATATCCATGTGAATGAATACATATGTATATATATATACACACACATACATACATATGTATTCATTCACATGGATATCGATATAAGGAAAAGGGATATGAACACATAGAAAGGACGAGCACATACTCTTTTTGTGCTTGTGATTTGTTCGAAAGGTGGAATCGAGTGGATCAGAACCGTTAAAAAGTGTCTATGACCGGGAGTTGAACCATGGATCTTTCGACTTGCCGGCTGGGTGCTCTAACCAAAAATATACATACAGACTTGCACATATATAGATGGATGGATGAGCGATTAGATATCACCCCGTGGAGTTGCCAGCCCGGAAAATGGGCGTGGAAAGAGGGAAGGTTTGGATGGGGCATCGTCCTCCACCCCACCGAATCCTTATTTTCATCCCCTCACTTCTTTTCCGTGATTTTTTCGGGTATTTTTCCTCGTCTGAAAGGGAAGGGCACAGGTGTGGTGGTTGCGTGGGCCGAATTAGCATTTCGGGGCGAGGCAGAGGGGGTTGGGAGTGGTTCTCGGAGGGTGGGGATGCGACCCCGGGGGTGGGCGCGGGGCAAATTGAGGGCGGGAGACCTCAAATTGGATTTTTTAAATCCGAGGCTGGCTCGCCCGCCGCAATCATCTGACCCAATCACTTCCACCGACCCCCCTCTCCCTCCCAGGCCCCACCCCCTCCCGCCCCCACCGACCCCTCCCCGGCACGCGGTCTCATTTCAGGGCCGCCCCACTCGGCAGGGCGGGAGAGCGGCCCGCGGGCGGCCGGCCGCCTCTCTTCGGGGATTTCGAACGCAGGTGAAATGGAAGTGACTCGTCGAGACTTGCATAGCGAATTGCTTCCGGATGGGCGGAATTCACTCTCGTGTGGAGCAGAAGAACAACTCTTCGATTATGCGTTTATCTCAAATGCAATGCATTTATAACCAACAATAAGCACGCGTGCACATCAGGCTGTAGGGGACTTAAAGGCGGTGAATGTGGTGTGTGGCAGATGGTGATTACACGAGACACACGATCTCCATTCCATGCGGATCATATGTTACCAGCCAGTGGATAATTCGTATAATTCAAGCAAAGGAAGTACAACAGTTTTGTTTCTTGTAGCTTCCAGAATATCATTGAATTTATAAGTATAGGATAGGATATGTGGTGCAAATGGGGCTCGTAATCATTTGATAGCGATGCACAAATGGACAACTAGGACACCTAGTAGTAACACATGATTTAGGAATCCACCGAGAAAATAACTATTCTGATCTATTGTGCCAAACCGAAAATACTTAGTTTGCGGTCTATCCCTTGGAATCCATAGCAGTGGCCGTGCGGCAAACCCTAAATTTTGGAGTTTAAAATATGCTTATAAATCATTTCCGAAGGAGACTTACCGAAGGATGTTGCCATCGGGGATCCATCAAATAAGTCAGCCCTCGAAGTGCTAGAGATTTCCATCCTTTTCGTCGAAGCGATGTAGCCTCTCTATTCAATTTGGCGATGTGAATTCGTCGAAAATCTCATCTCCGTTCATCGGAAAAATACATTCACGAGTACACCCCGCAAGTGACCTTTAAAAGGGAGGATTTGGAGAAGTACCTGGAGGACGAAATACGCATCGCGAAAACTTTCCCAGGCCTATAATCTCATTTGGCGTTCCCCATGTTCTCCTTTAGTTCTTCTTACCTACCTCCATGGCGTCTAAGACGTCGTCGCATTCACGCCCTCACCATGAGAGGGTGTGCACAATCGCCGCCGCAGCACCCCCCCCCCTCCCCAGGGGGGCCGGCCTCTCTCCCGCTCGCACTTCAAGACAAAAAGACCCGCACGCGTGGCCCCTTCGCGCTGAAAGGCGCTCGGTATTAAACTGGAGTAAATGGACCCATCTAGAACAGTTCCTAAGTTTCCGATGGGCCAAAATGAAATGAAACCTAACTGGATTAGATGCCTTAAGCCATAAGACATCCATCCGCTTCCTTATTTCTATATTTAGGTCAATAGCAATCGCGCGACTGCCGCACACAATGAATGAAGGACCACAATTGAGCGCGCGTCTAAGTTCCCCGCCTGGGACAAAGCGCAGCGCCGGGGAAACACACGCAGGCCGGGGCGCACACGCCTTTCGATTGGTCCGCACGTGTAACCTAACGAAGCCTTTAACATGATGGTAGAAACGTGTGCCTTCGTCCGTAAGCGTGCATTTGTCTTTAATTGTGGCGTTTCCTATGATGATATAGAGTGGATGCATATTTAATCCAATATCTAAAGAGACAGTCGCTTGAATCGATACCAGCGCAGCTATCATCAACCCGAAGGGAGGTTTGTTGGGCGAGGATGGAGCCACCTCGCGCTGTGTGAGATGCACACATTCGCAGGGTGTAAAAGGGGGGGTGGGAAGGGGCAGTTCATTTGCCTCCTATGGTCTCCCAGGAAGACCGCGAACCCAAAAATTCGCCCGATTTGGGTTAAGCTGAGGATGGACCGAGGCATCACCAGGAATCTCACCCTCTGGTCAGTAACCCAGCACTCTACCCGCTGGACTAACACGCACCCCCCTGAGGCAGGTCAAAATACACCGATGGGTTCGACCCAGAGGTCATATACCTACCCACAGTTAACCGCAAAACATTTTTCACGGATAAATGAAAAGATGGAACGCGGAAGGGCCCGGTGCTTTCCTGACGTAAATTCAAAATAACGGACCAATCTCACCGTAATGCAAGTGGTGTCCTCGAGTTACCATTCAAAGGTTCGATTTGCCGGGGTGCGAATTGAGAGCTGCGATTGCTTCTCGGGAGCCCAGCCGACGGTCGCCATGGCAACCGAGGAACCTCCCGGCCAACAGCAATGCGAAATGTCACTCACCTGTAAGAGAAAGAAGAATGGAAAAATGAAAACAATTCAGCCTCCGGAACATTTGCGTTTGCGCAAAAAAACTAACATCACTATTTACCGAGATTTAATTGTTTCGTCCGATGCATTGTCTGAATGCGGGCATTCGGATTCACCGAAGGTAATATCGATTGATTTTGGAAACAGAATATGTTTTATTTTCATAATGTAAATTCTCTTTTAGCGGATGTTATAAATAGAGAAGTTGATAATATTTAAGATAGGTCATCGGATCTCACTTGGTGAAAATTAAGGTTTCGCGTTCTGTGCTCAAATCATTATTCCTTTGGCGTAATTTTTGTCCTCTGCGCCAGCACCTAATTGATTCCCCGATTGTCACTGGCTTTTTTCGATGGATTTTTTCCATTATTCCAGGAATTTTCGCGGGTAGTAGGCGCCAGGAGGGAATTTAGCGAGCTTCTGTTGGAGTTGTAAATACGCTTTTAACTTTATTGAATCCAAAAAATGATCAAGTTCGCTGTGTGTTTCAGTTTTTACTGTACGGAGGCTGGCCCTGGGAGAGTTAAATGATGTACGCGTTTAAATGAAACCCTGCATTCGTCATGAACGTGCAATTGTGTCCATAATGGCAACATTTTGTCAGAGTGGACCTTTTCTTTCTAAAATCTGTCTTAAATTTGCCGAGGGTCCAGAGGTGGCCACGCGGAATGGTTGCACGAATATTCTGCAAATCGGAGGACAGGTTCACCCGCAGAAGTAAGGAAGAACTCCCACTCTGATTTTTTTATTATATTATTTATTGTATATGTATTATTGCATAATGTGTTATATATTATCAATTATATATTATGTATTACATATTATGTATTATATATTGCATACTATATTTATATATTTTATATTTTTATATTATATATTTCTTAGTAATCTGCAGGCCAACGCTAGGGCGTGTGGCAGGGAGTGAATACACACCAGACCAAAAGACTAATCTTGGCTAATCACGCTGGGAATAGGAGTAGGGAAATTATTTTCCTGACATGCCTATGGCTTACATATATGCTAAAAGAAACAATTTTAAGCTAGGCAATTATACGCATTGAAAAATACTGATGCATATGAACTCCATTATTACAGATAAACGGGACCATAGAACGAAGCAAAGGAGTAGGCGCTCCCGTAATTTCCTCGAAAAACCATCGGTAGTCATAATTCTTATGCATACTTTTTCTGTAAGATTTTTTTATTTCACCCATTCACATATGAACGACCAATTATTTCACGCGAGTTCAAAGCATTGTCCAGAAATTCCATTCACAGATTCGTAGGGAAATAAACACATTCGTTTCATACAAACCGGTATTCATTCTATGATCAGATATGAAAGCTGTTCAAAAAACAGACCATTTTTTTATTTGCATCACTGGTTCAAAAATTTAATTTAATTTCCCATTGTTAGCTTCACGCGAATGAAATGTAAATGTGGGAAAATCGAGCCGAGGCGTCCTGGGCCATCGGCAGTGGGTGGGGTAGGGGGCGCACCGCACTCCCGGAGGGAACGGACTACCGAGCGCACATTTCCGGCAATTCGATCGGTTCGGAGGGCATCCGCCCCTTCATACGAGACACCCACCGACGACCATTGCGCCCATGGCACCGGAGGCGAGGGGATTCGAACGGGGGTCCTCGGGGAAGAAAGGGGGGGAGGCGACCGCAAACCGTCGAAAGGTTTGGATGGCCTCGCGGTGCGATCGTCAGCCGTTTCCGCTCTCGGCCCAGATCGGGATGACGGGGAGAAGGTGGGGAAGCGGACGGCCCTAAATCGGAGCGGCGGGCATTGCGGGGCCCTAGTCGAGGGCCACCCGTGCCGAAAATGCTCGGGAAATGAAAAGTCGCCTCTCTATTGGTCCAAACAGTCGCCCACATTATTATGGTCACTAAAATGAGGAGACGAAAAATAACAGAAGAGTCGCGCAATCCGGGAGAGCCATGATTGGAGCGGGGGCGAAAAAAATACGGAGGAACGGAAATGGCTGCGAGGGCAGTCGACCGCAGCACGGCTCTTTCGCACGCACGCACCAACACCTAGAAATGCAGGCGCCACACCCGGCGCCGTTAACCGACGCCACCGCCCGATTGAATTGCCATTTCGCCACGGGCACACGCACTCCCTCCCCTCCCCGGAATCCCCCATCCCACCCCCCGCCCTCCAAAACGCGACTTCTGAGGGAGGAGAGAGGATAAGAGGCGCCCCTCCGACACGCCGAGCGCCTTCAAGAAGAGACGGAACAGAGGGCTGAGACGCCATCAAAATATGTCGTCCATTGACATTTGGCAAATTATAATTTTGTCACATCATTTTTCTAAAGGCACCATCACAGTTTACCTGTAGGGAGGTGCACTATCGGTATTATAATGAATAACTGACACTTTTCCATTTGATGAAGTTACTCAAGATTATCAAGAGGAAAAGTGCTTCGATCAGTTATTCATTATGTTCGACTTCCACCACATCACGCCTGAAGCTACTCAATTCGTAATCGGTATTATATTCACGATCGGCGTAAATTGATCCTGAACCATTTTGCTTTCTCCCTCAAATATTCCAATTATTTCCCTACCTCCCTTGAGGGGCCAAGGGACGCGTCTCCCTGGGGGTCCGCCCACTCAGTCAGAGATCTAGGGCAACCAGTACAGCATTAATACTCGAGGGATGGGATGTCTTCAGAAATATCTTTCGGCAGAAAACATAATATCCCGTTTTAAGCTCCTCTCGGCGGGTAATCTCCTTGAATGCAAATGGCCGCGTTAACCGAATTTCTCCCAACAACATTAAGTGTCCCCGACCACGCCCACAACCTCTTTCATTCTAAGCCCAAACTCTTGCCCCAACGACCACGTTTTCGCGCCCTTATTACCACGTTTATGCCTAACATTGAAATCATAACTGTTTTTTTACAATGTTGCTCACCATTCATACCAGAAACTCTCTCGTATGTGTTAGAGCTTACTTGACTAAAGCAATTATTCCTTTGATGCCCTTGATACTTTGCCAAATGTTTTCCAAAACCCTTCATTATGCAATGAACTCTAAAAGGTTCTATCTGGTAAATTTTTAGTATTATTTTTGTCCAGCCTACGAAGAGGACTGGATCGGGGTGATTTGTGGTGGGGATGGTGGGGGGAGGTCATGGAAAACGATGCAACCCGTATCAGTTGTCTGCGTGCCGTGACAGTGTGCGACTCGCTGCTAGACTGCACCCTTTTTCGAGGGCCACTTTGCCCTGAACTGTCCACCCCGCCTCTCCACACGCCAGGCGTGTATATATACAGGTATACATACATACATATATATATATATATATATATATATATATATATATATATATATATATATATATATATACAGTATGTGTATATCCATACAGACGCGAGGCGTGCAGCATGGAACAAGCTCGGATAAGTCGCCTGTGCCTCCGCTCTACTCCGATTCTATGCAACGTATTCATTAAATCTACCCAATCAACTTATTCTAACAAGTTCTACAAATCCACGAAAACAATAAAATACCTTCTGGTAGGATATGAAATTCATTCGAACGGGGACTTCAACTGCTGCTGTGGCTTCAAGCTCAATACTGACCATTCAAAACTCAAACTGATCATTCCATTAGTAAATGCCCTCTTCATTTTCCCTTTCTCCATTCTCACGCTAATGAGTTTGAGCAAAACCATTGCAGCGGGCGAAATCCAAGTTCTTGTTCAACAGTCATCACATATTTCTGACTTTCACTGCATTTGAATGGGGATAGATGCTGATATAAAAAAGTCTTCGGGCTATTTTTATCTCTCGCACATGCCAATAATGAAGGTATAAAAACGCTTACTTTCAGCGGCCGTCAATTTGCCATGAAATGCATTGAACGATAAAATTACAACTTAGCATTGTTCCACACTGTGCCACTGGCATTATCAGAAAGTCTGAAAATATATTTCCGTCAATTCTTAAAGCCCAAATTCTCCGTTGAATATCGTTGAAGACTGTATGGTGGGAAACGCCAGAGTATTACTGATCAAAGATGGGCTAATGTTAAGACATTTTCAAAGTATTTATCATCAAATGATTGTATTGGAAATAATACCTTCGATGGTGAAGCTATGATAAGGGCGGTAGGGGCGTGTTCACGGGGCGAGGAAATGAGGAACGCACCCAACCCAAATTTGTTCAAAAGAAAAAGCATTGGAAGAGCAAAGGAGGAAGGAAGAGCGGCCGTTGTGATGCGCTATTGAAAGGCGATCGATTGCCCTGGGATTGCTGGGAAATTTTACATGGCTTTACATAATGAAAGCGCATAAAAAGTGGTGTAAACCTTCTCACGTAATACTTGAATTGTTCTTCATTGAAAACAAATTGTGGCACACGGAAAAAATATTATTCAGAGGGGAAGTTATTTCCCAATGATGGAAGTAGGAAAGGATATTTCTGAATAGTATTTATGGAAACCTAAGGCTTGAAAACAGAATATTTTCACGTTTTTGTTCGTAGTTTTTTCATAATATCTACTATATTCAAAATACTTATCTTATAAATGACATATGTTGACCCTAAAACTATGAGTTATTATAGTTTTAAAAAGCATTTAAAACGAAAATAAGTGGCCGATACTTTATGCGCTATGCCCATCGTCGGATTTCCCACGTCTTCTCTGATTTTGCGCCAGGATAGGAAAACCGAGATGTTGGCGAGGCGGTGCATGCATGGGATAGGTTTCACGATGGAATGCTCGGCTTTCACCATTCGGACGGACGGACCTGTGCATCTCGCTCCGAGGTAGAAGCGCTCCATTCCTACGCATCCTCCCGCACTCAACACTCGAGGTTTAGAATGCATCCAACATTAGCGGCCTTACAAAAAATTCTCCATTCTAAGATCAAGCTCTTACCTCAACAACCAACTTTTCGCATACAGTGCAGACATAATACGCTCTCTGAGCCTTAGAATCTGCACAAACAATGACATTGTCACCTCATTGTTATCTTACATTATTGCAAATAATGAAAGTAGAAAAAGCTGATCGGAGGATCATCTATTATAAACTATTAAATATCTAAATTAATGGATAGAAGCATGCAAAATTTAAGATCGCCAGTTGGTTGATAGAATACGCTTTGGCATGCGTGTATGCTAAAATGGTTGTTGCATGAATATATACGCTTCTGTAGGTGAAAATTTGCATGAAATTGTTACTTTTGTACATGATTTCATAGCACCCCCCGCCACCCGCCGCGACGGATTGCGGGCTACTGTGTAGATGTAGAAGTGTTTCAGCCAGAGAGCTCCGTTGGGATGTGGCGGGACGCACTGGCAGCGGGTAAGTCACACGCGAACAGGCAAACGCACACACACGCACACTCCCGCAGCACACACACATATGGCGTGCCGAGCACGTGTCCCTGAATGGCCTCCTCCCGCCGGAGTGCGCGCCACCGCTCTCTGGTTTTTTTCCCGGCCTCCAGCAACTATTTCTCGCCTGAGCCGACAGAGGGTGGGATCGAAGCTGCGTTTCCGATTCACAGAGTATTCGATGCTCGGGAAATGGACGGAGGGGGGTGGGGAGAGTGGGAGGGGGATGAAAAGGGGTGGCAAACGAACCAGGGGATGGTGGCCATGGAAATCGTTCGTCTGGAACGGAGAGGGTGGCCGACGACGCGACCACAGCGCCGCCACCGCAACAAATTAAAGAGAAAAAAAGAGAAGAAGAGCGAAAGAGCCCCCAAACGCGTCCGAGTGCCTCCGATGCCTTTTGATCATTCGCGGGTTCTTCTTTTGCGAGCGATGATGTGAGGGTGGGGGAATGAAATGTGGGCCGAGTGTAGGTGAATGCCCGCCTCCGCCCGCTCCGCTTCAGATGTGCGCTCCTGTTCCACTGACATCCCGGCGACCCTGCGCGGGCGGGGGGGGGGCTCCACCGATCAACAGCAGCAGCAGCGGGGGAGGTGGAGAGGTGGGGAGGAGGAGAAGGAGGAGGGGAGAAAGTGACCAGGTTGCCACTATTGGATGGAAACACGATCGGGGAATTGTGGATACAATTAACCCTAAAAAAAAATTAAAATTACCGGCAAGCAATGCTGTGGCGTTTTGCTTCATGAAAAATGAAGTTATGTTTCCACACCCTGCTTTTATATACCTATATACACACACATATACGTTTTGCTTCATGAAAAATGAAGTTGTTTCCACACCCTGCTTTTACATACATACACGTATATGTGTGTGTATATATATTTTATGTATATGTATTATATATATATATATATATATATATATATATGTATGTATGTGTGTGTATATAATATATATATATACGAGGGTCATCCGGAAAGTAGTACCCGTTCGTGAAATAAAAAGACAAAAGTAAATATTAACAAACATAAAAAATTTTATTTGAAAGAGGATACTTTAAACTACTTCTCAACATAATCTCCAAGCAAATTAAGGCATTTGTCATAACGTGTGACAAGTTTCTGTATTCCTGCTGCATAGTCCTTCGCCGCCAGCTCATTGAGATACGCGAGGGACCCATCTTGCACAAATTTTTGCATAATGGAGATGGTGTTTAACAATTTCATGAACAATTGTTCGAGAAACATTGGGAAAATGCTCACAGATGTCATCAATTGTGACGCGCCGATCGTTCCTCACGAATTCGTCAACTGAGCTCACCAGTTGGTCTGTAATGACAGACGGTCTCCCCGAACGCTCATCGTCGTGTGTGTTCCCCCTCCCCATGTTGAAGTTGCGACACCACCGCCGAACAGACGACTCGTCCATTACATTGTCTCCATACACCTCCTTTAATTGGCGATGAATATCACATGGGCGAACGTTTCTTGCATTGAGGAATTTAATCACTGCCCTCACTTCACAACTGGCGGCGTTCTCAATTTTTTTAAACATTGTAAACAATCACAGAAACAACACAGGCAATGCTAGCGTCACGCAACTTGGCTCAGAGAAGGCAGACAAGCCACTGAAGCTATCTGACCTCGTCCAGCGGCTACTCGCGTCGTCAGCACTTCATGCGGCACGAACGGGTACTACTTTCCGGATGGCCCTCGTGTGTGTGTGTGTATATATATATATAATAGACACACACATACATATATATATAATATATATACATAAAATATATATGTATATATATATATATACATACTAATATATATATATATATATATTACTTATTATTATTAAGTAACCTACCGGTTAAGGCAGGTTTTTGGATGGACACAGCTTGGCTTTCGTAGTAGTAGAGGTATTTAGGGGAGGCGACCGACAGCTGAGGTCATTTGCGCCATAGGGGATGGATAGGAAAGGATGAAGGGTGGAGAGAAACCTGGCGTCGGCATTAGCCTACTCTTTACGAAAGGCGCCAAGGAGTCCGCAGTTTAACGTCCCATCCGACGGACAGCGTACTCACTCAAAGTGCCCTCCACAACGCACCTCAAGTAGGGATCGAGATACCTCTGAAAAATATTCAACACCGCCGGGATTTGAACCCGGGCCCTCTAGGTGGGAAGCCAGTACGTTAGCCCCCACACCATCTCGATCCCCCCTCGAAATAACAACGTTGATAATGGGCACCCCTGCCTTACACCTCTTCCTAACAATGCCCAACCGGACTCCCCGTTCCCCACTCGTACCTGAGCAGTCTGAGACATGTACAGGTTGCGGATTAGCCTCCTTTTCCTCCAATCTATTCCTATTTTCGGCAGAATACTCATTAGTTTTTCCCAGTTCACTCTATCAAACGCTTTTTCGAAATCTACGAAACAGGCAAATACCTCCTGGTTGTGTTCTATATTCCTCTCGATTCAAAATCTCATTACTGCAATGGCATCACGCGTACATTTCCCCTTCCTACACCCACACTCGTCATCCCCTAAGTAATCATTGCCCTACTCTCTATCCTTTTGTTTATGATCCTGAGAACAACTTTAGCTGCGTGGGATATCAAACTTATCGTCCTGTAGTCCTCACATGATGTAGCCTTTACCTTTTTCGGATTAGGAACTAACGCTTATCTCACAAAGTCTTCCGCCCAGTTTCCTTCCTCATAAATACTACGGATCAGCCCATATAGCCTCTTCCTCCCACATTTTCCTTAGCCTTTTAAAAGTTCCGCGGGAATGTTATCCACCCCCACGGCCTTATTTAGTTTCATCTCCTTTAATGCCCTTTCTATCTCATTGTCTAGTATGCCTGGACCTAAGCTATCTTCCTCTACGTCATGTTCCTTTTCAATGTCTAACTTTGTTGGTCTAAGCTCTTTACTATACAGTTCTTCTATATACAGTATTCCTTCCATCTCTCTTGGATCTTCCCTGCGTCAACTATTAACTTACCCGCCTTATCTCTAACTGCAATCGTTGATGTCCCTTTCTTACTTCCCGATAAAGATTTAACTTTGCTGTACAGCACACCGATTTCATCCTTCCTATGCAGACTTTCCATATCCTCGCACTGCGTCTTCCACCATGCTTCTTTTGCTTTATTTGTTGCTCGCCACAATTTATTGTTTAATTCTTTGTACTTCATTTTCCCTAATTCTGTATTTACATTCTTTTAATTTCGCTGCTCATCTATTTTTGTAATCATCTCATCCGTGACCCATGGTTTCCTAGTCCTTTTAGCGTTATACATATATATATATATATATATATATATATATATATATATATATATATATATATATATAGAACACTCACACGTATTTTCTTGATATTTCGACGGAAACAATCCGTCTTCCTCTGAAGATATAGAGGTAATCAATATATAGGTTCGTGTATATATAATATATACACGAACATATACGTGTTTATATGTATATAAAAGCAGGGTGTGGAAACATAACTTCATTTACACAAAGTTAGACATTGAAAAAGAACATGACGTAGAGGAAGACAGCTTAGGTCCAGGCATACTAGACAATGAGATAGAAAGGGCATTAAGGGAGATGAAACTAAACAAGGCCGTGGGGGTGGATAACATTCCCGCGGAACTATTGAAATGTTGTAAGGCAAGGTTGCTCATTATCACCGTTGCTGTTCAACCTGTATGCAGAGGAAATGATCAAAGAGGCATGGGAAGAACTCGAGGTAGGAATGAAAGTGGGCGGGGAATTCGTAAAATCAGTTAGGTTTGCTGATGACCAAGCTTTAGTTTTTCAGTCACCCAAGGGGCTGCAAGCATTGCTGAGTGAATTGGAAATTCAGTGCGAAAGGTATGGGATGAGAATCAATATTAATAAAACAAAGGTTATGCGATTCTCTAGAAAGTAAAAGGCGCAGCTAAAAATTAAAATAGGAGGGCAAAAACTAGAGCAGGTAGAACAGTTTACCTATCTCGGTAGTGTCTTGGACCAACACGGTCAAAGTAGTAGGGACGTAAGGAGATGAATTGCGCCAGGCAAAGAGGCTTTCACAAGGAGGAGGGAGTTGATGACGGGGACGTTGAGTAAGGATGTTAAGAAAAGACTCGTAAAAACTTTGATATGGAGCGTAGCTATGTACGGAGCGGAAACGTGGTCATTGAAGCAGGAGGGTAGACGTACACTGGAGGCTTTTGAAATGTGGGTGTGGAGAAGAATGGAGAAGGTAAAATGGACAGAGAAGAAAACAAATGAGGAAGTATGACCCAACCTCCCCTGTCGTCCTATAGTTTCCAGTTACAATTCTCCCACCATAAGAATCTCCGCATTCCTTGACCACCACCTACAACCACTTGTACTCTCCTTGCCCTCCTTCACGAAAGACACGTACCAATTCCTCGACCGTCTAAATTCCGTCTCTATTCCCTCCACACCCAACCTACTTATGGCCACCGTCGACGTTACCTCACTTTACACTTCTATTCCCCATGCAGAAGGTTTATCTCTCTCTACGCCCCCTACCCCAGCGCCCCTCAACGGAATTTCTCCTCAATATTGCCACTTTCGTCCTAACTAAAAATGCATTCACTTTCCAAAATTGTTTTTACCTACAGACAAAAGACACAGCGATGAGAACGAGGATGGCACCATCATACGCCAATCTCTTCATGGGACATCTCGAAGAGACTTTCCTGTCACAGCAACCCTTTCAACCTCTTTTCTGGGTCCGCTACATAGACGATATTTTTATTCTCTGGACTCATGGCTATGATTCTCTCAACAATTTCTTATCCGCCTTAAATTCATCTTTCACTGTTAAATTCACCTCCTCCATTTCAGACTCCACCATCACCTTTCTTGACACAGACATCTCACTTCAAAACAACAAATTCACTACTTCAGTACACATCAAAGCCACTAACCATCAGCAATACCTACACCACACTAGCTGTCATCCTCAACACACGAAACGCTCGATTCCTAACTCTCTCTCTATCCGCGGACACCGAATTTGCAACACTCTCAACAAATACCTTGACAATCTACATCTTGCACTCATCAAACGCGGTTACCCAGAAAAGTTACTACAAAATAAAATCCACCGCTCCACCCGACCACACACACCACACAATAACAAGCCCACATCTGACGCAGGACTCAACCTTTGCACCACCTATTTCCCCGGATCACACAGACTGAAAACCCTCCTTAAAGAACTGTTTCCAATTTTACATGACAATGACGCGACCTCATCCTTACTACCCCAATGTCCATCTATCGCATACAGACGACCCGCCATTCTCAAAAACCTTCTGAGATCCAGTAACCCTTTGGCGCCCCCCCGTGACAAATTTCCTAATATTTCCCCTACTTGCAACCGCCCTCAATGTAAAACCTGTCTACTTATTAGGC
Source organism: Hetaerina americana (assembly GCF_022747635.1). Taxonomy (NCBI): domain Eukaryota; kingdom Metazoa; phylum Arthropoda; class Insecta; order Odonata; family Calopterygidae; genus Hetaerina; species Hetaerina americana. Next base: position 1,453,859 of record NW_027287250.1, read on the forward strand.
CTACTCCCCTCTCCCTACATCCCCTCATTGGCCCCTCACCTCGTTCCCACGCAAATTGCCACTCAAAAAATATTATTTATCTTTTATCATGCAAGCATTGCACTTCCTTTTACATAGGTGAATGCATTACCCCCTTATCCATCCGAATGAATAATCACCGGTACTCCTGCAATTCTGCCTCACTCTCTTCTCTTCCTATCCCTTCACACGCCAATTCCCACAACCTTTCATTCGACCAGTGTTTTGCACTCAGCATCCTAGAATCCCTACCTGATTCAGCCACCAACATAGAGGTGAGAACTCGTGAATCCGCCTACATACTAGCTTTCCGTTCTTTCAAAATTCCCACCCTTAACCGCCATATTTAATTTCCCTCCCAGTGTTCCCTCCACACCTCCCCTCCCCGCCCATACTTCTTTCCCCTCTCCAAAGCAACAGCATATTTTCAGTCTCTCTTGAAGAAGGCCTCTGAGAGGGCCGAAAGCTCGAACAATTATCCGTGTGAGTGTTCTTTTAAATGTGTCTATTCTTTTCTATTTGTGTTATATTGTGTCAGCCCATTATTGTGCCGCTCGTGTGAGTTTTTCCGTACAGTCGTTATATATATATATATATATATATATATATATATATATATATATATATATATATATACATATATATATATATATATATATATATATATATATATATATATATATATATATATATAAATAATATTTCACAAATAGAAAAGAATAGCAACATTTGAAAGAACACTCACGCGGTAAATTGTTGGAGCTTTCGACCCTCTCAGAGGCCTTCTTCAAGTGAGATTGAAAATATGCTGGAGAGTGGAAAGGGGTATGGGCGGGGAGGGTAGGTGTGGAGAGAATGCTGGGAGGGAAATTAAAGATGGTGGTTAAGGGTGGAAATTTTGGAAGAACGGAAAGCTAATATGTAGTTGGATTCACGAGTTCTCACCTCTATGTTGGTGGCTGAATCAGGTACAGAATCCCTATCCTTTGACGTGCGCCGTGATTCTGAAGGCGACGGCCGAGCCGTCGAAACGTCAAAACAACATATTGTTGGTGTCCTTTCTTTGTGTCTCTATGGTTTAAAAATCTACATCTGTGTTTTTATATATTTGTGCATCGCCGAAGAGCGTTCCATTTTGAAGGGGTGTGTGTGTGTAGAGCGTTGGAGTAATATATAATTAAGCAAGACAACCTAACAAAAAATTAGGATTTTTCAGGAGAGTACTGTGTAAATGTGATGAAAAGGTCAAAGACCTCTGGCTAGGCCTCATTTAGAATATGCTGCAAGTACATGGGATCCTCACGAATTTGCATTGATTGCCGATTTGGATCGCGTGCAGCGTAGGGGAGCTAGATTTTTAAAAGCATCCTTATGATAAAGTTGGTAGGGTATCTAAAATATTAGAGCAGCTAGGCTGGGAATTACTCTCGGAGCGAAGCTTTAATGTCATTATAAATCTCTTGAATAAATTGGCACGACGTCTCTTTAGAAATAATGTTGAAAATGTCTTAATACCCTTATCGTACTACGGTAGGATGTATCATTTCAATTAAAGTAGAGAGGTTAAGAGTAAGGCAGATATATTTAGGATGCCATTTCTCCCACGGACGATATAGGTTCAAAATAACATTGTCCGACCGCGGTAGGGTCAAATTAGGGTCAAAATTAGTCTGGTGTGCATTCACCCCCTGCCACGCACCCTAGCGGTGGCTTGCAGGGTAGAAAAATAAGAAATTAGTATATGAATGTGACTGACATTATACTGAGTGCGGTATTTTTGTTTTACCCCTATGTTTAAAGTTTCCGTGGTCATGTTTCTTCTGGAGTAGAGTTGTCATAAAAGGTACGAAACCGTTACTGAACATATTGCGTTGAAGAGCAATGAACTATGGCACCGCTTAATTAGCAATTTATTCGGCTGCTTCAATCCTCTCAACATATCATTCAATTGAAATTCAGCAGTCTCTACATATTTATCGATACACTTTTTAGAGATATCCGAAACACGGCGTAATATTATTCACAGGGATTCGTTTAGTTTTGCCCGATGAATAGAACTTTCTGGAAAAGTTCATAGTAGCGCATCATACGTATTAGGTGGTAATCTAAAATATTTTTTCGAGTTGCATGTTGAATTGATCGATATAGTAAAATGTGGCATTTTCCATCTCTACAAAAGTACAGGATGCTCTCCCCATCTGTAATTATTTGTCCTTAGTAATGACTAGTGATTAATCTTTGTGCTGGTAAATTTATAATTGCTTAGAATCAACCTTAACCAACTTCTGATCCTAACACACCACTGCAAGTTTTGAGGGCGGGAGACGGAACTATTCCTCAATGATATTGTACAAAACTTGTGCTTGATGAAAGTGTCTTTGATCGGATGAATCTCATTCAATGGAGCTACAACTTTTATTTGTCTGACAAAGGAGGTTCTACCTTGAGAGTACAAGGAACATCATTGCCGAAGAAATTATGTTTGAAAAATCTCAGTTTTGCGGGGAACAACATTAGAAAATTGTTGAGGAATGTTTTTTATGACGATGCAGTCTCATAGAAGGAGATTTAAATGCTCAGTTAGATCAATCGAAAATGTCAGCTCCCCCGACCAAGCCATTTAAAACATATCTGATACGAGTTTCTGTTTTTCTTCCATTGACATATCAACTTCGTTTCATTGCTCTAAAAGGAGTTTCAAGGTATCAATTAAAGTTCACCACCGGACTTCAATTTGATAGAGCAGTTATGATTACATTCAAAATCATTTTGAAAATTTTGAATTGACGATGATTCTCTCAATTAATCCTACCATTATTTTATGCATAATCTCCAGATTGGACTTGAACTCAAGGACTCTTCCACGCAATGACTCTTTCTGCAATACAACTGCAGTGATTTCTGCAGGCTTTTACGCTCGACTAGGTTGCTACTACGCCCCTCGGATCCTAAATTATTTAAGAGTCGAATCAATACCGACCATATTCTTCGTATAGCGTGGGTTTCCGAGGGACCCAGGCTACCAATCATCTCTTCCGAGGACACCCAAGCAAACAAGGCAATGTTCCCCTGGAAAATGTCCCCCTCCCCTTGTTTGTTGCAGGTCATCCGCTAACCATTAGGCATTTATTTCCCTTCCCCGCTCGTCCTCTGCTATCTTCCCCTTGAGTCCGCCGGTCAAACCTCCGACCGCACCTCTCCCGACGCGACGTTCCGTGTCTTCCTCGGCTCTCCGCCGCTTCCATCACAGACCACCCTCGGCTGAACTCCGGGCCGTGGATCGAAAGCCGTCCCGATCACCTTCCAGTCACCGCAAGTGTTCGCTTGTCCATACTCCCCGGTTCCTGACCCCCACTTGCTTCGGATTGAAAAGGGCTCAGTAAAAACTTATGAAACCATACCACTCATTCATTCTGTGCTACGCTCCCACCAATGATGCCGCGATATTTGCACTGTCTATATCCACTCGATTAAATTTTACCCGTAGAGTTCTCGTTTAACGACTGTTTCTGATAGTTTCATAATAAAACTTTGAAATGCTGCTAATTTTTCACTTACTTCAAAACTCTCGGTAATGCCACAAGTTAAAAGAAGCAAGTAGATCAGTATGGCTGAGGAGTAATTCTTCGCTTTAGTGGATCTCCAGGGAAAAATTAGTAAAATAGAAGACGGCGGGCGTATCAAGAACAGAATCCTTAGTTTTCCTGCGACGAATGCGCGAAAAAAAGTGCCGACCAAATGATGAGGGATTCCTGTACATGATATCCAATAGAAAAACCAATCAGTTTAGGGACCGCGGGCAGCCATCATTTGGCATCACAGTGAGTGGAGAAAGATGGCAGGAGGGCGGGCGGAGACGGTGACCCAGTAGCCCAGGGGTCAGCCCCCGGACCCGATTCCTTCAGCCAGCCCCTGTCGCAACTCAGGGGCCCTCTACCTAGCACCGAGCTGGCGGAAGCACGCAACCGCCTTCTAATTTCAGCCAGCCAAAAAGCCACCCCTCTCTTTATTCAATCCCCGCCTCCCTCCGACACATTTAATGCCCCTGAGCCCCGCTCCCCTTCCCGGGAGAACGGCTCCTTCCTGCACATCTTCCCATTCTCCCCACATTATTTAATTCCTTTCGGCGAATGAGGGAGGAGAGAACCGACGGAGTCAAGGGTTGGGAGGGAGTTTGTGGGGTGAGTTCATCGTGCATCCATGTGGCCCCTCACGGGTAATCGGCGCATCAAACAATGCGCTTTTGCATAGGGAGTCGTTGGAACTATGGCTTCGGGGAAACAGATTGGGCGCATTCCCAATAAGCTAAGCATTAAATCATTACTCAAACGATATGACGGAAATTATGAGTTCAAAAATCATTGGAGACATGAATTAGTTAGATTGGTGTGGTAAGGTAACATCGCCGCGGACAACCATTCGACCCCGCGAACTTTAACAGCACGGAATAACACGAGTTGGTGGTTGCCAAAAATTACGTGCTCAGTTCCCGGTTGCCGGGACGACTTTCCACTGGACTCGTTCATGAAAGAACCAACCATTCTTTCTTCTTAATACTCCTCCTATGTCCCATTGTGCACAACATTCAATCGGCCCACAAACGTTAAAAATTCATAAAATCCACCAATCGCTCCCCCATCGCCCTGTAACCACCCCTGCAGCAAGACGCCTTCTCCTCCCTTCCCCCTACCTCCCTCCCTACACACCCTAGTGTAAGGGGTCCACTCTGCTGACACACTGAGTATTTCTTCAAAAATATATTGTACATCCAGATTTTCTCCATTTTTCCTATTTCCGCGCAATCTGAGTGCCATTATCTAATAAGCTTTCTGCCTAACTTTGCATTTGCATTCTTCCACTTCATTCCCTCGTCTTTATTTCTCATCGTAATACCACCACGCCTTTTATTCCACTTGTTTTTTTTCATCTTCCTATTTACATTTCCAATGCCTTCGTTTTCAGTGCCCCTTTCTCACATGCTCCCATGTTTCCTCCTCAATCTTCAGCTCCCGGTCATCGCCCATAATTTTCTCTGCAGCCCATTGATACGCACATCCCTCTTCTCTGCCATTTCGGTCAATGCTCCTTCTCCTGCGTTCCATTTCCTGTGACGTCTCCTCTCTTTTATCCTCGTGATTTGGACGCTGCTCCGCATTTTTCAAAGTCATTAATTGAATATGCATCCTGGTAAATGTGCCAACCAATCACACTGCCCCTAAACCTGTGCATTAGCATAATATACATGTGTTATTACCGATATCTCACCGAATGAGTGAGCTCCACTCGAATCTCCCCCTGTTTTGGTTAGTCCATTGCTCACGACGCTTCGAAGACCGACTCGGTCATCATCACCAGGGCTCCTGGATGCCGTTTTGCCAATTTTGTCCGCTATATAGTATACTTATTCCTCCTGGTCTCTCATGATTGACCTGTAGACCCACAGATCAATCAGACCGTTTTGTTTAATTATGTGCCCACCCTTTCCTCGCTCTCTTCCCCTCCGCTGTATACTATTCTAAAACTACCACCGCAGTTGTTCCCAGCTCTCCTTAAATCTCAGCCGGCTGAGCCCTATAATATTTTAACAATATGTATCTTATTTTCCCTCTCCATCCCTCACTTTATATTCTCTAACATTCTTGTCCTCAAAATCACTCTAACATATCTTCCAAACTCCAACTGTTTTAGTTCTCTTCAATATCTTCTTTGCTGCTGCTGACTATTTCTTTTTGCAAGGATTTCGTGAGTTGGCGACCATGGAAGTCTTGCCTCTCTCGCCACCGGGCACGACACACGGTCGATTGGGCCGAGTCCCGTAGTCACCAGGACTCATCGTCATACCTACCCCCTCACAGTCTCGCGATTAATAATTGGGATGTATTTCCTATTGAAAGCCTCAATTGTCTGTAAACAATAATATCAATATCATATGGATGTAACTCGATTTTTTCGAGAGTAAAGGAATAAAGTCGTATCATAATCGACCATAGGTATGTTTTAATCAAACCGGGTAGAGACACTTCTCTGGTTTCTGGAGCATGCCGTGGGCGGCGAGTCACCAATAGGATTGACTAGCGATTTCTACGACCAATCGACTCAAAAGTGAGATTACCACTTATGGTAAGTAGTATTCTTAATATTATTTTGCCCTCCGCTATACTCTTGACAGCAAAGTTTCTTATTAAAGCGATGTTGCTCTCAGATTCCATCTTGTTCCTTTCATCCGAGTCTCACGACGGGAGGTGCACGCCGAGGTGAATAGTTCCAGTATATTTCCGATTAAATAAGGACTGAACAGGAGGCATCAGCGTATCGACCTCTGCCACGCGCCCAATCCTAGTAATGTCGTACTTTTCCGACCGGATTTTCACTCTCAAGAAACCCTAATTTCTTTCATTAAGTTATGAATATGGAATTAAAAAAGAGCCATTATTTTAAAATGGAGAAATGTGTGGAAAGGGGAGTAGGGGCGTGGCATGAGGAATGGATGGCTGTGGGGTGCAGGAGGGGGAGTCGAGATGCATATTAAGGGCCGTCGATCAAGAGGGGCGCGCGGGGGAGGAGGGGGTTCACCTGGTGGTTCGGGGGTCGGTGTCCCGGGGAGGGGGGCGGCAGAGAGAGGGAACGAATGGGGGCGAGGGTCGCTCCCACCCATCACTCCACCGAGAGGGGCGCGGGGGGGGGGGGGGTGAAAGAAGATTTAACGTTTCCAATTGGAGTGTGGGCGTCGGAGGGGGTTTGGGGCGACGGCTTAAATGCTCCTCCGAGAGGGAGGGCGGCCGGGGGTGGGGCGAAGTGGGGGCGGGGGAGGGGGAGGGGGGCTCGGCGAGAGTGGCGGTATTAAGCTCCGAAGAGATTAAAGGGTTTATTAGGTTAAAAGACTTGAAAAGGGGGTGGAAGGAGGGAGGGGTGGGGGAAGGAAGGAGGGACACCTGGCGAGAGAGGCCGGAGGAAGCGCCCCTCCTCCGGGCGGCGGGGGCTTTAAAGGATCTTGATTTCATTGGAAAAGGGGGTGGGGAGGAGGATGGGAATTAAGTAGCTCCGGTGTATTCGCTAATTTCCCCATTAATCTTGACGTGTCGTCATCTTAGAAACCTGAGAGTGCCCCCTCCCTCGCCCCATCTCTTTTAGAATAGATGAATTACAACCCCACTCCCCTCCTTTCCTCCCCCTCCCTCCCTTTTTCGGGCGCGCTCATTCGCGGGTCGCCAAAATTCACTCACTCGACTCGAAGGGAAAAGATGTCGGATTTCACCGAGGGTTTATGAAAACTTCCACTCCACGCTGGCTCACTCGTCAAGTTGAACATCTTCGTAATTGGTCGTTGCCGTAATCATTTCTCCTTATTATTTGGGTTGCTCTTCTCGCCGTAATGCAGTTTTCGTCAAGTGCCGGCATACCCGGGGCGAAATTGGTCTCCGAGAACGCCTCAGCCCGCAATACGCCACCCCCGAACATTCCAGGAGGGGGTGGCGCGTGGGAGGGGAGGCGGTTGTTACCCTCGGGGGTCGCCCGCCACACGAGTCGACGCTCGGCAATGGGCGCGTGCCGCTCTTCGAAGTCGACGAGCAATTAAAATCCGCGCACACACATCAACACTCATCCAGAGTGTAACCCCCGCTTTGCCACTAAATATTCACTGGGATAGATACAGAACATTTATTATTTTCATCTCAAAACTACATATCTGTACAATGATTGTACATATTTGTCAAACAGGTTTAAAAATTCCCATATCTCTGAACTAGTTTCCAACTTCCTTCGGCATAAAATTCTGCCGCTGGAGATCGCAGTCAAACGATGATGATGGCATCTTCAAGTCCCTCGTCGAGACGAGCACAAAACATGTGCAGCAGTCTAACTGTTCAGTCGTGTTTCCATGCAGCAGAGTCGTAGAAATCTGTGGTAAACGTTCTACATATTTTAAGTATCGTAAAACGCCTGTTTTCACGAACTTTTCCATCAATTTTAACATGCAGTTTGTGGTTCACCACAGACGGGGGCGGCCACTTCTTGGACATCATCATGGACAATTGTGTTCACTATTAAACGGACGAAAACACTCAATTCTTCTCACTCCACACATTTGGTCCAAAACAGAGCACTAATGCCCATATGATGGATGTCAGCAGCTTTGGATTTGTTTCTTTATCAGTGTAAATTTCACTGAACAGACTTCACATTTGGCGGGAAATTAAATTTTATTGTTCATTTTGACTCGCTATGCTACCCAAACAAATCTAATCGCTAAAATAAACAAGCGCCGTGACCTTTTAATCACTACAGGTCGAGGCGTACTGACCTACTACGTTGTTAATATATTTGCTCCGAGCAGCCCTCGTGTATTAAGCGGCGGCCCGGGGCGCCTCTGCCCCCCCCCCCGCGTCCTTCCTTCCTTACCCGGATGGGGCAAGCGTCGCTGCCGGATGGGGCGGCATTTCCACGCATCACTTCCTCGGCGAATGTCTTAACCTTTAGGTAGCTTCAACGCAATCATTTTCTACATTCGAATTCAGGTCATAGGTGACCATAGTGTGTCAGAACTGGTGAGGGTTGTCTAATTCTCCATTTTGTGGGTTGCGAACACCCATGGTAATGGTTATCAGGTTTCAAAATGGACCTACATTAATCGATGGCTTAATTTGATTATTGGAGCCAAAATACGAGCCTCAAAATTTATTTTTCCAAGCATTTGATTCGATATCTCCAATCGACAGTGCAACATGATTTGGGCTCTGAATACGTAACGGCCCATCACTCCCGGGACCCGAGACTTCTCAGTCAATTCCAGTCTTACGTTAAATGCCTTTTCTCGAACGATTTCCAATTCTTGCATGAAGCAACGGCAATGAGCCATTCTACCACGATGATATTCAAGGAATTTTGATTTCTCCACGTTGATTACGACTTGAACCGCTTTTCTCGTTCAGATCCCATATTTGACTGCGTTCCAGATGAGCTCCATCAAGAGCGAGGGGAAAACGCTAAGCTTTACACTAAATTTAATGCAGAGTTTCAGAAAAGATTGCAATCAAGCAATAATTTTCGTCTTAAATGTGACTATTGATTAAACTTCATTATTTAAAAAATATCTTGTAGTTATACATTCAGTCGCATTTCCATTCCGCTAGACTTTTCTGGAATGTAATGATCCTCCGCTGATCTAGGAGGTAAAGGGGAGGCAGACAAAGGAAGAAGCATTATATTCTAAAAGGTATTTCATATCTACGCAGTGCCCATATAGCAACGACGAGGGAACGTGGAATGCGGCCAGGAGTCGAGCAGAATATAGTATCTCCGCGGCAATGAAGTATTCATTAGTTTGAAACATTCATGATTTCAAAATGGCAGCGTTTATATTGGCGGATAAATTTCACACAATTCTAGCAAATATAAAGGTTGAAAGGCTATTTTTGAAAATGTGCATCGTGACAGTAGCCCGGCTTTCACAACAAACTTCCCTATTGCACAATGAACCGATGTAAAAATTATTTAAGACTAATTCAATAACTATTGTTCGTCAAAAATTACAGCTCCTTCTGCGAATGTAGAAAATTCTAACACGATTACTGAAAACACTCGGAAGTTGAACTTCTCCTGGAAAATATTTATATTTATTAATATGGTCTTTTTTGAGGTTTTGGTGCTGGGCGATGCTGTGAAAGTTCACAATCCAGTATGTAATGGCTCCATGGTAATGCAGCTCAATTTGATTTTATACCTATGACCGTGTCGCCATGACCCAAAATCGACACATAAGTGGGCCGAAATTCGTTGACACGCGTTTCAACATAGAATCCTGCGTGTGGAAATTGCATAATCGTTATTGGTGCTTTATGCATAATATCTCTGTGAGTTTATTCGATATAAATTCCTTTACATATTTCTTTTAATTTTTAAATATATGATACATTGTTCATAGTTAATACTTTAAGAGGTGAGCTACTGGTTAGTAGCTACTACTGAAGAACCGGAGATGAGATTTGTCTTTCGGCGTGTTATATTCCTGGAACACGAACTAAAAGGATTAGAAGAACAGCGTGTGTGCGTGAAATTTTGTTTCAATCTTGAAAACCGTGTTACGGAGATATTTGGAATGAGTCAGCAAGCCTTTGTTAATGAAGCTATTAGTTGAAGCCAGTGTTTTGACTGGTAGAGTCGTTTTAAATCGGCCAGAACCTCGACAAATGAAGATTCGCGACCGGGGCAGCCTTTCATTTTGAACAGACCCCAGTCATGTCAAATTGGTGAACGATTTGGAGCGGGCATATCACCGTTTAACTGTTAGATAGATATCCAAGGAAGTGAACATAGTTTTGGATTCTGTCAGACAATTTTGATAGACACTTTGGGCATGACGCGCATCGTCGCATCAAAATTCGTCCCGCGGGTGCTGACTGATGAACAGAGACAAAAACGTGTGGACATTTATCATGAACTCCTGGATCGAGCCAATGCCGACCCAGATTTTCTTAACACCATCGTAACCGGTGACGAAACCTGGGTTTAAGGTTATGGTGTTGATACAAAGGCCCAGTCTTCTCAGTGGAAAGGTCCTCATTCTCCGCGACCAAAGAAAGCTTGAATGTCCCGTCCAATGTGAAGGTCATGCTGGTGTGTTTCTTCGATTGGCAAGGGCTGATTGATTACGAATACGTCCCTCAAGGTCAAACCGTCAACAAAGATTTCTGCTTAAGGGTTATGAAGAGGCTGGGGGTCGCTGTGAGCCGAAAGAGGCCGGACATATGGAATGGCGTTTCCACCACGATAACGCGCCGGCTCACACGGCGCTGATCGTGACATAGTTTTCCGCCAGAACCGGAACTTCCGTGATCCCGCAGCCACCCCACTCTCCAGACGTGGCTCCATGAGACTTATTTTTGTTTCCAAAGTTAAAATCAAACTTGAAAGGGGCTGATTCGACTCTTTTGCGGACATTAAAACTAATTGTACGACGGACCTGAAGAGGATCCCTAAGGCGGCTTACCAGGCAGGGTGCGAGAACTGGAAGAAACATAGGCAAAGGTTGTCGTCCGCCAAGGCATGTACTATGAGGGCGACAAGTTCGATTAAGCTGTATCCGTCGAAATAAACAAGTTATAAAATCTACCCTGTCTTTTTTTAATCACACCTTGTAGAAAAACGCCCATATCGCGACCCCTGTCGCAGTTAATTCATAATGCAATCAGCACATTAAGTAAGCGTCTGGCTCTGCGAAACCTAAAATAAATCATTCATTTTCCCTTTGTGCTAACCATGCGCTTAATTAAGCGTCCCTAGTACCCTACAGAGGATCTAATCAGTATTTCAATCTTAAGATTGGTTTACTGCATGCCTTCATTCCCCTGTATTCTGTTTATTAATGCCCTCTCATCCCCCTGATAGCTCCTCTGTTTTCATTGATTCTTAATTTGTCCTATTCGTGCTTGTCTCTTGGTATTCCTCGCGGGATATTTCCTTCAATTCCCCCTTCCCTCCCTCCCCTTTCCCAATCCCTAATACCTTTGTTTCTCCCTAATCCACTGTGAGCCAAGGGGTCTCCCCAATCCGCCTGGTTCTTTTGTGCCAGAGTGGAGTTTCCTCCCCTAGGCCCCTCCCTCTATACACGCACTTCCCCATCCTTCCTCACTTAGTCTGCCCATTTAATAATCTTCAGCCTTCCCCTCTTCAGCACCCTCGTTTCAATGGCTTCTTTCCATAATTCTTCCCTGGTCCACTTTTCCGATGTTCCATGTCTCTGGTCCGTAGAGTGCCTTGCTCCAAACAAACTGCTCTCTTTGTCCGACCTTAGATTCTTTGATCATAGCAGTTGCCTTTTCATGAACGCCTTCTTCACTGGAATTTGTCTTCGCTTGATGTCGGTCGAACTTCTTCCATCCCAAATTATAATGCCACCCGGGTAGGTAAAGGATTTCTCGAATAGGGTTCGCGGGTGTCATTCTCTAACAAGAGAAAAGTGTGTTTCCCGCCTGAAATTCGGCAAACAAGGTCAAATGATAAAGGTAAGATTTAACTGGCGAGTCCATTTTACATGAACTTCATCAATTTCGAATGTTTAATTATCTCCACAATGCTGTTATTAAATGCTCGCGTCACAACCGTCTTGCAGTAGAAAACTAACGCTATCTGGCGTCACTCGAAGAAAGTGCTTCATGTTTGATGGAAAGGTTCCCATCCGGCACGTTTAATTTTGTACGCCCCGGTTTTCGGTGCGACGCAGAATAAGGCATCAGGCACGTAGATTCGCTAATGGATGTTTATTTTGAAACTTCACTTAACTTTTCCTACCGATTTCATATGCCTGATGATGTTGCGTCGCAGCGAAAATAAGTCATACATTTTAAAAGCATTGAACACTGGTACCAGAGAGAAACAAAATGTCCTCCAGCTGTCAACGCGCCCGGAGAAAAGCCATCACTCGAATAGAAGACACTCGAAAGTGATGCAGTTCATATTTTCGCTTTAACGCTACAATCATGGATTGCAGTTTCACCGTATAAAATGGCAATGTACATTTAAAAATGGCTTCTTTCAATTTGAATTTGTTTTGGTGTCCTAAGCAGGTAGTCGTGGGGGGTGACCCGACTGTGCTGAGTGCCACGGGTCGAATCCCTACCGGACGATTCGATTCGTGTGTGTCTCGACCGGTTTCTCGAACGCAAATAAACACATACGCATTGGGTATCAATTCAGGACCAAGTTTGACCGGAATAACCATCATCTAAACCAGAAAACTCGCAGAACATGAGCAGCAACACCCTGATTCCGAACGCATTCTACAGTCTAAGAAGAAGACTTCATTCCCAAATACGATATTCGGGAAAACGGTAATTTGGGAAAATGGCATTCAAATGGAACACGTTTAGCATGGGGAGAATTGTTATTCGGTGAAACAAAATTCAACGGTGTTCCCCCCCCCCATCCCACCGAGTCGAGGGATTCAGCAAGTGTCAATAATTTGGTTACTTCAGTCATTCTATCCACCATAGTTATACATTGGCCTTTAAACAACATTGTCTCCGTCTCTCCAAAAAATAATCTCAAGGAAGAAGATCCTAAGGCCAATAAAAATAATTACGAAGAACTCCTATACCGGTATTTCGGTCACACAGGTGACCATGAACGGGGAGAAAATCAAATAGGGCACTTGAACTAAGAAGAGGAATGTGCACAGTCAAGTGACTTTGGACGGTGCCTGTGCACATTCCTCTTCTTAGTTCAAGTGCCCTATTTGATTTTCTCCCCGTTGATGGTCACCTGTGTGACCGAAATACCGGTATAGGAGTTCTTCGTAATTATTTTTATTGGCCTTAGGATCTTCTTCCTTGAGATTATTTCTTTAACAGCCAATAACTCCACATCTTCCATCTCCAAATATTGACCAAATAATGTGATAATTACCCTCTCCGCATTTCCGAAGCAAATCTCGCTCCTGCCAAGAAAGCACACACCAGAGAACACGACGGATTAGCAAATGGCATGGAAATAATACGCACAGCCAGGATCCGAACTTGGCCTCTCACTTTCTCCACCAACCGAGCAGATGGAATACTAAAACAGAATAATGGACCTCGGGGCAACACTCGGAGAGCGCCTTCGGTGGTCATGGACGAACATAAGATGCTCCGACACACTTCGGGAGTGGCATAGGAGGGGGAGAGAAGAAGAGGGGGTGTGGAGAGGAGGGGGTGAGGAGAGGAGGGGGTGAGGAGAGGAGGGGTGAGAAGGTGGAGGTCGTAAGAAAAGGCCAACTCCCGCCGTGACACACTAATACATAGGCAAACACGAGGCCTAAGCGATGACGAGGCCGGGTTCCCATTCCGGAAAAATTGCATTTTTCCGCTAAATCCACTCATCCTACGTGTTCGCCCACACGCTGTTTCGTTCCCTATATTCCTTTACTCGACACCCGATGTTGGCTTTGATTCATTTTGAGCGGTATTGAAGTATGTTTTAAGCCGTAGCTGATATGCATTGATCGATGGGGAAAGGGATGTCTTCACTTTCATTCTACATCCGCGGCATCTTACCGAGACGTGCTCGTATTAAGAGAGCCAGGTTAACAAGCGGGGATTTTCCTGGAGCTAAAAAGGGAATCCCTCAAAAACAAATGAATCAAATTACGTTACCGGTGACAAATCGGCCTCGACCTAAATATGAATCGGTGGGCCTGCCACACGCCACAAAGAGATGTATGTCACGCATGCCGAGGCAAGTATGGGGAGTAGAGAGCACCCCGCAGGCGGGTGAAGGGGAGGGCGGCGGGGGTCTCTTCCCCCCACGTACGTATGCTTCCTTCGCCAACCCCAAGGAAAGACGCGGACGGCGATCTCGATTTCCAACGAGGGCCATGTTTCTCGTCTCTCGGAAACGAAATCGGAATATGCGGAGACGGCCCTCCCGCCCCCCTTCAACGCCCTCCCGCTCCCCTTCAACGCCCCCACCCCCCTCTCCAAGACCCCGAGAGGCTTGGCGCGCGGATGCGGGAGGGAGAGGAAAGTTGTGGCGGTAGCCTATTTGGACTGCGGGAGTAAAATGAAGGGGGATTCAGGGTAAGGAAAGGAAAAGGGGGGCGGGCACCCCCTACACGCGGCGCTCCGCGAGTCTTCTCAATTCGAGGGCCGGCAGGTGAGGGCGGTGGAATGTCCCCGGAGGAGGGGCGGGGGGTCGGCACTTCTGGGGGTTTCGCCCCGAGGTGGGGGAAGCGCCGGTGAGTTCCTTTGAAATTGTTGGATAGATGGCAGGCGGTGCGCAATCCATGTCGGATACGCAATGGCGGATGAAGTTGCGCAATCGTCTCAATTTCCAGCGAGTGGAAATGTATGTTGAATCCAGATGCTTTTTCTTTGGATTTTTAATTTCTGAATTAGCGCCTCTTTCTGAGCCACCGCGTGCCTACATCAGAGGTAATTTCAACTCAGTCGTTCTCCAAAGCCCACGTATTTCAGAGGGAATCGTCGGCACGCCTCATTGAGTTCGAGGAGTGATTGATCATCCCCGCCATTCTGCCTCCTTCCTCCCTTGCTCGCAATCGCTCGCCCCTGCGCCCCTCCGTACCCTTCGAGCCCTTCTCCGACGGGAGTCGCCCTGGCGCATCGCTCGTGCCTACCCCTCGTCCCGAGCTTTCTGGTTTCATTCGAAGCTCAAATGAATAATTCCGCTCGATCAAACTCACCACATCCCCGAACATCCGCAGAACAGCGGGAAATGCCGCGACGGTTGGTTGGCTGCTTTGGAGGGGTCACCCGCTGGTGTTCACTGCTAGCAAATCCGATAACTTCATGGCGTAAAACCATTCTCACCATTATGCACTCTGATTTCTCACATTTATTCGTGCGATCTCACATTTCCATCCATCTTCGCATTTATCTTCCGCATTCCAGAATTCTAAGTCCACATTAGTATTTATTAAAACGTCGCCGATATTGGCGCATTCTCGGGACGAGCACCATTTCAGGGGGCAATGATGGAGCAACGGTGCACGAGCAGCCGCAAGGGAAAGAAAATTATAAAATTCACGTCGCAGTCGGGAGATCAGAATCAGAATCAGAGGCATTGCTTCTTCCGCCAGAAGGCGCGCTTGCGGGCGATGGGCCCAAAGGTCCCCATCCGGGAGAAGAGAGGGCAAGGGACGCGGCGGAGATTAGAGATCATAGTATCGGTCGAATACGCTCTCGAGTGAGGGGCGCTGTGCAAAGCAGCGGCGGTTCCCCTGCCTCTCCGAATGTTTTTCCAATAAAGCTCGGTCCAAGTACCTCCTGGGAGGGATCCAACTCTCTTTTTATATACCTGGACATATATATGTATATCTATATATAAATGTATTTGTTTATGTGTTTTATTCACTGGCAGCAGAAACAGTTGGTTCTCGTAAAATCAGAGGCCCGCTCTAACTTGGTTCCGAGCTAAACCGATGCGAGCGAGACGCTAGAAGGGGCGAACTATCGCTCGTCCCCAGGAGGTGGGGCGCGCCCCACCTCCGAGGAATGTGTGGCGGAACGCAGCCAGTTCTCATTTCATTCCGCGCGACACGGTGGCCGTTGGGAGGCGCGTCGAATGGAGCGAGCCCCATTCGACGCGGTGTCCTCGGAGGAGGAAGCGCTTCTGGTCATCTCGGGGAAGGGCCTCGCAAGGTACATGTTAAGACGTAGCGGGGCGACTGGGTCGGCGTGGGGAAGACGGGAGCCACGGGGCGGTCACGTGACATGCGCCGGAAATGAAGAATATCACCACGGTTCACTTTTGCTGCGCTTCAGAATTGAAATACAATGTCGTGAAGGTACACCCTTTCACAGACTAGTTATTTCCAAGAGTAAGCATGGAAATAATATTTACTTCAATGACCGTAGATAACTTAGGCGATTCAATCAGCAAAGCTATGGTAAAGGTGAATGTAAACAATCCCCTTCTGGTATATTTTCTTCTATATTATATTCATTGAAAGGATTAATTGATCCTCTCAGGGCCTCTTATAAGACTGACCATATTGAATAATATTTCCTCACGCCGTAAAGGGTTTTTACACCAATAAAATGGAAGAAAGGATGAGAATATTGAGGTTGGTGTCGTGATTTAAGGGGAAAGTTAATCCCTCACCAGACACACATTCAAAATTATAGGACGAACAGATTTACACGGGAAGGGGGATCATTACCCAAATAGGTTTACGAGGAAATTAATCCTATCGCCAGGGACCGTATTTGGGAACTTACAAGTAGTTTCCCTTCGAATGAAGAGCGAAAATGAATAAATGTTTTGTAAAGAGATTCTAGTTCGCAAACGTAGCATTCCAAACTTTGTTGGAAGCATTTTTTCGAAGAATGTCTCCATCGAGAGAAGTTTGGTGGACCCCCTGCCTTTGATCTTTCAACTTATGTATCATGAAATGTTCATGAATCATTAAAAAGTGGGTAAAATAAGACAGAAGTGTAATGGATGACAAAGAAATAGCGAAAATTACGCCGAAAATCAAATATAATGAACTCATCAAAGAAAGTTTGAGGGAAAAAGGATTAAAGATTGAAGACTGTGATAAATTACGGGTACACGATAGGTATGCCATTGATATGTTTAATATAGTTATATCCTACGGCCAAAAATATTAAATAAATAACAAGTGTACGAGGAGTACCTTTGATTAACCATGAATAGCAAATAATAAAGGTGCGTTGAAATACCCAAGAGAACTCAGCAAAGATTGAATAAAATGATACAAGGTAAAATGCTTCTAAAATGGCAACATACAAGTAAAAATATTGGCGCATAGAGAAAGTGGAAAATGCATATGCGGCCCTAATTCTAGCCTAAAAGAAATGGTACAAGGAACGGTATAGCCCACAATGAAATAGACTCCGAAATTATGTAGCAAACACTGCAATCGCTTATTTCAATTCAAGAAGTCTATGCCAAAATAAAGAAATAGTAGCAAAATGATAGAACACATTATAATAACTATTGTCAAAACAGAAAAATGCGTGGAAATTACGAATGAAATAAATAAACGCTTAATTGAGAGTTTGGAAGAAATTGAAAAGAGGACATATTCGTATTAGACACTAGGGAGAATACTTTTAATTTAGGTATTAATAAAATTAAAAATATTAATGAAGTTCATTTCTGTCACTCCGTCTATATTGTTACAAACGGCCTACGAAAGGTCATATATTTAATGTTCTCACATGTTCATTTCTGCCAGGTTTTCAACTTGTGCCGTGAACTTTTCCAGGTTGTGATTTGCTTACGATGACCTCCTAATGATTAAGATGTTCCTTTATGCTCTGGTATTTGTTATTCGCAGTAACCAAGTGTTTGAAACGACGTGCCTAGCAAAATATTATCTCCCAAATTTGCCGTAATCTAAAATTTCTTTAACTGTTAATGCATCAACTGACACGAAACTTTAGAAACTTACAATTTTAGGAAAGAAAAAGTCGTTGAAATTCTGAAGTGAAATTTTTGACAAAAAAAAATTTCACATCTTTTTACCTGGAACTGGGTCACGTTTGAAATTTAGAGGGGTTTAGAGTAAATTTCAATCGTGCTCATTGAAACTAATGAAAAATATCCGCCTGGGAAATTCTGACGGCCCTGTCTCGTGGAACCGGGGGAAAAATAGCAAAGAGCTGAGCGATATTTAAAAATATTAGCTATATATATATATATATATATATATATATATATATATATATATATATATATATATATATATATATATATATATATATATATATATATATATATATATATATATATATATTAGCTATAACGCATTACATAGCAAGAAAAAACGCAATATATAGGAAGAAATAACGTGTGAGTGATCTTTCTAAGTGTTTCTATATTGTTATATATATATAACACTTTTTGAAAGACTCACGGACGTGAATAATAACGTATAACACTTAGCACTACTGGACACAAACAAGGACACACAGAAACACACAAAAAAGTGACTCACTATTTTTCGAATTTCCGTGGTCGTGACCACTTTTATAAAGGAAGAGAGGACAGAACTTCAGTCCTCTCTTCCTTGATAAAGGTGGTCACGGCCACCGAACATTCGAAAAATAGTGAGTCTCTTTTTTGTGTGTTTCTGTGTGTTTTTGTCTGGGTCCACTAGTGCTAAGTGTTATACATTATGTATATATATATATATATATATATATATATATATATATATATATATATATACATTATGTATATATATATATGTATATATATATATATATATGTATATATATATGTATATATATGTATATATATATGTGTGTATATATATATGTATATGTATATATACATATATATATATATATTAATACATAGTACTACTACTACTACTACACAGCAAGAGATGGAAAGGGGAAATATAGATATTTTAGGTCTATGCGAGGTGAGATGGAAGGATAGCGGGGATTACTGGAGTGATCAGTATAGAATAATATACAGCGGTGGGGACGAGAGCCATCGAGGGGTTACCATAGTATTAAATAAAGAGATAGGACGAAGCGTAGTCAACATAGACCAGGAAACGGATAGATTATTACTAGTAGAGATAAAAGCAGAACCGGCGAACTTGGTTATTATTCAGGTATACATGCCACCGAGCAACCATAAGGAAGAAGAGGTCGATAGGATATACGATCAGTTAGAGGACATAATCGCGTGTGTTCCTACAGGGAAACAAATGATAGTATTGGGGATGGGAATGCGACGGTAAGCGAAGGAAGAAAGGGTGATGAGGTCGGGGACTACGGTTTAGGCACAAGGAATGACCGCGGGGAGAAAGCAGTTGAGTTCTGCAGGAGACAGGGGTTAGTCATCACTAACACTTGGTTTAGACACCACAAAAGACACAGGTATACATGGAAAATGCCAGGTGGCTCAGGAAGATATCAGCTAGATTATACTCTGGTTAGACGCAGGTTTAGGAACATTGTGATAAACTCGCACAGCTTCCCGGGAGCGGATGTGGACTCTGACAACAATTTAGTTGTTATGAAATGTAGCGTACGTTTCAAAATGATAAGGCAGGGGCGGCGAGTTAGATAACGGAATAGAGAAGCATTAAATGGTTTGAAAAGGAAGGAATACAAACAGGCGGTAGAGGAAATCATGGAGGATGGTAAAGAGCTAAGCCAGACGACACTAGCTAGCCAGACGACACTCGGTAGTGTTTTGGACAACACATTACACATATATATATACACATATATATATATACATATATATATATATACATATACATATATATATATACATATATATATATATACACACACGCATATATATATATATATATATATATATACACACGCATATATATATATATATACACAATTGTACGGAAAAACTCATACGAGCGGCACAATAATGGGCTGACATAACATAACACAAATAGAACAGAATAGACACATATAAAAGAACACTTACACGGTAAATTGTTCGAGCTTTCGGCCCTCTCAGGGGCCTTCTTCAAGAGAGTCTCTCTTGAAGAAGGCCCCTGAGAGGGCCGAAAGCTCGAACAATTTACCGTGTAAGTGTTCTTTTATATGTGTCTATTCTGTTCTATTTGTGTTATGTTGTGTCAGCCCATTATATATATACACATATATATATATACATATATATATACATATATATATATATATATATGCGTATATATATATACGCATATATATATACATATATATATATATATATATATATATATATACTCATATATACAGAAACAGATATAAGGAAAAGGGATAGGAACACATATAAAGGACGAACACAATAGAGGTGGGGAAGGCGGAATCGAACGGATCACAAGAGTAAAAATATTTCCTCAACCGGGACTCGAACACCGGATCTTTCCACTTGCCGGGCGGATGCTCTTAACCACTTGAGCTATCGAGGATAGTCAATTTACCCTGAGATCCGTGGGTCTAATATGTCGCCAAGCGCCCCGATTCTTTGAGCCAAGAGATGGCATCAGGGGGCTGTTTCACCCGCCAAAGGAGAAATAGACAATACACAAGGAAAGGAAAGGACAGTGGGTTAGAATTCATACAACATCATACAGGAAAGGAACA